>NC_092425.1:42832117-43132117 GCF_036169615.1 Heliangelus exortis | reverse complement strand
CTTCTAACAGAGCAGCAAGGGAACAAATAGCAAATTAATAGGAAAAGGATCTTGTTTCATGCTACATGGCACTCTGGAAGAACCCTTAGATGGGGTCTTTCCTGAGGCGTTTTGTGTTGAAGAGCGATTGGCAAGGCCCTTTTCTTCCTTTGAGATTTTAAATATATCTTCTTCATTAAGATGCTCTTGTTTGCTAAGAAGAATCCAAATTTACAAATTCTAGTTATTGGGATATTTTAAGAAAGGACACAGTACTGTTGCTCCAGATCTGATAAGGGAAAGCCCAGTGAGTGACAGAAATGGTGGGAGCAGTGATTGTAGTTTCAATTTGTCTTGAATTTCCTTAGATGCTGAACTTACCCACGGGAGGTTGAATGCTACACATGAGTTTTGGACCTCCTGCTGTGGCTTGTCCTGAAGTCAAACCCTGCTGCCCCAGATGGGAGGCTGAGGGGAAGCTGAAGAATGACACTGGGAAAACTCAGATTTCAAAGTGAAGTTGGACACTGTAAGGAGGTAAGGAACATGCTTTAATCATACTTGCTTCATTGTTACTTTAAAATTCAGTACTAAACTTTTAAAATTAGTGTTAAATATTCCTACTTTTAACAGTGTTTTATGCCTGCACGGATGTCTGTTGTGTTTTATGTCATAAACACTGATGGGGTTGACTAATGGACAGAAAAGAAACACTAATCAGGGAAGAGAGTCTCTGTTAATACAGCTTTTCCTGTGTGTTTCCATGCATATATATCTGTATGCCTGTGTGTAACTACTAACTTGAGGTGAATTGGAAGGTACTATCCTGCAATTTGTTGCATACAGACTGGAGTGGAAATGAAAGCAAGCCAGAACAGTCCTATAAGAATACCTTCCTTTGTGTTTTAATCCTTTGTTAACTGCTGATACAAACATTCAGCCATCCTGGGCTGTCCTGGGGAGTTCTGGGCAAGTGTGAGAGGGAAAAAATCCCGGTGTCACAGCCCCTGTGTGACAGCAGAGCCTCAGGGGCTGCTCAGGTGATGGCAAATTGCCACACAGGAACCCAAGCAGCCTCCCTGGGAGGTTTCTGTTGTCAAATCCCCACTCTCCTTTTCCCTGCTGTTCAGCCTCTCCTCAGAAGAGCAGCAGGGAGAGCATTCTCAGTCATGCTCCATTTTTCAAACCTTCCTTGGCTGTTGGCTGCACACAGAGGAAGGACCCTGGGCTGGATGGAGGTTTGGTCTCTGGGCTGTTCTCACATTGCCATGGTCTTCTTTGCTGTTTTCTGTGTCTGACTCATGCTGGATCCTCTTGCCATCAGTGAACAGGATTTTGTTTCTCATTCATGATGCCTCTCCACAGATGCGAGGTGTAAAATTTTGGGGGAATTTTCTTAGGAATCCAGAGCAGACCTCACTTCCCTTCCAGCTTGGTGACTGAAAAAATATTTGTTGGGTAGAGATTTGAAAGCAGGAGGCCAATGGTGAAAGAAGAGGTTTATCTTCTAAAAAGCTGCTTCCCCATCTCATTCAAATGCTTCCTTGGTTTAAATGCCAGTAAGAACAGCACAAGTCCTTTGCTTGAAATCTGTTCAGTCCTTGCTGCTTACACACTGTATCACTGCTTGGTCCTTGTTGGTTTTACTCTCTCCTCTGCCCCCTGTAAATTCATCAGAAACAGATTGCTGTGATAGTTTCCCCTCTTTAAACAACATACAAGTGATTGTTTCCTCCTGCAAAACCCTTCTTTTCCTTTTCCCAGAAACAGTGAGCAACTGTGCTGAATGGATTTCCCTACAAGGTTGTTTTACAGGTCAGGAGGTTAGCTTACTTTTTGTCTTTTCACTTCCACTCTTTCAGAAGAAATCCTCTGTGTGTTCTCCTGAATTGTAAAGCCTGGTAAGAATGAGAAGCTGAAGTCATCCATTAATCCACCAGCAAAGTCCTATTCAAGCAGCTGCACTGAAAGCTCTCACACTGCCCTGGAAATAACCCTAGGTAAGGGCAGAAGCTCACTTCTCATTCTCATTTAAGCTTCTGGTTTTTAAACAGAGTTTGTAGCTGTGCCTTGTGTTCATGTTGATCTCTTCAAGCAGATGGCTTCTCACAGAGAGACTGGGGAAGTGGAGTCCAGAGAGGCTGAGGTTTGTCTGCTGACCATTTCTCCTCATCATCTCAACTTATTGTTGTTCTTGTTTAAATATTTAGTGACCATGACCCCCTGTGAGAGCAGGAAGTGGCACTGGGATTTTAGCTTAAGCTTCTTTGCAGAGACAAAGCACCTGTTTTAATTCCTTCTGGAAATGGAAGTGATTTGGAAGCATCCCAGCAAATTCAAGTGCTGTCTTGGGTCAAATTCATGGTGTTCTGTGCCATGTGGGAAGGTGAGCACTGGGAGATGGAAGCTCATGGCTGGGGGCTTCAGGAGGGTGTAAGAAAGCTGGGTGTCTGTCCTGGTGGCCTGAGCACTAACTGAGTGTGGCACCTCCATGAGCCTTAAGTCAAACCTCCTTCAACTTCTTTGAAAATCCTGCCCTGGGTCTGCCTTCCATATGCATCAGGGTCAGCACGTGGTGCAGAATGGGTGCTGGGTTTGGGCATAAAACCCTCTTTGGAGGATAAAACACAGCTGGTGGTGCTAGAATTAGACTGGGGCTTCAACATCTGTGCCAGGGAAGGACCAGTGCCATCTGGAACCTGCACAAAAGCATCAATGGTGCAGAAACCCACACGCAGGGACTTCTTTCCCTGTTCCAAGCCCATCTGTTTTTGGGGTGAGGGGGAACCCCCCAGACTCAGCCAGCAATGTGGCCAGAACTTGTGGTTTCACCACTGAGGCTGCTACAAATAGATGGGTAACATTCTTACCCACCACCCAGTACCAACATCCTGGAAGTTCCAGCTGTTACAGCCTGCCTGTGAAAAATTATCTATTTCCAACTTAGTCACGAATGTTCCACACTGCAGATTGTGGTTTAATAGTGTCTTCTGTCAGTTAAAAGAGGTCAGAAGGAAGTGATTACATAGGTGCATATATGCACTACATGCTTATCCTAAAATAGCATTAACATTTCAAGTCTCTGGTTGCATCTACCTGTGAAGTTACTGGAGTTTCTTGTATGCCATCAATATTTTCCTAAGTCCTTACTTTGGGAAGTGTTTCTGGTGTTCCAGCCATAAGGTTTACTTTGTGCTGGGGTTCTGATGTGTGCACGGGTGACTTTCCTGCAGTCATCCAGAACTGGGGTTGTCCAGAAGGAGCAGTGCTCAGCCCAGACCTGGTGACAGCTCCTCTGTGTTGCAAGAGTAATTAGCACTTTGTGAGGTTTCAGCTGGAATGCAAGATACATTTACAGCATAAACTGTTTGCCTCTTTTCTGTATAGACCCTGACATAACATAATGCAGAGCTATGTGTTGGGGTGGGGTATAGCCTGGAACTTCACAGGATCCTGGTTAAGGTGCCCTTGAAGGCAGTGGCAGTTGACAGAACAGAGGTGTCTCTGGGGTTCCACCTCTGGTCATTATTCCAATGCTTCCCAAAGGCACCAGTGGCAGCCAGCCTTGGGCTGTTGTTTCACTCTTGTGACATGCAATGACCTTTTTGTAATAGAACTGAGGAAATGGAAGGAACACAAACTATTGAGATGATTGACTTGAAGTTTTTTGTGAGGTAATCAGATAACATCATAACCCTTTGGAGTAGGCAGCTTTCAAACCAGAAATTCTCACTGGCCCACTTAAGGAGCAGCCATTCCAGCAGGACATTATTGATTTGTACATTTCATTTTTCATTTCTGTGGTGAAGCTTTTGTCTTTTCTGGTTTCAGGGAGTCAAGCCAGGACAGATGATTTTCATGATGTTTGAGGGGTAAGGGAGTGCTTCAGTATGCAGCCTGCCTCCCTCCCTTGGAAACCTTTGTTCTTGCATGATTCAATGACAGCAAAGGAATCAGAGTACTGAAAAAATAATCCTCTTCCTCTCTCTGCAGTCACCCCCCTCCCCAAAAAAATTTCTCTTAGAAGGTGACTAAAGCCAAAGCACCTGTTTACAGGGTAGGAAGGAGAAGTGTCAAGCTGGGGAAGCCAAGGGGAGGTGTCCATGTGATAGGTGAGGTGCTGCTCTGGCTCATTCTGCATTGGGTCTCATCTTACAGCTTGATGGGATAGCTCAGGAGTCAAGCTGCTTCACTCCTGGCCTTGAGGGGAAGGCTTTACAGTATCTTTGTTGTCAATCAACAGCTTGTCTGGGCTGCCCTGGGTTACATTTCCATAGCACTGCTTTGGGGGAGGTTGGGCACAAAGGATAAATACAAAGCTGCAGAAAAGGAGAAGCTGCTGGTGGGAATGGCTGTCCTCTTCCCAGGAGCAGGGCTCTTGTTGGTTGGTTGTGGCTAGGGGAGAGCCAGCCACCTGCTCAGCACATTGCTTGGGCTGACCACAAACTTCTTGAAGAAATAGATATTAGAAGGGTTTGTCTGTAAATCTCCTGACCAGAGGAGGAATTGAAATGATGTGGTGTGTCTGCTCTGTGGCAGGGTGGTGGCCATTACACTGAAAACCCAACTATCCCAGAGTAACTATTTACTCCCAGAGTAACTACTCCAGAGTAAGCTAACAGGGGTGGCACTGCTTTTCATAGAAGAATTCTAAGAAGAATTCTTACAGGGGACTCCAGACCTTCTGGTATCTCCCTCTATGCCCTTTTTTCTTAGGACAAGGTTACCCTGACCTGCTGATATACTGACAATTCATTCCCTGTTCTGTCCAGTAACCACTTTATGTGTTATTTTGGTCCAATGTCACCAACCACCTTTGCTTAAGAATTCTAGTGTCCTGTCATGCTCACAGATGTCTTCTTGGGCAAGACTTAGCTACAGAAGTAATAAATGTTGGCACCAAAATGGTTATCCTAGGGCATTAGCAGCACTGCAACTTCCCATCAGTTATGCCCTTCATTGGTTATGAAGTCCTGGGAATTAAAAGTTAGTGCAATGCTGTTCCTCAGGCCTGGTTGGCTGCCCTCACAGAAAGGTTCATTTGGACAATTCCAGAAATTCAGACATGCTGTCAGCTTGCAGTGAGTGCTGCAGGAAGAACAGCCCCTCTGTGGTCAGAGTGGTTATAGCATCTCCCAGTGTGCACAACTGGGAGGAGATTTCCATGTCAGAGGGAGCTCTGGGCAGCATTTTCTGGGTTACCAAAGTCCCAGTGGGGGGTACTCTTCTGCCCAGTCAATGAAATATAAAAGGGGAAATGGAAAGTAAATCCCTGCCAAATATAATCCCTGCTTGAGACCTCTGAGTGTGGATTCCCAGAAGCCAATAATTGGTTTTTCTCTTATCAGTGGAAAAAAGTATTGATAGCTGTAAGCTGTGTGTCTGTGCCTCACCTGGTATCTATCAGCATCCATCCTCTGGCTGGCTCTGCATCTAAAGAGATTGCACAGCTCCCCACTGTCCAGAAGGGCTTCTATAGAAAAGTGTAAATCAGGCATTTTTACAGCCAGAAAATGGCTAGCAAAAAAACCCTGGACAGCACAGAGCACAGGTGTGAGGCAAGTCTGTCCTCACCCAGAGACTGTTCCCTAGGATGGAGCATGAACACACACCCTGGCCATGCAGGATGAGGAAGATATTTTCCATCTGTATTTTCTGCTGGGGGCTTCAGGTGAGCACCTCAGCCATGCAACACAAGAACCAGGGATTTCTGTGTCAGGACTGCAGGCTGTTAAAAGCATGGTCTGACTGGATCTTATTTTTAGAATGGTTTATGGTATTTATTGGGGGAGGTTTTGAGGATTTGGGGTGGTTTTAATTGCATTTTATTTGGCACACATTGTTTCAAAATTGACCACCTTAAAATAGGAACAATTTTATGGAATGCATTATATGAAATTGTCACAAGCACTGCCTCAATCCATGACTTTCTATTTTTCATCACATATTTTACAACTGTAATTTTCAAGTCTCACGTTTTTCTCTCCGGTTTCCTGTGTCCTGTGGTTAAATCTTGACTATAAATGTTAGGCTGCTTTGTTAAAAATAATAGCTCTACTATGTTTCTTCATTTAACAATCTGCTAGGTTAATAGTGGCTTTAAAACAATTAAATGTAGTTGTATGGTTTAATATTCCCAGTTTTAATGCACCATGAAGGAGAAACTGTATCCATTGTAGAGTGCTTGCATTTTAGGTTCTGTCTGGCAGCTCTTGTTGGACACCTTGGTACTGCAACCCCTCTCTGATCCTGCTGGGGCAAGCAGACAGGAAGAGTAGTATCAAACAAAGCAGGCTGTGCAGTTTGGGAAATTAAAGGACAGGAGGCATTGGATGGCAAATAAGGCCAACGTTTGAAACATGGCAGCTCAGCCAAAAAGGTTTTGTATTGCAAGACTTGAGTTGCCATAGTGCAGAGCTAGAGAGGAGTTGGTCATTTGGGTGGTAATGGTCTGCATGGTGGCAGCCACAGGGTCACCATCCTGCCCTGGTGCTTTTAACAGACAAGAGTGGATTTAACTGGATGTCAGGAACAAGTTCTGTGCCATGAGGGCAGTGGAACCGTGGCCCAGGTTGCCCAGGGAGGGGGTTGAGGCCTCATCCCTGGAGATGTTCAAGGTGAGGCTTGAGGAGGCTCTGAGCAACCTGATCTGAGTGAGGTGTCCCTGATACTGCAGGGGTCGGACTGGGTGACCTGGAGAGGTCCCTTCCAACCCAAATCATTCTGTGTTTCTGTGCTGAGAAGCTGCCCAGGAACAGGAGAGCTGCTCAGCTGCTGCCCTGCTGCCCGAGGAGAGCTGTGGTCTGAGCCTGCAGCACGGAATGGGCCTCCAGTTAGGAACATCAAACCTGGTTGTTGAATATCCAGAATTTGGGGGTTTGGGTCGTTTGGGGGTTGGTTTGTTTTCGGGGTTTTTTTTCAGTAGTTTGACTGCAGCCCTTCAACTGCAAGGCCTTTCTGCATGGCCTTTTTATTGTTGTGCTCACAGTGCCTGCTGCCAGGGGCTACAGTCCCTCAGTGCCACCTGAAATGCAAATAGTGAGGAATTTCCAAAATGAGGTGCAGGCATTCTTTCCAGCTGTGTGCTGTGCTAAGAAACTGGGTTCTGTTGCCTGAGTTTTAATGGGCACATCTCTAATTACTTGGGGGAAAAAACAAATATTTCTATTTTTCATTAAGCCAACATTTAGGAGGGTGGAAAGCTGAGCAGGCAGCCAGGTGTGTGCTGCCTTCCCAGGAACACAACCTGGGGCTGTACCTCCCTGCATGCCCCCTGGGTCTGTTCCCATGGGCCATACATCACTGAGGAGAGCCTGAGGCCCAAGGTAGCCATCAGTAAAGGAAATCAGGCTTCCACACCACAGGCAAATTTTGCCAGAGCTGGTATCTGGGAGTAAATTACTGTGAGTTGAATGGTAAAGATTAAAAGAGAGGGGATTGTCTAGGGGATGTGTTCTTCGGTTTGGGGAGGTGGCAAAGAAAGTAAATTAATCTGTAACTGCCTTATCCAGAGTGTCTTGTACTTTTCTCACAGCTCACATCATCTTTTCTTAAAGAGTGCTGTCCCACTGCTATACCAGGTACTATGAACACAGACAACCATCTGCACCATGCTCAGAAAGTGGTTTTAGTTTTTTAAAACTGGTGTTCAAAGTGGAGGTCTCTGCCATCTTAAACAGCCTGCTTGTTGTACCCCTGGCTAATGTTTTTTGCAAAGAACAGAAGGAATGCTTTCCAAACTGGCCACTATTAAGGAAGGTCATCAGATGCAGTCTGACAAAGAACATGGTAGATCAGAAACTTAGGAACTACAAATGGTTCCTAAACATCAGGAAATGTCAGTGCAAAACTGAATATTAAACCGTGTGTGCATATGTGCTTGGTCAAGACTCTGATTTGTCTGGACTACAGATATTATTCCTAGATGTTAGATTTAGTTTACTAGGGGCTTGTCTCAAAAAAATGTAATATTTGGATGCTTGTGTTAAATAGTATTGCAAAAACACCCAACCAGCTTATTCGTCTCGGTTCCATGGAGAAAATGTTCTTTTAAGTGGCTCTGTTTGAATTTTTGTCCAAATTAAAACTTACTTTGGACTTGCTTTGTGTTGCAGGTGCTTCATCTGTGAGAGAATGTGAGATTTCATAGAGAGCACTTTCCAGAGCCTCTATAATCAGGTAATGCCACATTTTACTCTCAGCATTGAGGGCTTACTCTCAGAAGTCTTTTTCTTGCCATGTCAGTACTGCTGCAGTGTTCAGGCCCGGGGATCTGGCCCAGTGCAAAACCTTTCAGACTTCAGTACCTCTTTGCTTCAGGGCCTAACCTCAGGTTCATCAAATATTTGTAGCTGTCAGCCTGGTGCATCAACAGAAGCTGCACAGATGCAGAAAGCCTAGCTGATGGAGTGTTAGCAAGAATTATTTTAGAATTGCAAATAAGTAGCAGATTTTGAGCAAATTCATATATATATATATGCATATGTAAATACATAGATTCATATGTATCAGACTTGAAATACACACAAGAAAATCGATGAGTTCTTTGATAATAGGATGTCTGAAGTTGGCTCTTGGAGATGAGAAATGTCTTTAATGGAACTTTCAAATACTGCCTTGATGTGCCTCTGGTACAGATGTGGTACTTTTTTCCTTTTTTGAATAGCTAGTGAAGCATCTAGTTGTAACTGCTTCTTTTTGCTCTCTTACCATTCTGTCAAAGCTTTGGGTCTTGGCTGCAAAAGACCACAAAGCAGAATATCTGCCCTGGCCTCTGGGCTTGTCTTCTGTGCATCTTTGTTTCTCTGACGTGTAGAAACTTTCTTAGCTAGTTTGGAAACGTGGAATAACTTTATCCTATGTATTCCCCACAACGGGCAGCCTGACCCATGTACATGTGTAGAATTGTGGGCTGAAATAAAAAATAGTGTGGTTTGGAAATCAGCTGGGCAAAATAGAAGAAAACAACATCAAATAATGAATTGCACCTACTATTAGCCTGCAGGAAGCACCAGAGGTTGTGCCAGTCCATCATTTCACCACAGAAAATGGATGGTTTGCAAAGCTATGAGGTGTGTTGTGTTAAGGAAAAACCCACAAGGAAATCAACATTGTTGTTCTCGGGATTTGAATAATGAGCATTAACAAATAAAGTTGGTAGTCCCATCGTGGACATCAGTGAGGGAAACAAAACATGGAATGGCTGCCTGAGAAGGGAATGGTACCCACTTTGAGCCCTGAATGATGGAAAGTCCTGCAGGAGAAGGCACAAGTGATGCCAGTCAGTGTCTTAATTACAGCTCAGACAGAAGCAAGGCTGGTGTCCTGACCTTGGCAATTCTGAATTGACAACTGTGACCCTGTGGCTTTGCAAACTGACTGCCCTTAACTTACTTCTTGATGTATAATTATGCAACCAGCAATTTACAGGACCTTGGCCTTTCTGATTCTGGACTTTCTGTACATTTTACATAGAGAAATTATCTTGCTCATGTAATCACAGATGCATAATCAGGCATTCAGAAAAATGCCTTTTAGTTTTTTGCTTTGTGACAGAACAATAATGTGGTTCAGGACCTGAGTTCCCTGAAACAGCAGGGTTGGTATGGTTTAAATATTCAAGATATATCTCCTTAAAATCAAGGCTGAAGGTCTCTCTGGAAACTCGGGTTTAGTAGCACCAGTATTTTCTTTTTAATGTAGAGATGGTGGTTTCTGGCAGACAGTTCAACTTAAAAGATTATTATAATTAGGCTTTCACACATTTATTCTGGAAACCTTTGAGGAGAGATTATCTACTCATTTGTACTTGATGGAGGCTGACAGAAACTTAGCTGGGTCATGACAAGAGTGGTAGCACAGAAGGTACAACAGAAAAGTATGATTTGAAAGTGGGATCCAGATGTTCCCCTAGTAATCATCTGTCATAACTCTAGAAAATCCTCACCCTGACAAAATTCAGTCCTTACTTTAAAGACTGAAGTGCAGGGATGGGGAGAGTTTTATCTCTGGCTCCTGAAGAGTGTTTGAAAAGTGTTTTGTTTCCCCCTTGGGGATACCCCAGTGGTGTCCATTACCGACTTGTTACTGTGTGGCCTCAACTGCACAGCATCTTCCAGGCAAGAAGGGGCACCAAGAATGTGCAGAGGGCATTCCTGAAGATTTTTGTCTGTGGAGGAGTGGATCCACTGTGTGAGTGGATTTTGGTTTCTGTCCAAGGTGTGTGGCAGTGCCTGCTGTGCCAGGGAGATGTGTTGTGTGCTGAGCTCCTAATCCAGTGGAGGTCTCGGGGGCTCCATAGGTTGGGTTGATAGGACATATTGGAAACTCAGGGACGTTCCTCACAGGCTAGGAAGCCAGGGGAGGTTTAGATTGGATATTAGGAAAGGGTTAGGAAACCCTTCTTGGAAAGGGTTGTCAGGCTCTGGCCCATGCCGCCCAGGGCAGGGGTGGAGTCCCCATCCCCGGAGGGGTTTCAGAGCTGTGCAGATGAGGGACATGGGATAGCGGTGGAGATGAGAGTGCTGAGCTAACAGTTGGACTTGACGATCCTGAAGGTCTTTTCCAACCAAAGGAGCTCTGTGACGGATGGCTGGGAAAGTTTTTTCTCCACAGACATCCCGTGGGTTGCCGGGCCAGCCGGTGAAACGGTGGCTCCGGGGGAGCGGGGCGGGAGACGGTGAAGTTCCCAGGTTTGTAGCCGGGCCGGGAGTGGCTCGGAGGGGCTGTGCCGGGCCGGGCCGAAGGCGGAGCCGTGCCGGGGGCCGCCGCGGGTTTATTAGCGGCGCAGGTCGGGATGCGCGGCGCAGGCAGAGCGCAGGCAGCGCGCAGGCAGCACAGGAGGCGGTGCGGTGACTGCCGCCCCCAGCCCGCCCGGCCCCGGGGCGCCGGCGCTGCCAGGCACGGCCCCGGCGGAGGAGGAGGAGGAGGAGGGGGAGGAGGAGGAGGAAGAAGAAGAAGGGGAAGAAGGGGGGGGGGGGAGGGAAAGGGGAGAGCGGGCGAAGGGCGGCCGGAGCGCGGGCGGGCGGGCGGTGCGGTGTGGCGGGTCGGCGGTGGCCGCTCGGGATGGTGCCCCTGCCCCTCTGGGTAGTGGCAGCCGCGCTCCTGGGGCTCCGCGCTGCAGCCGTCCGGCAGGTGAGTGCGGGGGGCTCCGCCGCTCCCTCCCTTCCCTTCTCCTCCCTTTCCCTCCCTCTGCCCGCAGCCCCCCCGCGGCCGGGGGGCTCTGACAGACCGGGGAGTGCTGGGGAGCGCTTCCCGCCGCTTCCTCCCCGTCCCCAACCCGGTTTTTCCCCGTCCCCAGCCCGGTCTTTCCCGTCCTGCCCTCCCCAGCCCGGGCTGGCCGCAGCCTGTGGCCGGGCGCCGAGCATCCCCGGGGCTGGGCCCGATCCTGCGGCAGCACCCCGGGAGTTTTCCCTCCCTCCCGAAGCCCCGGGACCCCGGCACCAAACCACAGCCTCTGGGGGGTCTGGGTGACTCTGTGCAGGGTGACGAAGGAGAACTGTCGGCACTCGTACCATATTACAGCCCCAGTTTGCCCCAGCTCACCCCTTCCATCGCCTTTCTGTGGCCTCTGAGCTTGCTTTTTTGGCACTATCTATAGAATAGTTCGTTCAGAACCAGGATTTCTTAGCGACTGTATTTCTGTTGCACTTCGAGTGGACTCTGTTAGCGTGTTGTTGGGAGCAGCTGCTTCTGCGGTTAGGGGAAAATATGAAGCCCAAAGCAGAAATGTAACAAATGGTGCAATCCAGCCCAAGTCATTTTTTCAGCCTTGTTAGAAGCACTCTGCTGTCACAAGTTGCATAGTAATTACACTAACAACTTTGTGCATGTGTTTGTTTTCCACAGGCTGGTAAAGAACAACAGGTCCAAATAGGTGAGTCTCTTTCACTATTATTGCTGCTATCAAAATGGGAATAAAAGGAGCCCAGCAAGCTAGCTGATTTTTCTGTACAAGCCATCTCTATGCAGGGAAGCATTCCCTTGTGTCCCCCCTCACCATTACCACCCGTGAGCGTTTGTAGTTTCCCAGTGATGTGGCATGACTTGAATTTGCATGCCCTCTCATTCTGTGTCTTTGCATCCCACACGTCTGTGCTTCCCTCCTTAAAAATCAAGCAACAAAAGGTAAAAACTACAGTGTGCTTCAGCTGGCTCTCTGAATATCACAGCAAATCAGCCCTGGGGTCAGGCACACAATCTTTATTTCCACATTTCTGAATTGTGGGATAATGCCTGCTCCATTTGGCTGGGGCAAACCAGGGCTTTCTACCCCTTTTCTTCTGTGTTGGAAGTGTTCAACCTTTTGTTTTAGCTGGAAAAAAATGTGTCTAATGCTGAAGTGTCTTTGTACTGTGGTGATGGTGGCACAGCGTGCTTGCTGCGTGCCTCACGGTGGCCAGGCAGGGTTGGGATGTAACTAATGCTTCACTGATGAGAGGAAGAGCAGTGCAGCAGGGTAGGGGCTGATGGGGCAGGGGACAGAAGGGAAAGGTGCTTGTCAGTGCCTGTGGGGTTCTCACATGGAAACTTCATGCTCTCTGATTCTCCTCTGAAGACAGGAAGCTTCATATAATCAAGAGCATGCGCATGCAATTTGGTTTCAGATGATCTGTGTTTGGTTAAACTAAGGGATAATTTAGTGCTCCATGGGATGGCTGAGGTGGTGGGAGGCAGCAGGAGCTGGCAGTCTCTCTCCATCCTCCACACTCCCTGGCCTCCCTGCTTGGGAAAGGAGCCTTTTAACAATTTGTTGCTGAGCTCCAGTGCACACTGGAGCGTGCTCTGGAGCTTTGCAACAAGAGGAGCAGCAGTGGTGGGAATGGACCTCGGGCAATTCTATTTCCAGTTGCTGTTAAACCTCCAGTTCTGGGTTTTTTTAGTTCAGATTCTGGTCTGAGGTTTTGTTCAGAAAAAAGTTTCAAGCCTGAAAGTCTGAAACTTTTAGGGGGTTTTGTCTGGTTCTGGCACTGAGTTCTTCTGGGCTTAGGTTGATTTCCTCTGTGGTCAGTGAATAATGGGAATCAAGACAGTTAGGTACATTTAAATCTAACTGGCAAATGGACTCTTTTCCATGTATTTACATTTCAGAAACCATCAGCTATACAGGAATGCATCTTTTAAATTATATACTACAGCAGGCAAAATTCCTTAACCTGGAAAAAACTCTTTTCTTTTAACTTCTTTGTTTCTTGGTCCCAGTGTTGAATATTCCAGTCGGGAATGTTTGAGGTGCACAGGAACCACAAGATAGAGATGGTATTGCCTGGCAGAGGGTGGAGGTGCAGCCCACCACTGCCCCCAGCACCAGGTCTGTGTGCTCTGGGTGGCACTGGTGGTGGGTACCTCACCCTGCTCTGCCTGGGAAGGGGCAGGTGGGAGATGGAGAGGATCATGGCTGATGGATCTGCCCACTTGGAGATCCACAAGTCCTTGGGCTCTAAGGTCCTGATGTGCTCCCAGGCAGTGCCAGACCCCTTGGGATGGGATGTGGTGGTGGTGGTGCCCAATGCCTGTCACCTGCTGGCCATCAGTGTCCCCTCAGCACAAGCAGGTGGCATTTTGGTGGGTTTTGGTTCAGGCTAGCAGGGCTGAGAGGCTGATGGCTTACCAGGACCAGACTGAGTGGCTCTGTCTTGCAGGGCCCCACGATGGTGTGTTGAGGGTAAATGGGTGTTTTCAAAGCACAAGTAGCCAGTTCCCACCTACAGGCATTGCTGTTTGACCTGCTCTTTGTGGTTTAACCTGTAATATTTCAAGTACTGATGGATCCTGTAAATTCTGACTCCAGCAATACAGCTGGCTCAGTGGGAAGTTTGCTGAGGACAGTGCAGCCTGTGTTAGGGTGGCCTGCAGATGGGCTGTCCTACTTCTAAGTCCCTGTGAGGTGTCACTTTGCATCTTTGTGTATTTTGCTTTGGCCCAGGGCTGGCTGCTGTTGGCAGCTCATCTTTTCTTGTAGCCTGGAAAGTCACTTAAGACAAATTTAAGAATATAAGATTTTCAGGTTTTTTAACATCAGTATGGAATGGATTCTGGAGATAGGAGGTTCCCTGTGCAGCCTCATTCTCTTCAGGTGCAAAGTTGGGTGGGAATTCTCCAGAAATCCATCCCCCTTTTCCATCTTGTCTCTCTCTCTGGGCATTTCTGCCACCTAAAGGCAGCCAGATACATGAGGGAATGGTAGTTCTGAAGCCATCCAGATTGTTGCAAGAAAGGGACCAAAACTGCTGCTTCATTTCTGGAAACCACCAACAGAGGGTGAGGACAGAACACAGTGGGGACAAAACCCCTGCCTGGCTCCTCTCTTTGGCATTGCACCCTCTCACCTTGCTGAGTGACTGGAGCAGCTCTGTGTTCAGGTTATCTGTGGGATGGGAGGGTAATCTCCCAGCAGATGGGAACCCCTGACAGTCTTTTGATTGAAATGCTGTCCTCTCAATTCCTGCAGCAGCAGGTAATTAATTTTTTCCTCCAGTCCTTGCACTGCAAAGCTGGGTGTCTGCCCTCCAGCAGGCTGGTTGCATCAGGGCTTGTGAATTCCAGTCAGAAGATGCAGAGTGATGCTCTGGAGGTGTTAGGTGAGATCCAGCTCTTTTTCCTTGGCTGGAAAAAGGACAATCCTGTTACCAAAAGCTATTTATGTGCATGTGAGAAAAAAAAAAAATCAATACTGAATACTAGATAAGGTTTAAATACTCATTAAAAGAAGAAGAAAAAGTAGTGTCTTCAGGGTTGGGTAGCTTGGTTTGGACATAGCAATAATTGATCTGGATTCTCAGAAATTCCTGCTTTTCCACTACTTGCACTGACTCCAGTTCAGACTGTAATTTTGAAATCTTCTGAAGCAAATGTTTATGCCATTGGAATCCCACTGTGGGCAGCTACATGAACAATTTTTGATCAATATAGAATCATAGAATTGGCTGGGTTGGAAGGGACCTCAGAGATCATCAAGTCCAACCCTTGATCCACTCCCGCTGCAAAAATCACCAAATCACCAAATCACCAAAAACATAACACTCTTCCAAGTGCAGATGAAATAAAGATAAAAATTAAAATTAAAAAAAAGCTTAGGGCTTTTGCACCCCCACTGTCCCCAGTTGTTTTACAATGCAAAGACAATGACTCTGAGCCCCTGGTGTTACTTCTCCAGTTTCATCTCTATTTGAGGGGAAAAAAGTCTGGACAGCCCTCTTCAGAGGCATCCTCTAGCTAATTATGTTTTGGCACACAATGAAAGAATGTGATGTTCTTTCTTAAGTGCTTCCTTTCAACCTAAACATTGTGCAACTGGAGCAGCAGTTTAAAGCCAGATGAAAAAAATGAAGACAATTTGAAGTTAAGTGCTTTTTCTCTTGCTCTGTCTTTCTTCTCTGAGCAGGACTGGAAGCTTTGAATAGGCAGAACGAGGGCAACTCTGAAATTTCAGCATAGGAAAGGGAACACCCTGGGCTGGAATAGCATTTCCCAGAGCACCCGGTCGATGGAAAAAGGGTAATAGAAGTCAGTGGAGGAGTTTAGATGTCTTCAGTCATGTCACATTTAATTTTAATTGCCTTTGAGCAAAAGGCATTTCCTCTTCTAGCTCAGCATTTGGAGATGCTGGAAAAGGCTTTTGCTGACTCAAAAACTTGACGGTTCTTATTTTCCACCCTTTGTTCCTACCTTCTTGTGGCTAGCTGGCTGCACTCCTTATTAGCAAAGTAACTTTTTTTTTTTTTTTTTTTTCCCCCCCCACCAGTAGAAATCTGGGCATTCTGCTGCAAGATGTGCAAAGCCAGTTCTCAGTCGTGTGGTGAACACAGAATTTGATCCCCAGACTGTGGTCTCTGGCACTGAACATCCCACTTAAAAAAAAAAAAAAAAAAAAAAAAAAAAGGAGAAAAAAAAAAAAAAGCCAGGAAGAGTCTCAGTGAGGTAGGAGGAGGAATGTCAGTCTGTGCATGTAATCTCATCCCTGAAGCACAGGGAGTATGTGGATCTAGATTTTTACTTTGACCCAGTTAGGATACACAGCCCAGCAGCTCTGTCTCCTGTTCTTGGCCTGGTGTCTAATTAATAAAAATGAGTTTAGAGTTTTAATTTGGTCCCTTCTCTGAGGAGAGACATTAGCAACCCTGATGCAGAATTCCCAGTGTTTTAGGTGGGAATTATCCTAAGGATAATGTCCTAATTAGGATACCAGTTTTAGAACCTGCCTTTGTGGCAAACCAGGTTGAGTTGGCTGCTGCTGCAAACACCCTGTGACTGCTGGTGGTGAGACAGGGAATGCATCTGCAGGACACCAGACCTGAAAAGCATGGGGAGCTTCTCCCTTCCCTGGGACACAGGATTTGTGTGCGATGAAAAGATTTTTACTGTGCAAGAATTTAAAGGGCTGTGTGTGTCCTGCTGGTACCATACATTGTTTCTCTTTCAAACCAGTAACTGGCAGAAAAGAAAGTAGGAGAAAAAAAAAAAATTACCTGAAGCCATTAGGAACGTTTAACATTTTCCTACTTGAGTTATTTGAATCCATGGACCTCTTGAAATAAGCAGCCACTGGTACCAGGGAAGAGGAGTGAGCTACTGAGCTTTTTCTCTATTAATTCTCAGTTTGAGTGTGATACAGCAGTGGGAGTAGGTAAAATGTAGCTCATACAATTAAGTATATTTATTTAAGGAATTCTCAGTGGCACTTAACTGGGAACATCTGAGCTAGCCAGTCACTGAGCTTTTTTTTAGATGAAAAAGTGTCAGTAATATCACTCTAATATTGCTTTAGCCAGTTTTCTCAGGAAAAGCAGAGCTAGGGAATAATTATTTGTGTGCTAAGTGTCTTTTTAACTCTCCCACAGTCTAATTCACAGGTAATAAGACTGAGGCTTTGGTCCAGTTCTTAGCAGCAGTTTGGCCCACGGCTTGACTTGGCCTGGGAAGTTCTTTCCTTCTCCTTTTACAGGATGACAGTTGGACATGGAATATCCTGATTAACTTCCAGAGGACAAAGGCCTTGCAGAAGAGATAAACTGCTTTGATGGGCTTGATTTACAGTGGCGTGAAATTACCTGAGGGCCAGGGGAAGCACGGGCTGTGTCCTGGTGCAGGGCTGCAGATGTGATAAAGGGGGGAGGAGGAGACCATTCTGAATGAAAGAGGAGGCTCCCTGCCTTTTCTCACCAGTGCCTGTGAGTAGCAGGGAGGAGAAGAACTATTCTCTTAGGCTCCTGGTGCTATTTTCAGGGTACAGGTAAGGGGCTACACAGAAAGAGACTTTTTTGGGAGTGAGGGAATAAATTCAGAACCCAGTTGGAAGGTAATGTTGCTGCTAATCAGCAGTTCTGCTGAGGGTGTATGAAGGGGGTGGGTGGCATTTCTTAGATAGGAATTGGAAGGGGTTTCAAACTCGAAGAGAGGAGATTTAGGTTAGACAATAGGAAAAAATTTTCATGTGAGGGTGCTGAGTCCCTGGCCCAGGTTGCCCAAGGAAGCTGTGGCTGCCCCATCCCTGGCAGTGTCCAAGCCCAGGTTGGATGGGGCTTGGAGCAACCTGGGCTGGTGGGAGGTGTCCCTGCCCATGCAGGGGGTTGGCACTGGGTGAGCTTTGAGGTCCCTTCCAACCCAAACCAGTCTGTGATTCACTTCTGTTGCAGTTAAGCAAACCAAAGCCCTGGGAAGCTCCCCAGTTCAGCATAAATGAATGTTTCAGGTTTTTCTCCAAGTTTTATGAAAACAGATTTGTTAAAAACCTGCTTCTTGAAAATGTTGGCACATGAAGGGTATTTTCCTTGCACTTAGTGTGTATTCCAGCATTAGTGGTGTGTGTTTGCTTGAGGTACATCACTGAGCTCCTTGTGTCTGTCCCCCTGGGTGTGATCCATGTGCTTTCCCTGAGGTGGCAGTGGCCTTCATCTCACATGGTCCCTGTGTTGTCCTACCTTGCTTAACATGATAACGTGTCAAGCACTTCTCTTGTCCCTTCCTATGTGTCCTCTCAGTGTCTGTGTAAAAAGAGGCATTTTTATAACAACAAGTGGAAGTGTTGAGTATTCAAGACCTTGCTGTGGGGTACCCGAGTGAAGATTTATGAGCCTGAGTATTGCAGCTGAAGGTTGCTGTGCCACAGTGTGCCTGCACGAGGCTGGTGTGTCTGTACCCCGACCAGCTCTCCATTTAGTGCACACTGGTGTGTGAGTGCCAGGGGCTGTCTCAGGGCTCAGGGTCTGCAGCTGGACGTGCCCTTTGCCGCTTCTGCAGCTGCACATCTGCTCTGCAGCCTCCTTCCATCCTCTGCTTCTAACTGGAGTTTGGGTTTGGGGCATTTCTCTTGGCAGAATTCCGCAAAAGCAGACCCAGGCCCTACGGGTTAGTGATTCCCATCAGCACCAATGCAGATGGAAGCTACGTCTCCAACATCCTCTCTGCCAGTCACCAGAGGAGATGGACACGGGAGGTGTCCCAGAGCCCCAGGCAGCTCTATTTTAATGTCACCGCCTTCGGGAGGGAGTTCCATCTCAGGCTGAAACCCAACGCTCGTCTGGTGGCTCCCAGGGCTGTCGTGGAGTGGTACGAAGACTCTGTGCAAACTGGGAGTGGTGGTGGTAACACGAGTAGGACTGCATCCCCTACAGAGAGGTTATGGAAGAGGGAGCCCCTGTGGACCAACTGTGCCTACGTGGGAGACATCACAGACATCCCCGGAGCTTCCGTGGCTATTAGCAACTGTGATGGGCTGGTAAGGCTTATTTGATGGCATTCATGTCTGGTATTTTACTGCTTTGTACACAGCTTTTGATGCTTTTAACTCCACCTCACTAATGGTATCATTTAAACAACTCCACTTCTTGCATCCTGTAGAAAGTGCATCAGTAGGTGTCCATGTGTGCAGTCCTACTGCTTTGTTCTGGGATCAGTTCTCTGGGTTTGGTGAGCAAAGTCTATAGTGTCACTGGTGTGAGAGAGAGCAGTCAAACCTACATTTTGCTGCTTTTCTTTTTTGCTTTAATGAGGTGTTATAAAATGGGAAAACTAATAGTGAAGTCATTTTAAGACTTACAAGACAACCTTTTGGTGAGTGAATGTAGAATTTGGTGTCCAAATCATCACTGAGTACTTGTCAGGCTGCCCTGCAGTCCAAGAATAGTAACAGATTTAAGTTTTAAAGGGTTTATTTATAAAATAAGCATGCCTTGTGTTTTCTCACATGCAGTTTTGCTTTGTCAGAAGGTATCATATGAGAACTGAGCTGTTCCCACCTGCAAATGGTTTGTTCTCCAAGCTGGCCTAGTGGCTGCATGAGTTGAGAAGGCTTGGTATTTGTGTGGCTTCAGCAGATGCAGTCTCTGGCTTGAGACATAGACCCCATATTGAGAGGCTGGGCATATATTGAGCACACATACCATTCCTTAATTCAATCATGTGGTAGAGAGAGCTAACAATACTTACCTTGTGCTCTTGAAGTAGCAGAGCAGTGGTGGAACAAGACTGCAGCATCCAGAAGATTAATGTCGTGGTTACTCTGCTGGTTACTCAGGAGAGGAGTCATGAGCAAGTCTGCAACAAGGATCCCTTCTTGGAAATAGGCTTCCCTCTTCCCATTCCATGCCATGTTTAAGGTTTGATGTTGTGTTGCCATGAGTGCTGGCTGGCAGAGCTCCCCACCTCCTCAGTACCCCCAGTCACTTGTGAGCCATGGCTTAAAAGTCTCAGACTCCTGATTCTGACCTCCAACCAAGGTTCCTTGACTTTCCATACCTAAAGAAAGGAAATACTGGTGGTGGGTACATCTGGGTGTGTTTTGCTGGTGTTTTTTTAGGAGCTCCTGTTGGCAGTGTTTACAGAGGCTGTGCAGACCTCTGTCTGCAGAGATACAGCTTTCAGCTGTAGTTCTGGCAATGAATGAGACCCTCAGCTGGAGAACTGTGTTTTAGCAGTAATCCTGAATGAAGCTCTTGTGTTAAGTGAGACAGCACCTTAAGACAATTAATTGGATTAAATGGAATTAGACTAAGGAGTACAGCAGCTTTGGCAGAGTTTGCCATGTGGCTGACAAGCTGCTCGTGCTGTTTTCAGTTAGCTGAAATGGAGCAGTTGCTGTCTTCACAAACCTTTACATGGAAAGAAGACATCAGAGGTCTTGCCTAAAGAGCAGGAGGCACGTGGGTTATGTGGCTTATTGCCTCTCTTCTCCCACAGCACCTACAAGAAACCCTTCATGTGCTTTCCATGGTTTTAGGGACTGGGCTGGGAGAACATGTGCTTTTTGTTTGAGGAGGAGGGTGGGTAAGTGCTCCTGAGTCATTGTTGTCTTGAGGGGCTTCTTCAGCCAATGTCAGAGCTCAGGCTGGCACAGAGCTGTCATGACTCTGTTCCTTGCCTGTGTTGGTTTCACTGCCCTGGTGCCAGGACCTGACCTTAGCTGCATCTGATTGTGCTGGTGGGGAGCTGCTCTGGTGGCTTTACTGCTCTCTGCTTTGGGCAGTGAGTGTGAGAACAGCTCACCTGTTGGAAACCATCTTTTGGAGCACTTTTCCTTGTTTACTTTACCAGCTGTTGTTAACAGTCTTTTAGAGCTTGAAGCAAGTGAGGGTGAAATAAATAATCCTGCAGACTGATAGCATTTCAGATATAGTTTTTATCCCCTCCCACCAGCTCCAAGGTTAGCAGAAGGAACCTGAAGTTACCATTGCTGACTTCTCTGTTCTCTACTGTGTGTCTCTCAACCAAGCTAGAATATTTGATCCTCAGTGTATCCTAAAGATGTGAAGGGTGAGATAGTACAGCTCAACAGAAACTGGAACAAGAGTGAGAAATTCCAGGGGCATGTGTCTGTTGGGAAGATTTATTTTTGACTTCAAAGGAATGTAGATGCTCTGCAGCATAGCCAGCTAGGTTCTTACCTTTTGGGAGAAAGAGAAGGGCATCACTGTGGTGGCAGTTCACTCAATGTGTAGCTTGTAAGAGAAGTTTGATATCATAAGTAACAGAAAAAGAATACTTGGCTTGCCACAAGTTAGAGAAAGACCTGGCAAATTTTGTTTTGGGCGATTTAAGGAGATTTTTAACCACAGCTCCTCAGACACCTGCTGGTGGTGGGGCAGAGCTGTGTGTTGTGCTGTCCTGTGCTGCACAGACATTGCTGATCTCCAGCCTGCTAATGTGTGCTGTCAGACTAGATGCATGCTTCTAGGGAATGTAAGGGTGCTAGATTTTGATTGCTTGATAGTAAATATGTAGAATAATTGGCATCTGCAGTAGTAAAGCAAGGTTTTACCCATGGTCTCTTTCTAAATCTAAGCCTATGTTTAAAACCCAAAATATTTGAATACTTTTGTTTTGAAATAGTTTACATATCAGCTTTTGCAGTAAAAGTATTCTGCATGCCATCAGTTTACAAATTCCTATCTTCACATCTGCTTAATATCCCTTGAAAGGAACTCTGTTGATTTAAAAAAAATCACATGCATGTACTTGTACTTACCATAGCAAAAGAACACTTCAGTAGTCATGTAGAAGCTGCCCATTGTTTTTATGACTGTGTTTCAAAAGGCTGATGCTTCCAGGGGTTTCTGCTGTATATTGCTGTTGTTCTTAGGGTCCAAACAGCTGCATTTATTGTCACAATATTTACAGCATCCATCACATACTTGCCAGAGTTGCAGCAGAACTTTTAACTGAGTTCAAGTCCTATATAACCATCTTTCCAGAGCTCAGATGGCTTGTGGCCTTGGCACCTGTGAGGAGGATGGGGTAGTTTGTTGTGCTTGTTGGTGGTGGCTCACTGGTACCTCTTGTAGTTTCTGCTGGTTTTAGCCACTCTGTTGGTGTCACTGGAGCTTGCTCTGCAGCAGCAGTGGTTTCGGGTTCAGATGGTGCTGTTGCCATGCAGAAATGCTGATCCAGCCCTGGGAAGGGCAGAGGGCTGCTGCAAAACCTGATACTCTTCTCCAGAAGTTTCCGCTGGTGTCATGCTGACCTTCATGAGCCCACAGTGACATTGTCCAGCATTTGCCTCTGCAGATGGCAGAAGTGTAGGTTCAGAGTCAGCAGCCCAGACATAAGGCCCCTGATCCACCCCTTGCCTTGGCTTTATTTGCTGTTGGTTTAGAGAATGTTCAGAGGCAGAATGTGTTGTCATGGTGGGAGGCTGTGCAATGGTCTGGGCATGGCAGGGCCAGGCAGAAGGCTCTGCTTGTCCAGGAATGTGTGAGGGGTACATCTGCTACCCCCACATATTTGCAGCCCTTCAATTCTTCTGTTTCCATGTTTCCTGCCTCCTTCCTGCTTTTTCTTCCTCTAGTGCCTGCACAGGAACATCTCACCTTGGTACTCTGCTGCTGTCCATCTTGTTGGGCTCAGGAGTAAGTACCAGGGGGAGTAAGTGCCATGGGAGGTGATGAGAAACCTTCCAACCTGAGTTGTCCAGACTCTTCAGTAACTACATGTGAGCAGCATCTTCCCTTTTGTCCTGCATGTAACAATCAGATCATTACAGCAGTCATGAAGAACAGAATGGGATAGATGTGGCTGAGAACGCTGGGTTGTATAATGGTGCTGTGTGGTGGGGGTGTCTGCAGGTGGGTGTCCTGTGTCTCTGCACTAAGGGCAGTGTTTAATCTGGTGCAGAGTGCCAAGCAGGGGGTTATTTGCTCCCACTGGGGCACATCCTGGGCAGCAATTCTGCATCTGAGTGGTGGGGGGGCTGCCTGCTCTGAGAGGCCAAGGTGCTACAGGGTAACAGCTTCACTGTTCAAAGGTTACTGAGGTTTAACTGACCTTGTCCTTGGTTACTGAGATTGATATTGGTTTGCAGCTAGAGGAGCATATGGCATAGAAAGGTAAGAAAATAACTTCACATGGTCCAGGAGGTGGAACTACGTGGAGAGCAGATGTGGCAGATTTGACAGGTTGCCTTTGCCTGGTGTGATGCTTGTGTCTGCTGTGGAAGATGCAGAAAATGACCCACCCCAAAACACCCTTGCAAACATTTCATATTGTAAATACATAAGTGGGACACAACAAACTGAGCAGTTAGAAATAACAAAGTTTAACAGTTATGCATCAATCTCTACTGTCTGTTGTTGAGAAAAGGCCTTTGGTTTCCCAATTAGCTTGCTTCTTTTGGTAACAAAACCCAAACAGCTGTTGTTATATAAGGCCTTGAGATTGTCCTTAGTCTTTGAACCATGTTTTCTCAGATGTGCCTCCTTGTTTGAGCTGAGATCTGGTTTATATTCACTTCCGTGCAGTGCCACGTGTGAACGCTGCCTTCCGTTTCTTACAGAGCATTTACCTTACTTGTTTCAGAGGAAAGGGACAGACCCAGTCTGAGGAATCTTTAATCTTTGCCTTCAGATACCAAGTAAAATGTGACTTATTTTGTTTACTGGAAAACCACAGCCTTCAAGTCCAGAGTTTCTTAATGCTAGCCTTAACTTTGTGTCTGAATTACAGCCTTTGTGAAAGGAAGCTGGGGGAGTTCTCAGTTCTCAGTGGTTTTGGCATTCTGAGTTAGTGTTAATTTGGCATAATTTGACATTATGAGTGTCTGAATGGAAAGATGTACAGAGGTGGGCACAGTTACCTTCCTTTGACAAATATGTTTGGAATACAGGCTGGAGGATCTCAGACTAAAGCTGGGGCAGGGCTTTTTGTGTGGGTCTGTAGTGAGAGGACAAGGGGCAATGGTTTAAAACTCAAAGAGAGGAGATTTAGGTTAGACAATAGGAAAAAATTTTCATGTGAGGGTGCTGAGTCCCTGTCCCAGGTTGCCCAAGGAAGCTGTGGCTGCCCCATCCCTGGCAGTGTCCAAGTCCAGGTTGGATGGGGCTTGGAGCAACCTGGGCTGGTGGGAGGTGTCCCTGCCCATGCAGGGGGTTGGCACTGGGTGAGCTTTGAGGTCCCTTCCAACCCAAACCAGTCTGGGATTCTATGTTTAAAGATAATTCCACAAAGAATTATGCTTTGGTTCAAGAAAAACCTTAAAAATAGGCTTAAGTTTAGGTGTGTGGTTGAGTGCATAGCAGGACCTAAGCAGTTTCAGGGCATTTGGCTTTGTTTCAAATGCTTTGTTATTGCAGTAGTTCCATTGAGACTGAAGTATTAAGGCTTATTTCTTGTTCATGTTGGTATTAATGCATTGCTTCAACATGATTTCCCCCAAGCTGGCCAAATGACATGATTAAATGGAGAAACAGCTTTCTAGGAGCTGGTGATATTTTATCTGTCTATTAGAGTAAGGCTTTGGAGGCAAGCACTTGAGCTGCTGCTGAGCATCTGGTTATGGCACATGGGAAACTGCATGAGGTTAACTCCAGTGTCCTAAAGGAGAATATTATTAGGGACTTAGTGTTGTGCAGGGTGGAAAGGTAATCGGGGCATCTTGCTCGGTTGAATGTTCTCCTGTTGATGCTGCTCTGCCCTGTTGCCCTCTTCCCACAGTAATTACATCCCAGTGTGAACTCACATAACCTGCCAGAGCCTCTTCCTACCACTTGCCTTTTGCTGTGCTTGGCAGCCCTGCACACTTACTGACTGAGCTGAGAGGTTGCAGCTGGCTGGGTGGACAGGCAGACCCCAGCTGGAAGCCTCAGCCCCTCCTGCCTGGGTGGCTGAGCAGCCTTTGGTCACTGTCCGGCTGGGCTTGGACTTCATCCCTGTCTTCTCCAGGATGTGCCCCTTCCTGGAGACTCATACAGACTTTTCAGACATAGTAATCCATAGTAAAAAGGATTTTTTCAAGTTCAGAGACTCCAGAAAGTTGGAAAAATGCAGTGCCATTGTGTCGCTGATTCATCAGTCATAAAAGTGTGGGAAGGACTGTTGAGAAGGGAGGTGACTGAAACAAAAGCTCAATATAGTGTAAAATAATATTATATAGAAATGCTTTTATATGTCTAGTTTGCTTCTCCTTGAAGTTGTTACTCAAAACAAGGGGGTACATCATCATTTTTGTAGTGGAGTCAAAGTTTCAGATGACTGCTCAAGCTTTTATTTCTTTGTGTTCATTTTTACCACTTTTTCTAGTGGGGTCAGATTTGAGCTAATGATAGATGTGCCTCACTTCTTAGCCCCCGTGTCTCCTTCTCTCCTCCTGCCTTGCATTTCTCCTGTTCTTGCTGAGAACAAATTACCCTTTGCCACATAAAAACTCCCTTTTCTTCCAAAGCTCTCACTGAAACTCATTTTTAGAAACCTGCTGTTCATCCCAGCTTCTGGCTGCCTGCTTATGGGTGGTGAGTGGAGGGAAAGCTCTGTGTGCTGTACTTAGGGTATGGAATAGGAAGTAGTAAAAAGAGCTTTGCACAGAGTTTCCACTGGGTTGTATGCTTTACATTTTCAAGGCTGACTGAACAGTTAAGTCTTCCTCTGAAATGATAATTTTCCTATAGGCTGAAGCTCCCTTTCCCTTTGTGTTCAAGTGTTGTGTGGTTATAGGAAAAAGTGAATTAATACAGTGGTACTGCTGTGGGCTTCATCTAGATCAAACTGGGCCAAAATATAAGGAGCAGCACAAATATCTCTCATAGCATGGAAATACACAATCAGTTTGGCTGATAGGTTTTCCAAATGGAAAAAAATGTAATGTATTTTAAAAGTGGAGCAGAAAAGCAAAAGGCCTGACTGTCTCACTGACCTGAAGAAATCCCTCCTGCAAGAGCTGTTCTCCTCCTGCACAGAGCAGGGTGAAGCAGCCCTGGCTGCTGCTGCTTCCCTCTGCAGTCACTGCTGAGAAGAATCTCAGGTGAGGAAACCTGGGAGTGTGGCTTGATCCAGTGAAATAAATAAAGAGGATGAAGTACACAGCACGGTCCCCATCTGTCCCCTGGTGAAACAACAGAGAGCAGCTCCTGCCACAGCAAGGGGTGGGATTCCAGATCTCTTGGGCCTTGGAGTGTGAATCAGGAGCAAGGAAATCCACCAGAGAAAAGGAATCATGGACGGATTTGAGAATTCCTTTCTCTCTTGCTCTCCAGCAGCCTTCCCAAAGTGTGATATATCAGGGGGAGAAGGAGGAAGAACTGGGACTAGAAGCAGACCTCAGCAAGGTATCTGAAGCCTACCTTTGAAGTGCCTCAGTTTCCCCCTCACTGCTCTGATTGCAGTAATTCCTTGCTTGAACCCAGGGCTCGTGATTCCTGACAAAGCCCTGGGCTGCTGGAGCCTACGTGGTTCCTCCGGGGCCCCAGCCAGGGTTTCTGTCCAGCACTTCTGAATGGATGTTGGAGTTCATCTGTACACTATACTGCAGAATTTTTTAAAGGTTTTTTTTTCAAGAGGCTCAACAGTCTCCTATAGAAGCTGTCCAGAGATGAAATGCTTTAGCTTCCTTCTTCATTTATGCTGTGCTGCAAGTGGCGCTTGCTCAGAAAAAAAAAAAGGGGGAGGAGGGAAATCCTATTTCTGCTCCCTTAATAACCAACCAACTTCAAAAAAAGATGTCTGTTTCAGTAGTGTTTGTAGTTATTTTTGATTGAGAAACAAGGCTGTTCTTACTTAACAGCACATCCATTCAAAGATTAACACATTTATGATTTTTTTCCACATTATTAGTCAGGTAAAATATGTCTGAATATATCACTTAATGCTGTGTGCATTTGGCTTCAGAGTAGTCCATTGAGCAGCACAAACAAATTCAAGATAACACAGATTTAAACTGGTGTAAAACCCAGCAGGTAATACTTAGCTAAGTATCTGTCTGAAATCCAGAGGACTGTCCCCACCTGGCTGTGTTACAAGGCCTGCTTCTGTGCTTGTATGGATATTTTTTGTAGAGAGAAACCTTTTGCTCCTAAAGGGTAGTGCAGCAGTTAAACTTGAAAATAGCATTTACTAGTTTTTCAGTTTATTTTAAAATATTTTTCATGTGGCCTGTTTTAAGGGAAGGAAGTCTGTGTAAAGTAGTATATTTTAAGCCCCCACGTCCCAGTCTGGAGGTGTCGTGTCTGAAAAAGCAGAATGACTGTGTTCTTATCAACCTTCTTTGCTTACTCTTCATGTCACTGATGGAACAGCTTAAGGAGGTGAGAAGGTCGTTAAGCTATGAAAAGGAAGCTTGTTTATGGCTATGAATATGGGAAAATAAACATCTCTCATGTGGGGGTTTGGACAGGTTTGAGTTTATATTCCAGCAGCATGTCCCCACAGCACAGTTTTGGGTTTTACAGCCCTTCTTGAACCAATCTTAATGGAAAATAAATTTTGCTGGGCTGCTCCTTTGCCCTTGTCTGTGGAGTACTCCTATATTGGTGTTTCTGTGGTATGGGTGCTCTGCAGAGAGGAAGAAAAAAAAGAAGGTAAAAAAAGGAAGTTGTCCTATTTCTGTATAATCCCATTCTCTTTGTTTCACCCTCGGTAGCACTGAGTCTGCTCCTGAGCCCAGATCTGTCCAGACTGTGCAGAGCTCCAGCAGAGCAGGAGTGGGTGCAATGCTGATAGGAAGGTTTTGGGACCATCAGTCCCTTTATAGCTGGAGACAGAAATGAGATGTTCTTGCAGAGAGCCCGTCTTGTGGGAAAGGGCTCTTTCCAGATCCCATCTGTTTTGATAGTCCTGCATAATTCCTCAGCCTTCAGCTAAGCAGTGATGAGATGACTGGCACCAGAACTCTCCACTGCTGTGTCTTCT
Source organism: Heliangelus exortis (assembly GCF_036169615.1). Taxonomy (NCBI): domain Eukaryota; kingdom Metazoa; phylum Chordata; class Aves; order Apodiformes; family Trochilidae; genus Heliangelus; species Heliangelus exortis. Next base: position 43,104,532 of record NC_092425.1, on the reverse strand, counting down.
GGGCAACACTTCACTGGTATTGATTTTTTTCCAGGGTTTTCTGCATGTCTTTGTCTGTAGCAGCTGCAGTAAACATGATGCCTGCCTGAAAGAGTGTGGTTGAAGAAACCAACACTGTCAGGATACAAAGGAAAGCAGGTTGGAAATGAGAAAAACAACCTTAACTGGAATTCACAGGAAGGCACAGCTTTTAGCTGGCTTTGAATAAAACTCCAGAAGGACCATCTGTGTAATGAGCTGGCCAACATCTAAGTGCATCAGAAGCCAATGGCTGGGTGAGCTGTCACTGCCCCAGGGTGCTACAGCTCATACCTCAGCAACTGGATTGTCAACAGTATCAGCTCCAGATGGATGGGCCAAGAGCTGCTCGGGTGCCCCAGAGCCAAGGGGTGCAAGGTGAAGGAGGAGACTTGTTGCCTCAGGTGCTCCATTCAGGCATTGGAAGAAGAGGTGAAGTCAGTTCAGGCTGGCATCTGAGTGACCTGAAGTGATGAAATCCCAGTTCCTATGAACACTTGAGAAGAGGAGAACTTCACTTTGGGGCCTTCTTGGGGACTCTCTGGAACCTCCAACAGGAATAGCCCAAAACACTTGATTTGGGAACTGAAGAACTACCCCGGGTTTGTCAGACTGTGTGTGTGCTACATAGCCACAAGTGGAAAACATGATTGAGAGAAGTCTAACTAACACTATTACTAGTCTCTCTTTTCTGCCTTCATAGATTGCACAGCATAATGAAGGTTAATTAAGACACTGCACAGGATGTTGTGAGTTAGGCCGAGTGAAAAGAGCAGACAGTCTGAGTTTTAAGCCACAACTCAAAAGCTTTATTTATAATTTCTTTCGGATTTTGAAAACTTGCTCTGCATGACAGAGTGTGTGGTTTTATGTGTAATTCATGCATTTTAAGGCTACCTTAAGGTTACCTTTTTTAGAGGCTGGAACTTCTATTTCCAGGTCAGTCTATGTCTCTCCACTTTGTTCTCATGTAACTAAGAGCAGACACAGCCACTGGTAGTACAGCAGCCTCAATAAGTGTGCTGGGGAGTGGAAAACTGGGGGGTTTTGTTGCCCATTTGCAGCTCCTCTGCTGGAGGTACTGCTGCTTTAGGGCTATCTTCTATTCAGTGTGTGAAGACCTTCTCCAAAGGCATCGAGAAGATAGAGCCACTCTTGCAGATATCTCTGAGCATGTCTGAGCTACACTGAGTGAGCCTGTCCTCACTGCCAGTGGTGAAAAAAAGTCTGAAACAGCTCACTGGTGACTGGCTGCTGCTCTGGGTATCTCTTTTGTAGCTGTTATTGAATCACACCTTGGAGTCTTGGCTATGCATTTTCACCAAACTGTGCTTTTAAGGCAGTTTGACAAGTAATTTCCTTTCTGGATTTTTGCTCTTTGTTACCAAAGTAGCATAAGATTTTTTTTTTAATTTTTTATTCCTGCAGGCTCACAGCTAAAAGTTTAAAACATAGCCCAAGCTTATTAAAATTACTGAGTACAACCCTGTTTTACAGTTCCAGAAATAAAAGCCAGATTGTATAACTTGTGTGGACCCTTGATAACACACAGGGAGCACATGAATTGAGCTCTCATTCATGTTCTGCTTTCACATATCACATGTGGTAAAGTCTGTGTCTCAGCAAAGGAAAGTAAATAGACACTGAAATAGTCAATGTTCTCAAAGCTTAATCCTTGCAACCTCTCTCAAAGTTCTTATTGATGGTAGAGTTTGTGCTGAATGTGTAGGGTAGCTCTACAGAAACCATATTCAGTGAAGCCTTTTTTGATTCCCCGTGTTTATTCAGTGCTCTACTTGCTTCTATTTGGAATTTGACCTCAGAGCCACATGGTCTGAGGTTTGCAAAGCAGGACAGAAAATACTGGGCAGGGTGATGGAGAAAGAAAGGAAAAGGTAAAGGCTGGAGGGAGAGGTTTGTCTGTGGTAGGAACTCACCACCTGTGTAGCACCTCTCCAGAGGTCCTGCTGCTTCAGCATGGCTCTCTGATCCAGGCTCTGAAACAGGCAGGGAAATAAATGTTGGTCAGTCTGACCCTCTGACCTCATGTTTCATCAAGAGTTTCTTGAAATGATGGATAGAACTACACTGTGGGTTTTTTTCCTGTTCATGGGGTAGAATAGTTGCTTTCCCTTTGGATTTAAACTGATACTTAGTTTTCATTGACTAGTGCAAGGTGGCTGATAACTTTTATAAATGACTTTGACTTTCTTTTTCACAAGCAGCAGCCACGCAACAGTTAATTCACTTTCTAACCACATACAAATCACACTTGGCTTTTCTTGGTCATTTGGCTTTCTTGTTTTATACCTAAGTTGTCAATGTATAAACTAGAATCATGGAAGCACAGAGTCTGCTGAGTTGGAAGGGACCCACTGTTGCTAGCTTTGGCATTTTAATACTTTGAAATGATAATTCCATTCAGAATACAATAGATAAATTTTCTGTTTCTTGGACAACTTGCATCTCAGATGAAGACTGTTTTTCACCTTTAGTTTTGACTGAATTTTTCTGCTATCTTTGAAGGTCTCTTTGGTAGAGACTTTGTTACCTGTAATTGTAGCTTGCCCTTAGCATCAAGTCCTGTGTAGCAAAGGACCAGGCAGTGCAGCTCTTCCAGCTGTGCTGAAGGTTGAGCTGAGCTGCCTGGTGGTGTTTCTCAGGAGCATGTGAGTTACCACAGTTCATAATCCAGTGCTGTATAATTAGTCTGCTGTACCGTTAGTGAAAATAACCTGCAGAAGCAGCTCCATGGGGAGAGAAGCTGCAGCCAGCTGTGGGGGAGCAGCCCACAGCAAAGTCCCTCTATGATCCCACTTGCCTCTGAACACAGATTATGCAAAAACTACTGAATTTCTGCTTTATAAAGACAGCAGGGTCAGAGGGAGTCTAAAGGGTGAGCTGAAGGACCTTTCTGATGGGTGGCACTGATGGGAGGTACTGATTTGCAGGGCTGTACAATAGGCCCTGAGGTACCCACTGTACTGAGTGCTCTCCGTGGTGTGGCACACAGGGCAGTGTCACTGGGAACACAGCAGCCTGGGACCTGCTCAGCCAGCCCAGGGCATGGTTTGGTGCAGGAATGGGTGTTGCTGGAGATCTGGAACCTTTGTAATTTGTGACATTTCTGCAGCGTCATTCCTGACCTCAGGGTACAGGCAGCAGATAAATAAACTCTGCTTCTGTGCACAGTAGACATGCTGCTGCTGACCTCAAGTGTCCTCTTTTCCATCCTCCAGATCATGAGATATTAATTTTGGGAGTATTGTACTTGCTTTGTAGTTTTGGAGTGTTCAGCATTTGATGTGAAGTTCTTGGTTTTCCTTCCTTGAAGGCTATCAAATGTCCTTACTTTTTTTTCTCCCGTCCCACTTTTCAGAGGAAGCTATATATATGTATATATATAATCCCATGACTGCAGGAGCTGTGAAAACACCAGGTTTATTGCAAGAACTGTCAGTCCTGTGTCTATAAAATTTACCTATGGCAAAGAGCTTCAGTGCCCCATATCCTGCACCCATTTCAGAAGTGATTTTCCCCCTGTCTGTACCATTTCACCAGAAAATAAGAGCTCCTGTAGTTGCCACAAAGACAAAACTTGGATTCAGTAAATAATTCTACAGAGGTACACTGGGCTCAGGGAGATCCTTGACTACACTGACCATGTTCTGTGCATACTTTTTGGTTGTTAAGAACTGGTATTTAAAACCCACAACTCCTTCTTTAAGGACAAAGCATTTTGCCTGCCAGTTTTGCACAGCACTTTGCCGTTAAAATGAATCTCTGTATGTTTTCCAAGAACAAAAAATAGAGACACATTTTTCCACATAAAATCAAGGTTTGGGTTTGGTTTTGTTTTGCTTTTTGGTTTTTTTATTGCTTTTTGCTTTTATAGAATTCTTAAGGGGTTTTGTTGGGTTTTTTTCTTAAACTTTCTGAAAGGGGGACAAAAACCCCTCAACATTTGGATTAAAACCAAGCATGAGAAATTTCAGCACAAAGGGATTTTCTTATGTATGTTTGTAGAGAAGGCTAAAAACTGTAATTTCAGCCTTGCACATTGACCTAGTAATATGTTACCATTTTCTTCTGTGGAAATTCCACTGCATTTGGGTTAGCTCTGTGGCTCTTTTTTTCCTTACAGCAGTGATTCAGTTCACGTATTGAGAGGGCTTTAATTCCTCGAAGGAGCAAGTAGAAGGGATTCTGCTCTCACACAAGATACAGAGGTGAACAGGGGGTAGTTTGAATTTTAAACACCGTGCATTTTAAATGCAGTTTCAGATTTCTGTGGGAACATCACTCCATTTTTGGTATCCAGCCTGGTATCCTGTTCTTGGTGGGACATGCATTTCACTAAGAGATTCTCTCCACCAGCTGATGCAAATTCAAATGCAAAATTAGTTCTCTCTTCTCTCTTTTTATTTATTTCATCTTTTACTGTTTTAGCGGATCGTTTAGAGGTCATGATCTCATCCTTGTGTTGTTGTTCTTAACTTTTCTTCTACATTGTAGAGGGGTCAGTTGCTCGTGGCTTTTCCTGAATTACATTTCACAGCATGGTGTCAAATTAAAGTAATTGCATAGCAATGATTTTATTATTGCACTGAGTGTACTAGATGTGATCAAAATGGTGTGTTTGTATTTAAAATGAGATTATTAGCCACAGGAAGATCTCCCCTTAGTTAAGGAAATGAATGTATTGTTTCTGGTCAGCGTGACATTGGGTATTTTAGTATATCTTCTTATTCCTAAGTAGTACCCATAGTTTGGAAGAGGATGTTAAACATTCCTGTTTTCAGCCTGGTATTCAGTTGAGCAAATAATACTTTTCTTCGTAGCTGTAGTCATTAATTTTTTTTGTTTTAAAAATCTGGTATTAGATGATTATCCACAAACTTCCGCTGTGTGAATAATTCAGCTGGCTGTGAAACCTGAGCAGTGGGAACTGTTTGAATATTTCATTTGATTCAAAAGTGGGTTCAATGTTTTTCAATAAATTCAGTCTCCTAAGACCGAAATGATTCAGGAGCTCCTGTTTTAACTCTGAAATACATTGCCAGGAGTTCTGCAACAAAGAAAGCGTGATGCAACCTGGATTTTGTCTCACATTGATCTTCCAAAGAGGAAAAAGGAGCCATGGCATTCCTGCTTGCTATGCTAGAAATAACTGGGAGGGTGCAGGTGCTGAAGGAGCCGGCACATGTGGAAGTTTTGCCTCAAAGCTGAGGGGGTGTCTGGGGGCTGGAGGACCATCTGTGGAGGAGAAGTTTCATCTGCAAAAACCTCCTCTCTCCCTCTGTAGGCACCCAGCAACTGGATCAATAACATCTGTTTCTCAAAATGTGCAGAGCGCTGCCATATATCACTTTTTTCCAGCATTCTTCTAATGTGTAGTATTTTCTTATATGCCAAGTATGTCGAGGCCATAAATACTTTAACATGCAGAAGATGTGCAGTGAGAGAAGTATGTCCTGTTGGACAGCTTTCCCCCTTCCCTGCCAGTCCTGCCAGCCAGACCTTGGCAGGGGCCTGGGTCCCCTGATGTGACCGAGCAGCAGGTTCTGCCCAAGGTCCCCGGGGAAAGAAAAGTACCTAATTTTTGCAATAATTTATAAAAAATTAAAACAAAAACAAAATCGGAAGGAAAATAATTTTACATAATTTCTTGGGATTTGAAATGCATGCCGTTTATGGTCACTGTGGTAAGCTGTCTACACTGATATCAAACCTTTCCCATATTTTACGTAATTTGTAAATTATCTATAGCCACTTCTATAAGGTCAGTACTGCATGTTGTAATGAAAGAACATGGATCCATGAGTCGGAATTACTTGGAAGTGTCATAAACAGCAGAAAATATGTGATACTTGATTTCTACAGAAAGTAAATTGAAAAAAAAAAAAAAGCACGTGTTACGGGTATTTAAGCGTCCTTAAGAGTGGAAGGGAAACTCTGCCCTAGTCCGTTGCACAAGTTTCCTGTAGAGGTACAGTGGCTGATCTGTACCTCTGGAGTCACTGGGCTGCCTCTGTCCTCAGAAGTCTCCTGGAATTGGCATTTAGGGATGTGCTGTGAGGGTGCTGCGTGGATGGCTGAGCTACAGGCATGTTGTGTAGTACAGGGCACTAACATTGTGGGTACTGACTAGAAAGCAATGCTCTGGGAAGCTGGAAAAGGAGACGTACCTGCCAAATCTTTTTATCTAGCAGGAAAATGTGACAGAAAGGTACCCGTGGGCATTCCTGCACAGGTCTGAGCCCCGTGCTTCAGTATGAGGGCAGTGTGTGTGTGTCCGTGGTTCCTACATGAAGCCGTAGGGCTGTGCTGATGTGCTTCTGTTTGCCAGTTCTGTTTATTGCTGGGCTGAACCCCGAAACTCCTTTGTGTTGTGTTGGTGTGTGCCATGGCTCAGGCACAGCTGCAGCCACGCACCAGGCGTCCGCTCCCTCTCCTCAGGTGGGGTGAGGAGGAGAAAATCCTAACAAAAAGGTGGTCTGTGGGGACCAGGGCGAGGAGGGTTCACTCATCAGATACGGTCACGGGCAAAACAGACTGGTGCGAAAAAAAAGAGTTTAATTTCTGAGCGATGAGGGCTCGGTCGGTTCGCTCCTCCCTCCTGAGGGAGAGGGTTCCTCACAGCCCTTTCCCGCCCGGGGCGGGGTCTCTGCCCGGGGACGGTCCCTCCGGAGCAGACTGCCCAGAGCCACGGCCCGCCTTGGGTGCTCTCCCCTGGCAGGGTCCTTCAGGGCTGCAGGTCCACATCTGCTCCACCCTGGTCCTGCTCCAGGACCACATCTGGTGCCCCACACTCCTCCCTGGGCTGCAGGGGACAGCTGTCCTCTCACCACAGCTCCAGGGGTGTCTCTGCTCCAGCGCCTCCTCCTTTCCTTCCTCACTGACCTCTGCTCAGGTATTGCTCTCACCTCCTCCTCTCCCTCACAGTTTTTTTAGCACTTTCCTTTGTCTCTTCTAAAATATCTTCGTGGCAGAGGCATAATTGCTGTTTCTGAGGGACTTGGTCTGGGCCTGAGGCAGTCTGGCCTGGGCCTGAGGCAGTCTGACTGGGGAGCTCCTCACAGCAGCCACCCTGTGGGCCCTCCCTGCTCCCAAAGCCCAACCCGTGCCCACCCAACCCATTGTGTGACATTTTTTGCTGAAATTCATCTCCTTTCTCTTTTGGGTGTGGTGGTCAGGGGTGCTGGTTAGGGCTGCAGCACGGTGGTGGCTGCTGGTACTGGCTGTGGGTCAGGGTGGACCGGTGGTGCTGCCATGGCTGGAGTAGCTTGTGCCAGGTGTCTGAGGGGGGGATGTTCAGTCATCTCCTTCAAGCTCTCCAGGTTTGGAACCTCTGGATTCCAAACCCTGACTGGAACCACGCTGGGGTGTGAGGGTCCCTTGAGCACAGAGGAAGGTCTGCAGGCAGGGCTTGATATATTCCTTGGTAAGTTTCTAGGATGTATTTTTGAAGAGGAAACCTATAGAATCAGTTGATTCTTGATGAAATACGTATCCCACGCAGTGTGAGAAATTCTACCCAGTGAATTGGAAGTGTAACCCCAGAGCTACACATGTAGGAAACTAAGAACCAATTTCCACCCACCGGAGCTCTGTTTGTTGGAGACAGGGGAAGGGAAATGTGCTGCAGGCAAAGCATCCTTCTTTGCTTTTATTTTTCTTCCAGTAAATCAACCAGTGTTCACCGCGGTTCCAGAGGAGTTTTCGTCTTTGGGTGAAAAAAGCAAGCAGCAGGTAGCGGTGACGCAGGTTTTGCACAGTCACTGAACTGCACACACCTTAAACTAACAGAGAGGGTGAAAGGTAGCAGTGTTTTTTGCCCTGAATCTGTGTTTTTAGACGAGGCAGCACCTTTTTCATAAAAGCGTGTTTATATCAACTCCTTAAGAAGTTTAGACTGGAGGGCTGTCTCCAGAAACTGCCCCCTCCCCTTTTGCCAAGCCCCATGTGTTTGTCTTGGCAGGATGTGGTGTCTGCCGAGCTGGTGTGGGGATATTAAATTGAGGGAACACAGAGCTCTTGATGCTTTCAATAGGGCTTCTATTTAGCTAGTGGCAGGATAGAGCTGTCAGCCACCTGTGATTGTCCAACAGGGAAAATGGGAGAAAGAAGAGGGGTGTGTGGGGAGAACCCTGGAAACAGTTTCTGATTTCGTCGATAAAGTGGTCAGAAGAAAGCATTTTCTGGGAGGCAGCAGTCACACCAACACAGAGCTGCTGCCTCCCAGAAAATGGACTCGGTCAGTGTTGATGGAAGGTGAGATATGTGGTGATGCCAGCAGGAACCACCCTGGGCAGTGCAAACAACTTCCTTTTTTTAACTTATTGCACGTGGAGAAGATTTCAGAGATTTTGTTAGGAGCCAAACAAGTGATTTGTGGCCCAAAGTGAGGGGTATCCCAGCTCTGACACTTACAGATGTTGCACATTTTCCTGCATTTCTTTTGTAAGGCATGTGTGGTGATTGATTCATTTATTCACCCTGTAGGAAACGCGGTGTGGGAGTCCATCTGGGTGCTCCTAAGCAATGCTGATGGAAGGTGAAACCAGATGTGCCATATACAGTGTCCCTCTTTTCATATGGCACCTCAGTTGGTTTTCATGAGAGAGAATGATGCTGAGAGTAAAATGAAACCCTTCTGCCCTCTCCACATGCTTTGGAGAATGGAAGAGGAAAAGATTCAGAGAAATTTCCTAAAGAGAGATTAGATATAGAGAAGACATTTTTTACAGTGAGTGTAGTGAAACCTTGGCTCAGGTCACCAGATGCCCCCTCCCTGGAGCCATTCCAGTTCAGGTTGGACAGAGCTGTGAGCAACTTGATCTGATTGAAGATTTCCCTGCTCCCAGGGGTGCTTGCCTTGTGCAAGTCAAGCCCAACTACACAGCCCATTTTTATTATTCTGTATGTGCACCTGTCCACTGCTGAAGGGTCCCAGGTTGGAACCTTCTTAAAGAGTGAAGTGTTTTGCATCCTCAGATGCCTGTGATTTTTTTGCTTTACATGGATTACTTGTTTCTTAGCAAGGACTGTTACTGCAGGTTGACTTCTACAGGACAACCTCCTGCTGCTGAGCCAATTCCAGCCTGCTTATTAACCTGCTTCCTATATTCTTGACAACCTGTTCCATTTAGAGGTGACTGTAGCACCTTGAACAGGATGGTAAATTTAATTTGTTTAAACTTTTAATCTCCTTTATACCAAATCTTCACCACAGAGAAGGTGGTACTTGGTATTTCCACATTACTCTGTGTATTCCAGAGGGTGTACCTGTCCCAAACCAGAAATAAGTGTCTGTGATACAGAGCAAGATCCTCACAGGGGGGGTGCAGTGATGCTCTGTTGGTCATGTACCCCTCATGGTGCAGTGTAATCAGTTATAGACTGGATGACTGACTGTTTTAAGAGTGCCAGGTTTTGTGCCTCAGGTAGAGATAAAGCAGATCCATCATGTGTGTTCAGCTGGAGCAGTTACCGTTTTGCTGGAAGTCTGTATGGTGTTGTCAGTTCAGCTGCAGGAAAGATACATCAAATAGGTGAACATTTCCCTTTGGGATGCTGGATTCAATGTGTAATCTAGATTTACTCCCAGAAAAGTATGTACATATTACTCCTAGTTTCTAGCTGTGAGGGACAAAGGGCAAAAAACAAAAATAAAAAAATTCAGAGTTTTAAAGTCTGGAACAAGTCTGGCAACAAAGGAATGGTTTGGAAAGGCTTGAATAGAGCCTGGAGAGCAGGGATGGTGTGAGAAACAATTTATCCTTGGGAGGGAATTTCTAGAATTCTTGTTCTAGAGAATTTTTATAGATCTAATTTCTTTCTCACCAAAGTAAAAAAGGAAAAAAATGAAAAAAACCCCCAAACCCAACAAAATAAAACTAAACAACAACAACAAACGTGAGTGAGAGGGAGAAACCCTGATGTGAGCAGCCTCGGAAACCAGCTTGGCAGCAGAACAGTTCTGAGTCTTTGCACTCTCCTCCTGTGCATGCCACATGGGTCTGGGAGCAGCCATGTCACCATTTGCAAGTATTTCCATATTGTGTTCCTGCATTGCTTAAAGCAGCCTTCTTGTTCAGTGCTCTCACCCTTCAAAGCTGCTTTAGGAGAAATAGCTGCTAATTAACACCTCTGTTCCCCCGAGTGTTGTGTCACTGTTTTACAGACTATTTCTTTGTCATACAAGGGCACTAAGAACAGTTTGAAAACATAATGAACCTACCACAGAGAAGGTAATAATTTAAACTGTGTTTTACAGAATTGTAGGGTTTTCAAAATACAGAGAGGAGGTGAAATGCAGTACTGTGAAGAGAAATGCAAGCATAGGTGGAAATAATGGCAAAGCCACAAAAGCATCAGGGACAGTGCTGGGAAGAGTAAGAGCTGGTAGATGAGTACAGGAGGTACTCACTTTAGAAAGGTAACTTGTATCAAGATTTTTTTCACAGTCCGTTGGGCAAGTAAGTGTTTTGTAGAGGGAGCTGCATGAGAGAAAGAATGTTTTGTGTTTGGAGACACCACATCCCATCTATCCAAGGACAGTAAGAAGCATAAAAGAAATTACCTCGTTGCATTGAGCATGAGATGATAGGTAGAATGGGGATATTCTGTCATAGGTTTATTTTGTAAAGTAAATCCAGTGTAGGCTTCAACAACCCCAAGTGTTTCCTACTCCACAGTTACACTCAGTGGTAAGTGTTGGCAGCACTTGGTTTGATAATGGCTGGCAGTGTGACTCTGCTGCCTTGCTGAACAAGTGCCTTCACTTTCTGACATGTGAGGGTGGGCTTTTCAAAACACACCCGAGGGTTAAATGGGCTGCCCTTGTTAGAAACCACTAGAAATGGGGCAATTTAACTTCCTAAAATACTTTTGAAAAATCCCACCCGCACTGTTTGCTCTCCTGTGGAAGGTAAATGCATCCATTCCTAATGATCACTCCACAGGTCTCTGTTGTGCTCTCTGAATGAATGGTTCTTGCTAATACTCCATGCATATTTATAGGGAATCATGTTCCCCCTTAAACACTGTTGATTTTGGCTCAGTGAGTGATTCCTTAGTTTGACCTGCCCTTGTAGGTTATTTTCTCAAGGTTTTATATTGTTTGTAATTCCCTTAGTCCTGTCTGCCTCTTTTTTTTTGCATTTGAGGAAAATAAAATAGAAGGCTTTTTTTTCTAGGTTTTGCCTGTAGATTGTCCAGTAAAGAATGCCTGGTTTGCTGTCCTCTGGGAAGGCCTCCTAGGTGGGCTGCCTGTGCCAGGCTGGCCTTGGCCCTGCTCCCAGTTACCTTTTATTGTGCACTCAGGCAGGACTGGCTCCTCCAGTGGTTCAGCTCAGCAGAAAGGGTTTCCCTCCATTTGCTGTGCACCATTGCTTCTGCATTGAGGAGGACAAAAAGAGCTGCAGGGATGAAATGCCTGAAGTTTGGAGAGTCATTTAAAGATAATTACAGATTTTGGGCACTGAGGGGGGGTAGGGCACTGGGGTGCCAGCCAGGCCTTTGGCAGCTTCCCCTCCAGGAGGGATGGGAATTTGACAAAATGGGAGAAGCAAGTCTGTAGGAAAGCTGAGAAGTTCATCCACTGGTCCTGAGCCTCAGCCAGGGCTGGAATGGTGCTGAGAGCAGGCAGGTGGGTGCTTTTCCAGCCAGGGTGCCACAAAGGCTTCATTTTGCTTCGGGTGGGTTTCTGGTGTTCCTGGTTTCACACTCAGGAGGCCATTTCTAGATAAACTTAACAGAAGTATAGATTGCAGACTGAGTCCTTCACGTGATGGAAATTTCAAACATTGTTAATTTATAAGAGAAAGTAGTAAAATTAATAGCATTCCAGGATTTCAGACTATGCTTTTCTGTATTGCTCCATAAATGTGCTTTTGTGGGGAGAAAAAAAAATCTACTACATACTTCTTTCTTGAAAATCCACCACAGCCTTTTCTCCAAGTGAGCCTTTAAAAATATGTACTCCAAACACCTGCTTGCTTTTCACTTACAGCTGGTGGGGAAGAAAATGCTGGGTTGACAGTGGAGTTTACAGCAAAGATTCATGTGGGAATGCAGTATCTGGCTGTGCCCTTCTCTAACCATTCATTTAGAAAATTTCCAACTCTTTTTAGCGACGAGGTTTTGTGTGAAAAAAAAGTCAGACTAGAAAGCAAGCTGGATTCTGCATTCCTGCTTGCCTGTGTGCTGATGAAAATGGACCAAACTAGTCCCTGCTTATATCCCTCGTTTTCAAAAAAAGGGGAAAAAAGTCAGGATTGCCTGTTGTCATTTACAATATGCTTTGTAGGATAAAGCAGCTCCTGTCATTTTAATTCTTTTGTGTTAAGTGTCAGAATATGTTACTATTTGTATCATTTCCTGTAGTGGGTGAAGCTCAGCAAAGCTGAGTATCTCAAAAGAATGGGCAAATTACTGACTGAAAATCATGTGAAACATGTTCAACTTCCACACAGGTGGTGCAAAACCATCCCTGCAGATGAAGCACAGAGTAGAACAGGACTAAAAGGTGTGGAAGGGGTTTCCTTCATCAGCCCCTCAGGTTTGGCCTTTTGACTATGAAACCACAATTGCCAGGTCATCATCATTCCTCCTTTTTTTTCCCTGGGAACTGTGGGGATTTTTCATCCACTTATTGCTGCTGCTTACAGAATGGAAACAAAGAATAATGCAGTATTTAGACTGATGTCTTGTAGCCAGTATCTGAAGAAATTAATTAGCTAAAAATTTGAGTGTAGCTGTAAGAGTGTGGAGGGCTTGTGGTAAAATCCTGGTTGTGACATTTTGAATATTTTTATTCAAATATCAGTTTTTATACTCTCAATTACCTTTACAGTTCTGTCTACTTGTGTTTCACAAATCAGCTAAGATTGGACTAGAATAATCTCTGTTTGGTGCAAGAAAGAATTAATTGAAAAAAATCAATCTGTGTAGAGCTGCCATAAATAAGTCTGCTGGCTGGCTTCCACAGCTGAAGGGTTAGGATTGCAACTGCACCACCTGGCAGGAGTTTGCAGGGCCATCAGGTTTGTCTTCTTTGAGTTTGTTTGGGGTTCTTTTGGTTCACACTTGGTATGTGTCCACAGTCACAATCAAAGCCTGTAATTCCTACCTTATATCCAGTTTTCATCTTCTGGTGACTGAGCTGGGTTTCTTTGCTTTATGGAAAAGCCATTAACTGGCTCAGCTGATGGGAGCAAGTGGCAGAGGGACAACAGGGTATAGGAGGAAGATCAGAAGGGTAGTAATGCCTCTTAGTACTTGCTCTGCTACATTTTATACAAATGCTCAATGGCTTTGGCAGTAACTTGGAGATTCCTGAAAATACATCTCCCACTGGTGTTTTTCAGCACTTTTTTAAACTATTCTGTGTCCATTTTTCCCCTGCACAATGTTGCTTCCACTGGTGTGCTGGAGGTGCTGTCAGTAGGTAGGGGCAGGGCAGAGCAGTGTGTGTTTATTTAAGAAGGAAACCAGGTGGTTCTGCTGATTTGGATGAGTCAAACAAAGCACCTGAGCTCTGAGGGGGCCAGAATACATCAGGGTTAAGGATTAGCAGAACATTTCAGTAGGCAGTGCTCAGTCTGCCAAGCTACAGATAGGAAACTCCTGGATGACTTCGGTCTTAGTTATTTTTCCAAGGGGTCTTGTATCTCATACAAGCACAGTATCTTCTCTTTGTGCCTTTGACCAGTGGCCTCAGCCATGTGACTGTCTCCAGAGGGATGTCACCTCTGGGAGAGGAAACCCAGCAGTGACTTGAGTGATTTCCAGTGATATGCTGAGTGTGTTGTCCTTCTTCACCCTGCTTGATATTTGTTTTTTAAAGCATCAGGCCAGGTCTACAGGCTCTCAAATGATACATTGGCATGCTTTCTTCCCTCCTCACCAGGCTGGAATGATAAGAACTGATAAGGATGAATACTTCATTGAGCCTTTGGAAAGAGGAAAGCAGATGGAAGAGGAAAAGGGAAGAATCCACATGGTGTACAGGCGATCAGCTGTAGTGCAGCATCCTACTGACCTGCTCCCTGATGTCCACAGAGAAGGTACAGTACCCCTGTGCTGATGCTTTACAAATCTCTTGTGGGTAATAGGCATAGAGTAGCTTTTGAAAGAGGCAGTTTTGAGTGGGCTGTGTGAAAAGACAGTGTTTAAAATCTTTAAAAGATCCTGTGGGACATGAGATGTTAATAGAAATATTCATGTGACTTCAGTGTTCTAAGCTCTTCTTAAGTCTTGCCTGTCCATACAGCTTGTGTTTAAAATTTGCATCCTGTTTCTTTCTGAGTAATAACTAAATTCTGCCAATGACTGATAATCTTTTCCCCCTGTTACTGGTTGCAATTAATGCAGCTTGAAGGCAGTTTCCTTGATTGGATGTATTTTGACATATCCAAGCATCCCCCTCAGTCCTCAAGATAACATGGTTGGTCTGTCTGAGAATAATTATGATAGGGTTTAATACATTTGCTTGTACATTTTTTCTCCCTTTTAATATGACATGAATCCTTACAAGCCAGTGCATTGCATAGTGAATGCTGAGGTTTTTGACACTCTGGGCTGAGGATGAAAGAGCAGCTCTGTTTCCCTTCAGTGCTCTGCCTTTTTTTCAACATCTCTCAGTTTCTCAGATTCCTGTTTGTGCTTTGTGTTCACATGTTCTTGGAACTTAAAAGGGTCAGAGAAGAAAAGAGCAGCTACATACAACACACAGAACTAGAATTATATACAAATATTAAATAGACTGGTGAGTCTTACCTCCAAATCTTTGATGATGTTTTGGATTTGGTCACTCCTTTGAGGGTCTTAATGTCTTCAGCATCTTCCATCTTCTTGTGTTTGCTCAGAGGGAGCACTGAAGAGCAGCAGCTTCCTTTTTGTAGCTCACTGTAATCTTTGTAGTTGGTGTCAAAGCCGTGTGTCTGGAGCTGATCTCTTGCTTATGAACAAGCCCAGACCAACAAGCTTTGTTTTCTGCACATCTCTCTGTTCCATCCTTTGGCAGAGGGGAGCTGGTTCTGTGATGCTGTGTGTTGGTATTGTAGCATTTGCCTGGAACAGGTCTGTGCAGTGTGTAGCACAGCTCATCTTGGCAAGTGGAACTGAGATCCAGAAAGGTGGGTGTATGGATATGGTGTTTTACTGCTATATCCCACACATACTTATGTGAAACATCTCTGTATTTCACCTTACCTGATGTGAAATCTGCTGGACTTTGTCACTACTATCTTAGCATTTATTTTGTCATCTGCAAGATAGTTCTCCTGCCCGTTCTTTGACAATTTGAAAGGCACATTCAAGGAGAACTGTTCACCCCCTTTTTGCCACTGTGCTTACAACAGACTCATTGAAATGTTTTTAATTTAAAGTGCCTAGAGCAATAGCCACAGATTGGTGGATAACTGAGGTGTGTAACTGGACCCAACAGAAGGGGATGCCAAGGTATGGTCCAGTCTGTAGAATGTGCAGCTTCCCATGGCAGGAAAATGGGGATGGTTCATCCTTCCTGGGTTGCTGCCATGTGCCTGTATTCCTGTCAGGCAGCCAGATCATTCCATCCCAGAAGTCCACACACCTGGGTGAAACCTTACCTAACATGGAAGAATTGCCACTACAAACCAGAAGGTGTTGTATGGGTTTTTAGGCTTCTGTATTTATGTAGTGTGGCCCTCCCTTGGCCTGGCTAACCAGGTAGGTCCTTTGCTAACCTGCAAGGTCATGGACAGCATCAGGTGAGCAGTGTTTGTGTGTCCATATCTGTGCTAAAGCAGATGTGTGAGTCTTTAAAGTTTGGCCTTTACAAAAGATTCTTAACCTCCTTTCTAATAAAATTCTTCTTAATGATTGCCTTTGCCAGGCAGTCTGGTGTAGCAGACAAAGTGTTATTTGGTCCAGCTGATGGTCAGTTTAAGAGCAGGCAGGGAAGCTGCTGGCAGCCCCTGGACAGAAGGTTGGCTGATCCTGGCCTGGGGTGAGGGGTACTATAGATGTTGCAGTCTTGTGGGTATCCTGCACTTTCTCCTGAGAGGGTTTTCTCAAATGTATTGGGTGAGTTTTCATCTAGAGGTGAGCATGAGTTAATTGTTGGATGTGTCTAAAGGTCTCCAGTTGCCAGTGCAGTGTGAAACTGGAAGTCTTTCCCATCTTCCCTGTTTTTCAGAGCAGTTAGATTGAGGCTGGCTAATTTCCCCTCCTGGCTACTTTTCAGCTGGAGTGATTTCTTTGCTTTTAGCCACTTCCATGATTCTTGAGTAAGCCCAGTTACTGACTGGTCCCAGTTGGGCAAAGCCTGATCTTTATTGCTCTATTATCCATATTACAACAAGCAGGTTGTAATCTCATCATCACTGGTGTTTGGTAGCTCCACCTTGGCTCAGACTGGGCACAGCAAAGGAGTGAGTTCTGTTGCCTTGATCCATATGCCTTCAAGATGCTTTTCTGAGATCCAAGCATGATAAAGCTTAAGGCAAGCTGCTGAAGCCTGTGGAGCTGAGGAAATGTTTGGCCCACAGGACAGGTCAGCACTGCAGCTCTTCTAAGTAAATAAGTGGTAAAGGTTACTCATGTTCACTGGAAATCTCTCTTGCTTGCTTTAGACAGTTTGAAACTTTTCCACAAATTTGAGCTCTGGAAATAGAAACAATTTGGAGTGGTTAAGCAGTCTGGTAATTACAGAGGCATGACAATCCTTCTTGAGCTCTGCCCCTGCTCTCCACCCCGTGTGCCCAGAAGCAGGAGCACCAGGTACAGTCTGCTGGCCCTTTGGAAGTTCAGCTGCATATTTAGCCAACAAAGATGAAAAAAAGTTTCAGTAATACATGACAAATGACTCAATGAAATAGGCAGTAAGATAAAAAAGTACTTGAAATTGTTGTAGTCAGTGGTTGTAAAAACTGGGAAATGTTGTGTGAAAGCTTCCCTCCACAGTGAAGTGGGACATGCTGCCTTGTGCTCTCCCAGAGCTGGGTTTGGAAGATACTCTTGTGAAAGCTTTCAGCTCCAGTTATACAGCAGAAGCTCTCAGTCTGGCAGGACATCCGTGTTCCTGTGGGATTTTAAAACTTTTGGGAATTTGTTGGATGTTTATCAAACAACAGGGCAGAATGAGTGCAGGAGCTGTAAGTCAAAACCCTGCCACTAAAGTTAGCAGGGATAGCAATGTAGGGGAGTAACATGGAGCAATTGGTTCCCCTGCTGTATGACCAGTCCACTTCTCTTTCCTGTTTTGATTTATTCTTTATTCCTTTTAGTTAGCTGTGATGCAGTTTCAGCAAGCTTTCTTAGAAAGGTGGGAACCAGAAATCTGCGTTTCTGGAGAAATATTAGGGTGCCTCCTGGACAGTGTGGGACATAACCCTTCCCTGAAACAGGACTCTGCTGATTTCTGCTTAGGGTACCCGTGGCTCTCCGTAGGAAATGAGGTGTAGGGTGTGCACTGCCTGCTTGTTTCCATCGTTTGCTTTGTTAGGGATGGTCCTGAGTATTAGGTTGTTGTTTCTTGCTTTTAAATTGCCTGTGCTTTCACTCTGACACCAGGGAAATGGAGATAATTTTCTGTCTTTTGACAGAACTGGTGGCAAGAGTGGTTATTTGTATTTCACACATAATCCATCTGCTAATTCAAGGATCATTTTAATGTCCTTTTTGGAACCTGACCTTTCCTCTGTTAATGTGAGGCACTGCAGGGATCTGCAATAAGTAGTAGGTCCTGATCAGTTAATGCTAAAATAATTTAAACCAGCCACCTCATTGGTTCTCCACTGAGCTGGGGAAGCTTGGCTGGAAGTGCTGAGCCTGACTTGGTTCTTCTGGACAGAGGAAGCTCTTCCTCTTCTGCAGGATGGTAGCCAAGGCCTCCCCTGGGAAGTCCCAGCTATTGAAAACCACTTAAACGTGGTGGGATGTGACACAGCTTCCACAAATGTCGGGTGGGTTTCTCCCCTGGGAGAGGGGAGAGGGGATTCTTGATTATTCTTCCTTGTGGGTCAGGCAGGAGTCACACAGAAAACCATGTGAAGACTGGTGAGCTCATCATGGCTCATGGGAATGGGAATACTCATACCACATTTTCAAACTACATGTACTGTCCTAACTTCTGGCTGAATTTGGGGAAATCACTGAAAATTTGTATCTGCTCTGAAAAGTGAGGTAGAAGCAACCCTTGTGAGGCTGTGAGGGGAACATGAGTGAACAAGGCCATGCTGCTAGTGAGAGTGAGCTGAGACAGGCTGCTCAGACTGAGGACCTTCTCCCTAGGCTTGGTGGGAACAGAGAGAAGTAGGTGGCCCTGTGAATTCCACAGACATTCCCAACTAATGCAGCATGCTTTCCTTTCACCTGTGCTGGAGGAGAAACACAGAAATGCCCAGAAATACATTTTATGAGCCACCCTAATTGATCTTTTCAGCTTTAGAAGAGTTGATGGATGCATCTGTGCTCCTCATTTTAGTTGAGTACTACAGGTACTGGTGATCAGTGTTCACATCAGGAGTGTTACTCCTAAATAACATCTATTAAAGAAAAACTACTTATTTGTAAGGACAACAAGAAACAAAGATGAGAGGAGTCTGTACTGTGGGTGAAGGTATCTGGGGGATAGTGGGCAAACAAGCTGTGTGTATGGAGCTGAAACACTAGAAGCATGTATGAGGCTGTCCTGTTAAAACCTCATTTAAACAAATCTTTAAGATTTTATCACTCCAATAACTTTTCACTGAGGAACGGAAAGAAAAGCTCACTGGGCAAGCCTGAGTTGGAAGGCTTGAAAGCATAATGATGATATCATTCTGTCTGGGCAGGATGAAAAGAATCTGTTCTCCTTTGTTTATAAGCTGACAAACATCACCAAGATATGTGATTATTACCTTATTCCTTGAAAGCTTTTAAGGAACAACAGGAACCGGCAAAGAACTGTAGAGCTTAGAATCAAATTTGTACTCAGGAGGCCTTCTTTGCAAGTTCTAAATCAGGCTCAGGTGTATGGTAAAATAAAATCCAGATTGGATCTCTCAGGAAAAGCCTGATCCAAGTCCACTGGAGTCTGTGAGAAGACTCAGGTTCACATCAGTGGGCTGATGAGGGAGGCTTTGGATCATACTCTGCTTGAGCTGGTCACAGAGAGTTCAATTTATATTTCCTCCTGTTCATTCATTTATTATTTTTTTCATGCACTTTCAAGTAGTGTGATGATGACAACCAACCTTCAGCTGGAGGTTACACAGCATGGTAATGTACTCAAAATTTTCCTATTTTATCTTCCTCCTCACATCAGTCTTTTTTTTTAATGACAACCTATTCACCCAGAGAGCCCTTCAGATTAAAGTATTTTTGTAATTACTTCCTAACAGTGGGAAACAAGGAATAGGAGCCTTTATCTCCCAGCTTCCTTTCAGAATTTTCATTTTCCCTAAAGAACCAAAGTGCTTGTGTAGCTGATGGCGTTGCCATGGCACTGGGTTCAAGTGTCTTTGTCCCAGGTGGGAAACATGTAGGAGGAAGAAATGATTTGGGAATTGCTCCTGGTTGCCTGGGAATGAAACCCTGGAACAGGAGGTAGAAGAATGGGAAGACTATTGCCTGCTTTGGAGACCTCCCTCTGCACTTCCCCAGGCACATTTGTATTTCTTAGAGACATTCTCATGCCTGAAGGTGTGTGAGCTCTTTCTCAGCAGAATTTCTCATGGCCTGTGTTGTGATGGAGGATGGTTTAGGGCCTGCCCAGCACACCACCCAAGTCTGTGCATCAGCAGGAATGGGAAAGATGGAACTGATTTAGGTGGAGGCTTAGTACACCCCATTTTGTAACATGCTCTGTGACAATACAGGTGTTCTTGTGTTTGCTGGTGATAACCTGTGTATATATTCATCTAAAGACATCTCTTTATCCAGAACTGCCAGAGCTTTGTCTTTTAAATCAGCCTTCTTCTATAAAAGTGAAGCTTAATAGGATTCATTGAAGTTCTGGATAGAAAATTGGTTTGTGGGTTTAGGCTTTTGCCCTTTTTCTTTCCCAGGTATCAGTTTGCTAAATGACAGGAAAGGCAGTCAGCAGAGTACTTTCCAAACAGGAATGGCATGGCATGGTACAAAGGAAAATGAGTATTGGTGATGGATGTGCCTACAATATCTGGGGAAAAAAGAGAAGAGATCTAAGGGAGGAGGAGAAGTGGAAGGAAAAATAATGAGAAAACCATCAAGCACTTGTAGAAATGGAAGTAGATGAGTAATATCTTTGAGTGCAATGGAATCCCAGCCCTCTCCAAGGGTTTGAGTGTGTGCACTACAGATGGAAGTGTGCTCTCAGCCTGGTCAGGCAGAACCTGAACTCCATTTAACCTCCCTTGCCTGGATGTCAGCATCAGGTGGGGTTTGGGATTTGTCTTGTGCCTGGAAAGTGTGTTCCCTTTGGTATCTCCTGCTGCTCCTCTCTGTTCCTAGTGACATCTGTCACCAGAGACATCTGTTTGGCCTCTCTGGCCCAGCATTTCATACAGCCAAGGCAGAGTAACTCAGCAGTTGTGTTTTCAGTATTTCCAAGGATGAAGATGTCACAACCTTTCTAGGGCCCTGTTTTAGTGTTTGATTACCCTTGTTATGAAATCTTTTCCCCTTCCTATCTAATTGGAATTTCCCTTGTTCCACTTGATGTCCATTACCTCTCTTCCAGGAAAAGCTTTTGAACAGTAATGGTCACTGTGTCCAGAAACTCAGCAGGCCTTGAGGTGCCTGGGTGTTTTCTGACAGATTCTATAGGCAGCCTTGACTCTGCACAATTGATTTAATACTTGCTCTACATTAAAGTTTGAGTTAATGTGTTAAAAGCCTTTGCAGGCATCATAACCTGGGCAGGTTAGAAAGTGCAGGTGGTCAGCAAGAGAACATAACCTGCTGTAACCAAACAGGAGGTCTTTGGCAACACTAGGAACAAAAGTGTGTTTGCTCCAGATGCTCATCCCTCATTTTAAGAAGAGCTGGAAGAGTCAGTAAGATGTATTGCAGTTATCTTCAGGGTACACCCAAGGAAATACATTCAGAAAATATATAGACACTGCTTGTCTGAGAGGATGTGCTGATGAAGCTCAGGTTTGGAGTGGTGCTTGGGGAACCATGCTCCCCATGCTAGCCAGAGAATTATGAAATTAAACCTCAATTTAAGATCCACAGTCTCTGCTCTGGAGGCTTGAACCTGTTTGCTCTGAGATGTGTACGAGTAAAAGCAAACCCAGACTCCATAGCTGAGAAAAAGCTTGTAAAAATTTGTTAAGAAAGAAAGAAACTTGAGCAGGAGGGGATCAAAAAGTGCTGGAAAGTGCCTTCCCCAGCCTGTCTGTGTCCAGGAGGCTGTGCTCACCTCCCTGTGGTGGCACTGGGGACATCCAGCTGGTTAAGTCGTCTTCACTACTTGGCAATAACAAAGGAAAATTATTCTTAAATAAAACCAAGGATAGAGGCTTGGTTCCAACCACAGGCACTCAGAGCCAGAGTAGTAAAACACACAGAAATCTGTATGAAGGGAAAATTGAAAAAATGGAGAAAGATCAGGACATGCAGCTTGCAGCCCTTCCAAGGCCTCTGCAGGTTCCCACCAGAAACTCCTTGTGCCACCAGCATACACAGGCAGAGCAGAGCTGCCAGGGAAGGAAGAGTGGTGATAACCAACAGCAGAGTTTTTAAAACACCCTGTAGGCAGGTGTTTTACAAGAAGGGAGCCTCTTTCTTTTACAGATGATGCTCTTCAAGTAACCTCTTAAGGGGTGAAGATGTGCCAAGGCAAGGACCCCCCCTTTGTGCCTGTGTCCTGCATAAGGGACAGTTCTGGTATCCTGTCAGAGAGGATCACCCCAGAGGATCCACCAGTGCCTCTGATGGACCAGGAGGTGCTAAATCAACCCTGCACTTGTCTGTGATGCTCCCCTCTGGCTGTGAAACACGGTGGGGACCAGGATGGTCCCTGTCTGAGGCCACACACTGATGGGAAGCAGGAGAGCTGCCTCATCATGATGAATTTATGTGAATGAGAGGTCAGGAACACGAGGAAATGAGTCCTCCCCCAGCTTGCGGGGGCTGCTCCTTGTTTATGTGTTTTACATCTGCATCAGAGGAACATGGTCCTGAAACCTGATACCAGGGAAGCACCGAGGGACCCTCTTCCTCTGAAAGAAAAGAGCCTTTTTAATCAGTCTGCCTCTGCAGTTGACTTCTTAACTAACCCATGGCTTTGCTGGGAAAAGGACTTGAAATGTAGCAGTTTGCCTCAGAATATCCAGTGGTAGTTTTCATGCCACGTGACTGTTGCTGGATTTTCCTCCCCTGAAATTTTGTGCAGTTTTGGCCTTTTTTTGCCCATAGTGACACACCTGGGTTTAACAGGTTTGGTGGTCAGTATATTTTTAAAAAGACTTTAGAAATTCAGAAATAGTAAGAATGCAAATGGAGAGGCAGCTGGGCAAAGTAATTCAGTTTATACCTTTGAAAGTTTCTGGGTAGGATACGGTCATCCCTGGTTCATGAGAGAGGAGAAGGCAAATTGATCTGGTGTGCTTTGCCTGAGGGATCTGGGTGCTTGTGGAGACCTGGCCAGCTGTGCCCCTCCCTTTGGTGGTCTCAGTCCTTTGTGAAGGTTCCTGCATGGTGCCTCCTCCCACCAGCCCAGGTTGCTCCAAGCCCCATCCAACCTGGACTTGGACACTGCCAGGGATGGGGCAGCCACAGCTTCCTCGGGCAGAAGTGGACATCATACTTCCCCACAATGCTCAGTGAGAGTGAAAACTTGTTTGTCTCACGTGGGCTGACACAGGGCTGGGCCAGGGAAGCTGCTAGGAATGCACATGGAAATGACTAACGTGAGAACATCATCCCTGCACTTCATTTGGCTCCCAGAGGACTGAGTTTCTTCAGATCCATTTCTGGGTTTACAAAAATGCATAAATCTTTCCAAACTGCAACAGTGAAGCACGGTGGAGTAACAGCATGACCCAGCTGTTGTTTGCTATGAAAACAGTGGGTTTTTTGCCAGAATGCCTTGCCTAATCATTCTTGTGAGTATTCTAATAACATGGGATCAGATCTTCAAGATAGTTCAGGATTCTGGAGGTTATTAGAAGACACACAAGTCTGAGTCTGCATTTGGAGCTGGAAAGGAGCAAGTGGCTGTGAGGGAAGCTGTGTGCCCCTGGGAGGGCTGCCCTGGCTCTGCCTGGCACTGGGTGCTGTGGAAATACAACCTGGGGAGCCAGGAGGAGCTTTGCTGCCCTGTGCCCTTCAGGGTAGCCAAGGAGAGGGTTTTGTTTGTCCTCTGCTCTGGGATAGGCAGGGCCTTTTTTCAAGCATTTTTTCATAGCAGTAGCAGGTAACTGGAGACACCAGGGGTGGATCTGTTGTGTGCCTGGCTGCCTGCAGCTCTTTTAACTGCTGCATGTGACACAGCAACAGGGCATCTGGGACATCCATGGTCATAAATTACAGGGGAGCAGATTGAACTGGATGTCAGGAACAAGTTCTGTGCCATGAGGGCAGTGGAACCATGGCCCAGGTTGCCCAGGGAGGGGGTTGAGGCCTCATCCCTGGAGATGTTCAAGGTGAGGCTTGAGGAGGCTCTGAGCAACCTGATCTGGGTGAGGTGTCCCTGATACTGCAGGGCTTGGACTGGGTGACCTGGAGAGGTCCCTTCCAACCCAAATATCCTATGAGTCTGTGATTCTATGTGTGGATAGGAGGGGAATCACCTCAGAGCTCCTCAGGAGCAAGGCAAGAAGCAGCCCCAAAGAAGCCAGTTGGCAGAAGAAGCCTGGACACATTACATAGTCACAGCTTTAGTCAAATGTTTTTGAAATTGAAATTGTAAAGAAATTATTTTGTCCAAAAGGGAAAGATTTTTGGACAGTTTAAAAAAAAAATGGTGAAGGTAACAATTTCACTTTACTGGGAACTTGAGAACTTAGGATGTTGACAGCTGAAAGTAGTTGAAAACACAACATAAGTAGTTCTTTAAAATCCCACCTCTGTCACCTTGGTTGTAATGCAGAATGCTTTTAGTGCTTGATGCTTTTTTGTCTTTTTTGATTTATTTTTCACTTAGTTCTTGGACTTTGTAACTGCATCCAGCTAGAAATGAATGTCTCTTGCTGCTTCCACTTTTGGCTGGAGATTTTCATTTGGCTTTTTCTGAGTGTCTGTGATTTGATAAAGCCTCTTTGCTGGTTGTTGTTTTTTTTCACGTGCTCAAGGCAGGAAGGAAGGCTGTTAGCATTTTGTCTTTTCTGCAAGATCAGTTCTTTGGGAAGAAGTCCTGGAGTAAACCAGAGCTCCCTGTTTCCTATGTGTACAAACTGGTATCTGTACCCCAGCTTGCTCAGGAGCAGAACATGCCCACTGCCTCCACCAGCAATACCTGAGCACAGGAGCTGGGGAACTGCCCAGGAGGGTTAGGAAGCTCTGAAAAATCCCCCCTGCCTTACACAGAACAGTTTTTAGGTGAAGTGAGACTGCATGCTGCTCTTCCAGGTCTTCTGACATCGTGGACCGAATGTATCTCAAGTGGAACTTAAAAACCCCATTGCGGAATATTTCCGGATGTGTTATGTCCAAGCTTCTGGGTCCTTTGCTCCTGTGTACTTTTGGGAGGGAAATGTCACTGACTTGATTTTCTCCAGATGGTAAAAAAAATCCTTAAAGTCGCTCAGTTTGCCCACGTGACCCCTTCCATGTGGGAGCAGGGTTGTTGCTGAGCTGCTCCAGATTCCAGGTGGTGTGCATGTGGATTTTCCTAATGCTGGTGTGTTCTCCTGTGTTGTTTTCTCTTGATCTGTTACCTGGTTTAGGCTTTAGTATTCACCAAAGTTTGGTTTGCCCTATTCCTGGAAAATTCAACTGGTACTTCTAGACTGAGAGTACTCTGAAGTGTATCTACCTGTTGCTTTAACACCAAAAGCTGTTTTGAAAATGCCTGAGAAATATCTGACAATGAGAAGGCAACTCATTATGTTCTGTGATTTATGGACAACATAAAATTCATATCATCACAGGTTACATAACTACTGCATCATGGATTTGTTGGTTGGTTTTCAGCAAAACCCCTGCATTTCTTTTCATAGATCTGTGGTAGAAATTATTACCTTTTTTTTTTTTTTTTTTTTTTTGAATGCTCCATCTCAACCAACACTCAGCAGCTCTCCAGGAACCCAGAATTCATTCTGTAAATAGTTTGCCCTTAACAGTCCTTGAAAGTGCAGTGCCTTAGAGCTGGGCTCTGCTCAGGTTCTTCCACAGGCAACTAAATAGTTTTTTATTGCAAATCTGTCGCAAGGGAAGTTGGAAACAGTTGCATTTGAAGCTGTGCTTTGGTATTTTGATGGTATTTCTCAGTTTGCTTTCACAGGGCTGATTCTCAGTTTATTTCAAGTCCTTTTTCTTAATCAGTTTGTCGAGTTTTCCCTGCCAAGAATAAGTAACAATATATTTTCATTACTTCCAACACTTCAAAGGTTCCAAGTTTCTGATGCCCGGAACATTTACTACTAGGAGGAAGAAAGAAGCCCTCCTTTAGTTACCAGTTACTCTTTAATAGGGAAGACAGGGTGAGATAAATCAATTAAAAGAATCTGATCTGGGAGTGACCAGCAGTTGAGCTCATGTAATGCCCTGCAGCCTTTTGGTGGCTGAGCTGAGGAGACACTTCATGGGACAGAGGCTGAGGAAGTTCTGAGCTCTGCAGATCTGCTTCCTTAGCTTTTTGGTCAAACACACTTTTTATTTTTTGCTGGCGAGACAGACTCATCATTCATATTTATTTTCTTACATCTGAAGTTTGTCAAGCTGCTTGGAAAAATATGACAATGAAAGACATCTGGGCATCCCATCCACTTTCTATTTGGGAACATCTGCATCGTTACTAGGAGCTTGTTACTAGCAGGGAGCAGATGCTCTCTCTTTCCATCTCCAGGGTAATTTACTGTTGCTGGTAGTGACAGAAATCTGACAGGCACTAAAATCCAAATACCTGGTTCTTGACTGGACTTCTTAATACCCATACTTAGGATGCCTTAATGTTTATTCCTGCATCACAAATAAACCTGTGGCATTTGTGGGTGGAAGTGATGGAGAAAAGCCAGCAGTGCTTCCTTCAGGTGGTCTGTATCCCTAGGATGTAAGAAGCTGAGCACTTGTATTGAGGCTTTGCCATCATGTTGATGGACAGCTTCTAGGTCTGAAGACTGAGATTTTACTTCTTCAGCATAAATCCCAGGAACCTTTGGAACCTCAGGTTTCCTGTGTCAGCATTTACCAGATGTACAGTAGCATCCTGCCCTCCTCACTGCTGCTGTCATCACCTTAGCAGCAGCTTAGGAGCAGGCAGGATGGAGAAGCTGGTATGTGTGTGAGCTCTGGGACTTGGGGGATCCTGGCTGCTTGCTCCTGTCCAGGTGACAAGAGAGACAGCAGGAGAAGGCAGATTTTGCTGACTGACTTTTCTAGAGGAAAAAATGGAACCTCCCTGCTTGGTGATGGAGAGTTCTGATCTCCTGGACAACACTGGTGGGCTTGGTACATTATCCTTGTGCTACCTCAGGAGGAGGAGATTTGCCTTCCTTCAGGGACATGGTTTAGTGGTGAAATTGGCAGCACTGGGTTAATGGCTGGACTTGATCTTAAAGTTTTTTCCAACTGGAAGAAGTCAATGATTATGCTCCATTCCTTTATCGTTATAAGGTAAGCAGAAATTTCCTGACCTGTTGTACACTGTTGCAAGGGTAAAAGACAGGATCCTGGCTCTAATTCCAGGGAATCTGAGGCAGCAGCTGGCTTCCCAAGGCAGGGAAGGCCAGGTTGCAGGAACCCTCACTGGGTAGCAAGTTCCCTCAGGAAGATGAAGACTTCTGTCATTTCCCCCTTAGCAAGTTTTCCCTGTCCCTCTTTTTTCTTTCCTAACAAAAGGAAACTCTATTTTCCATTTTTCCTTGGGATGACAGACTGGGCCAACAGGAGCCTCTGTGAAACTGTGTAGTTCCTCAGGACCCAATAAGCTGCACTCAGCACCTTCTTGGAGGTTTATTTGGGATGGTTGTATTTCCAGCTTGAGTGGGACAGCACAAGTTATTACCCCAACCAGAGGTGGGTGAGCTGGTAGCCCAGCTTGGGAAGAGACTGCTCTCAGCAGCAGGGCTTAAAACCAAGTCTAAACCTCCCAGTGCTTTTTGTTAAACCCAAGGCCTCACTTGTGCTCCTGGTGCAGCCCCTTCCTCTTTTTCTGTGCTGTCAGAGGAGAATGGCTTTACACATATTTTTGCCATTATCTTGGACAATATTGTGGTACATGTACTGTTTGGAAATAGCTTGGGTTTGGAGAAGTTTGTTGGTCTTGGAATGCTGACTTACAGTGCATTCATGGAAAAAAAAAAAAAGCAGGAGTTCAACATCATTCAGTGATAGTTTATAGTTGGAGCTTTTCCTTTGTATTTCTGCCAGTGGAATTTTGAAAAATGGCTGAAATTGCATGTGGCAAGAAAGGAGGGAGGCTTATTATCTGTGACTAACACTTTGGTGCAGTTTTTAAACTGGTATTATTTGCTGTCCTGCCACTTCCAGGCTCCTGCTGTATTGGTTGCTTCTCCCTTTAAAAAGCTTTTCTTGCAGCTTTGGCTGGAACTCTCACATTCCTCCCTGCCATCCTCCTGGGGGGATCCTGCCCTGCAGCCACACTGTCCCCTCTGCACCCAGGGCAGGGGGCACTTGGCCTTAGTGCTGGCTGGGCACTGGACCTCAGCTGAAGGCTGCATTGGTGGGTGGATGTACTGAAATGCTGCAAGTTCTCCCAAAAACCAGGAGCAGAGGTTCAGCTCACTGTCTGCCCTGCTCACTCAAGGAATGTGCTTTTCAGGGTCAAGTACTCCCAATTTTTCAAGTAGCTTTTAAGTCAGAAAAGAAAAATTTGTTTCCTGTCCCTTAGAATTCACTTTCAGATCTAGCAGTGCTCTTCTTCTGGGTATCAGCCACCCCTATGGCCTGAGAGCCCTTTGCTTGTGTTGATGCTGACGTGCAGCAGTCTGGAAAGGCAGAGGGTTTGCCTTTGTCACTAGTATTTAGAACTTAATTAAGGATAAAAACTGGGTTAGCCATCTCAGAAAAATTCCCAGAGGCTAGCATACCTCTGCTCAAATGAAAATCTGAAAACAAATTTGACCATAAAACACTGTTTAATCTGGAGCTCTAGTTTCTGGAAGACAGAGCTGATCCTCAGGAGCTGTAACTTGGTATTATTTGGACACCTTAAACCATTCTCATTCAGCATGGGATTGGTACCAGCTGTCTGATAAAATGAAACCTGCTGTCTACCAGGTCCAGAGACACTTTAAAACAGTTCTTGCCATATTCTGGCTGCTGTTCTCCCCCTTCATCCTTGCCCACCCCACAGCCATGTGTGCCCCAGGCCTGCTTTCCTTCTAGCTTTTAAATCTGCCTTTGGAGGAGAGCTGTCTCTTTTTGTCATATTTATAGCCAGACCTATTGTGTAGTCCATGGAAAATTCTTCCTAAATCTTCTCCCATCTCAAGTTATTCTTTTTTTCTTATTATTATTATTATTTTATTTTTTTCACCACCTCTGCTAGCTTTCCAGCAGCCTGGAGGGCTCGTTAAAGCACACTGTACAGGAAATGGAGCCAGGAGCAAGAATGGGACCCTGCTTGCCAAGCAGGGAAAGTTGGCAACTCTCCTCTGACAGGGAAATTCCTTGGCTTGGAGGAGCAGCTTCGTAGAGAGAGAATGCTACTGAGGAGGCATGTGGGGCACAAAGTGCTCCTTGAAAGGCCCTTCCACAAACAAATGGCATTTTGGATATTCACACAGCACAGTGAGGTTCTGGCAGTAACATTCAAATATTGTGTTCAAATTCAGATATTGTGAGAGTTGGAAATTTGGTTTTATCTGAACAGGCTTGAGATCAAATGGGGAGTGTCAGGAGAAGGAAGGTCAGGTCTGGGCATAGAGAAGTTAACAGCACCCATGGTCCTGTCCTACAGGAGGTGTTCCCAGCATCTTCCCTCTGGTGTCTGAGAGCACAGAGCAGGAATGTGAAAAACCTCTCCTTCCTTAGTGCCCACTTTTTCAGGCAAACACAAATGGCACTATCTGTCAGGCCAGAAGAGATGGAGATCTGAATGGGAGAATTTATGGCTCTTTTGGATGGGCTTGGGCTGAGGGGAAGGGAATGATGAAAATATCCTGAGTGGAAACACTGTGAGTTATATCCATAACACATCTGTGTGAGGTGCAGTCGAGGTTGGCTCACAGATAGGAATTTGGTGAGATGGAAAGAAACAAAAGTGCTGCTTTGTTTAACAGTCTATAGGAAGAAAGGAAAGTGTCAAAGGGGGTGAATACCTGATGAAATTATTTCTGTTGCAGTTCCTTTTATCCCTCCCATTTATAAAAGTCTCTCTTACAGAAAAGATGTGATGAGGAGACAGCAGAGGATTTCACTGACTTGCTAGGATTGCACAAAATCTACAGTGGTGTGCAGGTGGGACACTGAACATCATTGTGTAATGAAGAATCAGAATTTGTCAACCTAGAACCTTCCAGCTATCTGGAATATGTTTATAATACCCCACTTCCAGTATTGAATTTTTTTTTTCAAAAGAAAACAAAAACATTCTGTTTTCATTATTTCAGCCAGTTCTTGTGTAGAAGTTAGGTAAAAAATGGAGTATTTAATCATGGGGTTAATTGAGGTGGTGTTGATGGCCAAATGAAACAGTCCTTGAAACTTCAGTTTTGTGCACATGATTAACTAAGTATAATCCAAATTCCTGTCTAAACATGGTGTGTCTATATGTCTGTACAGTACATCAGATGGTGCTCTTTGAGAAAAATAACCTCATGTATGTGTAGTGTCCTTCTTGAAGGGCAGTAAGGATGGGCAGTGTTTGAGCTGTTGATGGTTTGGGTGTTGCAATGTCTCTCTCAGGAGCTCAGATAATCCATGCACGTGTCCCTGACCCAAACACAGCACTGAGCTCACCTGGCTTCTGGTCAGATCCATCATCTTACCCAGGTGCCCAGCTCAGTGTTTGCTGGGGATGCTCAGCTAGAAACTGCCAGACTAAACATCTGAGGACCTTTACTTCAGGGCTGGGCAAACCTGGCCAGGATCATGCTCAGCTGCCACCTGCTGGGTGCAGGCACAGAGTCAGCCTCGTGGGGTGCTTGGTGTGCAAGGACCCTGCCCTGGACTGGGCTGCTCTCCCTGCAGGTGCATGGACTCATCAGGAGGCCAGTCTCCCAAACACAGCTGTTGTGCTTTGTAATGTCAGAAGGTTGGAATCCACTTAGTGACAACTGAACAATTAAGGACAATTATGCTTTCAGCTACATTAAGGAGTAGCTGGGTAGTAAGACATTGGAAGGAACTGACCCATTGTCAAGCACCCATGTAATTTGTGACTCACGGTGTCATTGGAAGGGTGTTTGAAGTTCTCTTTGTTTTGGTAATATTTTTTTTCCCAGTTTAACACACTCAGTTATTCCTTTTATGTGCCTGGATTCTGTGAATTCCATTCTCCTGTCTCCTTTGCACATTTATCTCGCATGAGCCTCCTGACAGCTGAGTCTGCCCCTTGTGTTTGCAGCCATGGCTTCTGTCCCCACTGGTGGCCAT
Source organism: Heliangelus exortis (assembly GCF_036169615.1). Classification (NCBI taxonomy): domain Eukaryota; kingdom Metazoa; phylum Chordata; class Aves; order Apodiformes; family Trochilidae; genus Heliangelus; species Heliangelus exortis. The sequence continues at coordinate 43,073,836 of NC_092425.1, read as the reverse complement.
GGGAGGAGAGCCATGAAGCTGGAAAAGGAGAGCCACCTCTGGAAAAATGCTCTCTGGGTTGGGGTTGCCATTGGTAAGGTCAAGCTTAAGAGGTGAAGTTCAGTGGTGAGGCAGGAAGCACTCCCCCTTGGCCAGGACCTTCCCAGCAAAGTTACCACATCCCAAACTCTGGCACAGAATTGTTTAAGGAATTAATTGAAAAGTGTGAAAGAAGCAACAAAGATTGGACAAGACAGGTGCATAGTGAAAGCCTTTAATGCACTTTCCATGTTGGCATTTTATAGCCTCTGTCTAGGGGATGTGGTATCTTCCTTTTGTCTGGTCTGTCTTTTTATTGAGTGAACGAGTCAGGAGAATCAGCAGGGTTTATCTGTACCAGGGACTCTCCAACACTTTAACTTGGTCAGAGAGAAGAGCTCCTTGGTTGAGCACTTCACTATCTCTTGCTCTTAAAATGACCTTTTTCTTACTGGAGATGGCTTGAGAACAGGGTTGGAAATGTTTGTCTGTGTAGGCTGAGGGAACACTGATCTATGGTCAAGTTCCATCTTAAAATTTAACCTGAAGAAGGTTTTAGCCAAGCCATGGGGCTTGCTTGTGCTGCCCTTGTCTGTGTGAGCATTCTTTACAAGAACTTCTTGGTCAGTGCTTAGGTCAAGTGTTTTCTCCCTCCAGCCCTACCAGCTCAGCTGAATGATTTTCTCTTGCTTATTATCCCTTAGAAATGAAGCTGAATTATTTTCATTGAATTAACTAACACAAAAAATAAGTCTGAATCTCTGGGTAATGCAAGTGAAAAATGATTGGTCAAACATAGTAATTTTTCCTAACCTAAACTGGGATATGACTACTCCTGCAGCTGCTGGATAGCAGTGTCAGGCTCTCTGTGCATATACCACATCATTTTCCTCGTGCACATCTCTTAAATAGTGTTTTGTTCACCAGTTTCTTCTGTTAAACAGTTTCCTCTGAAACAAAATCTGGTGATTAATAAGACACAAATGTTCATTTATTGTGACCAACACCTTACATACATAACCTCATCTACCAAAGCTCACTCTCTACAGACACATCAACCTTCCAGGGTGAAGGGAAGACATGGGTCATGTCTGTGCCACCAGCTTGGTCACAGCTGATACCTGGACATAGGAGAAAACCAACAAACCCAGCCCAGTGTCTCTTGTAACATCAGAAGAGAGACTGAAGGTGTTGAAAAATAATTTTGCCTTTTACACCAGTCAAGAAGCTCGTGCAGTTTAGAAGGGAAGCAGGCTGTTCCTCCTGGTACAGCTCTTCTGTGGGCAGGTGGGAAGGTATGAGAGCTAGAAAGGAATTATTTTAGTCCTGATAAATTCAGAAATATTCTGCTATTTCTTTATGTGCAAAGCTTCTAGCTTTGGTGTTTGGGCAGAGCCTCATCTCTTCCTTCCCCCACTTCTCCTCCTAGACTGCAGATGTTGTATCAGCTCAGGCCAGGTGTCCTCCAGCTGTATGGTCCAGATTTCAGAGCTCCAGCTGTACAGCCAGCAGCACATCAGAGGGAGCAGAGTGGATGGAACTCTGAGAGCTGGTCCTAAAATTACAGAATCATTTGGGTTGGAAAAGACCTTGAAGACCATCAAGTCCAAGCATTAATTGGCCATTGATGGTGGTTTGTGGTGGTGGGCTGCTCAGACCTTTGCAGGTTCTAGAGAGCTCAGAGCAGAGCCAGACAGTGAGAAGTGTGTCTGTGGCTGTTGCCTTTTAAAGCAAAGAAATTCAAGGTACCTTTTTGGGTTGTCCAGTGTGTTGCCATCAAAATGTTCTCATACTTGAGCAGTTTTGAAGCAGCAGGTTACCGTGCCCCACCTCTTCACATCTGACATTTTTTCCTTGGATTTTTATGATGTGTTTTCCCTGTTGGTAATTACATTAATGGAAAAGCTTTGCTGCATCAGCTGGGGCTTTTCACAGCTCTCCACTCCAGTTGGAGAGCAGTTCTGGCTCAGGCTGTGTCAGTAACACACAGCCCTGCAGCATGAAGCTCTTTAGGGAAGGAGCCATTCCTTCTGCTCCTCCAGAGGCAAGAGAGGACACAGGCTGTCCTGAAAGACAGCAAAGACTTTCCTGAGCTTTCCCCTGACACGGATCCAGATACACAGATTTTATGGTGTTCATTTTTAGGGGAACCATCCAACTGCATGTTGGTGGTGTGTGCAGGTCCTTCTTTGGTAGCCCAAGCTCCACACCTTTCATCCACAAGAGCTCAGGAGTCATTTCTCTGCCATGCTGCTCTTCTTTTAGCAGAGCAGACCCTTCCTGGTCCCAGTAATCCCTGGCAAAGGGAGCTGTGCTCTGCCCTGCTGCCGGGGTTTAAGGCAGATAAAGCAGAGACTGGAGAGTAATTGGTGGTGACAGGAGGCATGGAAACAAATGCCTTTTGCAGTATTTAAACTTCTGTTTATAAACACACCTCTTCAGCTGTGGGAAGCCAGCAACCAAGGTAGCAGTGAGGTGTCCAGCAAAAGAGAAGATGGAAGAGACAGTGGGGAGAGAAAAGGATGTATAGGGGGAAAATGGTGAAGCCAGCCTATTCCTGTAAGAGTTTTGTGAAGCTTTTATGATTAGGGAACTACTACTTGACTGCGTTTTTCTTTTCCTTCTCTCCATGACACCTGCAGTTTATGTGCTTATAAATATAGTTTCTTGCTTTTGTTAGCTGGTACCAAAATTCTCTCTCATTGCTGGCTTCTGTCACCCCAGAGCTGTAGAGCTTCCTCTGCCAGAGCAGACCAGGACACCAGTGGGAGGGCTCAGGTAGCAGTGAAAAGTTCCAGCAAGAAAGTTCAACGTTTCAGAGCTGAGCTAAAACAGTGTAAATGTCGTTTTGACTAGCATCAACCAATAAATAGCCAGCTGTCTCTGCTGGGAGAAGACTGCAGTCCATCCAGAGAGGCCTTTGGTGTCCTTCTGATCTGTCCAGACCATCGGGGGGAGTTGTCAGCTGCCTCTCCAGACAGTGACTGGGAACGTCCTTGGCAACAGCATGCCTGACAGCAGACAGCAGAGCTAAAGGCTGAGAAATGCTCCTTTAAGTGGGGCTGAGGAGCTCTCTTCACTCATTCTGTGCTTTCAGGCAGCTGACAGAAGCTGGCTCAGATGTCTAGGAGTAAGGAATCCAAACCAAGGCTGAAATTACTTGGAGACCTGATTGTAAAACCTCAGTTAATGAGCTCTGGGGGGCTACATCTCCACTAAAGCAACTTCCTTGAGCACTAAACATTTCTAATACTGGTCTGCTACTGAAAATACCTGTTTAAAGAATTTAGGCCCTGTAACTCTTTTCAACCCCTTAGGGACCTCAGGGAAGCTGCCCAAAAATGCAGACAACTCAAGCCATCCAGCATTTATTCTTCTTCCAGCAAGTTCCAAGGTAGTGAATAGATTATGAATGCAATTCCTGTTTTCCAGCCAGGGTGGACTTTAAAGGTGCCCCCTTCCTGAATTGCTGTGTCCACTTCTAATGCATTATCCAAATTAGGAGTCCAGGGACTCTTTTAAGTGTGCTCCTTTATGAAATCAAAACGATTTCCAGGTTGATTTAATGATACATGAAGGCATGAGTAGTTTTAGGGTTGTTAACGCAGAGCTCTTTGATGTCCCTGGGAGAGTGTCTGGCTTTGGAAGTCATGCACTCTGGGCTCTTGCTAACTGGAAACTTTGAAAGTAAAGGGCTGTAAAAACTGTGAGAGCCCTCACATCCCCAAACACGGGGTGAATGTCCAGGTATGTGTTTCACCAGGCTGGGACCAGGCTGGAAATTGTTGCTGACTGACTTTTTCTCATCTACAAACTGAATACCAGAGCCTCTGGAGATGTTTTTTTCCATACTTTCAGGCATTGATACATCTGATGATTTTGCAAAATGTGACTTTTTCCCTTGTTATTTTTCAGCTTTTATTGCAGTTGTGTTTACAGGGCTCACTGCAGGGCTATTTTAGCATTCTGTGTGAAGGCCCAGTTCTGGTCTGGGACTGGTTTGGGCTGTATGGGTGGTACCTGAAGCCATGCTCTTTGTCTGCAGTTATGATGTGAGCTGCCATGCTGATACTCTGAGGTTTAGATGAAGAACTGAATGTTGTGTGAAGTTAAAAAGGAAATGGGGTTGCTCACTTACGTGTATCTAACATGACACACAAGCTGCTTCTCTGTAATTGGATGTAACCACCCTAAGATACCAGCTGGACCTGCTCAAGTCTTCTTCATGTATACAGATAAATTATGGCCTTTACCTGATAAAATGTTATCCTGGTATTAAAGTGGAAAAAACTTAGTATTGACCAGGGGTATAAATGCAGCTCACTCCTCTATGCTGGAAAAAAGAAATAAATTAAACGTATCACTTGTGGATTTATTGGCAGGATCCCAGTTTGCAGTGAAAAGTCTGAGGCTGTGCAAAGCTCCTTTCTCCGTGTCCCCTCTTGCTCATCTCCACTGTCAGCTCTTGCTCTGGAGTCATTAGGGCTGAAGACACCATCTCCCAGCTCTGAGCTCAGGTACCAGCAGCCTGCCCCTGCCCCACCTGCACAGCCCATCTGGCCAAGGCTGTGCTGCAGAGCAAAGGCAGTGTGTTTGTGTATATTCACTACCTCATGCTCTGATGAGGGAAACACCAGTTCCTCTCCTGGGAGTAATTTCTGTGGGATTTCTTGATGGATAAGTCTCTTCCTTAGCCAGAGCTTCCTTTTCTGAAGGCAGGGGTTTGTTGCTGAGCTGTTGCACAGGGGAGTTATTGTTCTGGAAGGCCCTGCCATCACTTGGGGGAGATGGCAGAGCCCTGTTCCAGAAGCAGCCTGGTCTGTAGCTCTGTGTCTCCGTGCCCCAGCACCCCCATGGTGCTTCTCTGCCAGGCATTGTCATGGGCAGGCAGAGGAAAACACCTCCAAACCCACAAACATTTATTGTTCATCTGATGAACAGCTGATGGGAAGGCAGGAGTTATTTGTAGCAGAGCAGCCACCTGTCCATGGGCAATGCCTTGCTACAGCTCTGACCAAGCTAAAAATAATGTCAAGAGCAGATGAGCCAGGGCAAGGCCGGACAAGTCCCCAGGACTCTGCTAAGCCAGCAGTGAGCCCTGAGCTGGTATTAGTGGTGGGAGGCACAGTGCTCATGTGCTCCTGCACAGAGCGTGGGCTGCTGCTTCTCTGTGCTGCCAGAGGGGGTGTGGAGATGCACCCCTGCATCTGATCCCCTCAGCTGAGCTGAGCTGCATCAGTCCACAGAGGAGCTGCTGATGATTTAGTGGCTATGGTGGTGTAGGACTGATGGTTGGACTCAATGATCTTGAAGGTCCTCTCCAACCATGATGATTCTAAGCCAGCAGTCCTCGAGCAGAGGGGCAGCATGTTCAGAACAAGCTCAGTTTGGTCGTGAGATTTATTCCTCATCTTTGTGACAGTCACTCCCTAAACCCAGGGGGCAGGAGGTAACTTTGTTTCACACCTCACCCCAGCAGATGCCCTTTCTGGGAGTCCATCTGAGCACTGGACCGGTGCCTTGTGGGTATCTTAGTGGGATTTTTTTGTAGAGCAGACTTGTAGGAACAAAACTAGCTGGTTTTACTTAAAGCTACAAAATGTGTCAGAGGGGTTTTCCAGCATGCATGCCAACCAAACCCAGTCGTATCACATCAGGACTAGGGAAGGAAGGTCTGCAGAGGAATGATCTCACAGGCATCCTCTGGAGTAGATCTGGCACGGGCTGTGGGTCTCATTCTGTTCTAAAAACAACTCCTGCCTTTGAAAGTTGGCATGGTGAGAGGTGTGCCTCCTGCTTGCTTTACATTAACCAGATGCACTCTGCTCTGGGGCCTTAGATTTATTCCATGACTTGGATATTCAGCTGTTTGCAGTGGGGCTGGGCCTGCCAGCACCCCCCACCCAGCTGTGCTTCCAAGCTGCTGCTCTTCTTGCCTGGGTTGGGTGTCTTAGGGCCTGACAGCAACATTGCCACCTCCCCCACCATCTCCCACTTCCTTCCAAGACCTAGAGCAGGCAAGCACAGAGACAGCTCTGAAAGGATTTTCACCAGGAATGGCCTGGATGCAGAAGCCTGGCAGTGGGAACAAGGCAGGTGTAAGCTTGAGCCAGCAAGCTCCTGTTCTCCAGCAGTGAGAGCTCTGGAACTGGCTGAGGCTCCTCTTTTTGCTTTCTGTATTACCAGTTTCTGGGCATGGGATGGAAAAAGAACAGTTAATAGTTGGCCCAAATTCAGACATATTTAATTACAGTTTCCTTAATCACATGTATGTCCTGGCTTAGTTTTGTGCCTGTTTGCTGCCAGGTGAGGACAACCTACAGTTCTAGAAAAACCCTGGTGACAGGTAGGGAGTTGATGACAAGAAAATTATGGGGTAAAATCCTAGCCATTTCCATTGGAAAAGTTTATCCTGAGTTGGCTCTAAACATCCTGAGACACGTACAGAGTTCTGCCTTTGGGGGCTCTGTGTGGCTCCCTTGGGGTGCTGCTGGCATCACTCTGGTGTGCAAAGGAGTGCTAAGAACTGTTCCTGCTGGTGATGAGAAAAGGGAAGAGCCCTTCTTATGTCAGCAAAGCTGGCTCTACAGAGCCAGCAAGGAGTAGAGTGCAGGAAAGCTCCCACCCTCCCAGAGTTCTTCTGCAGCTGGAATTGCTGAGGTACCAGAGAAGCAAATGTTTTACGGAAGCAGTCAGCACTTCAAAATATTTTCTTTTCTGTCTTAAATCTAACAACAAAGTAAGATAATGTTTGTGTTTGCAGCCCCCTTGAGTTCACCCATTTACTGAGTAATCCTGCAACCTGGAGATTCAGACCTCCCCTTAATCCCTCTTTGTTTGTAATTCTACCAGTCACTGTCACTCTCAGGCTCCCACTGGAGGGAAGATAAACAGTGCTAATGCTCTAAGCTGCAATCTGCTTAATCATCTCAGGAGGGTGAAAGATACTCAGACTGCATATGAAGTCACAAGAATTTTTTTCTCTCTCTTTTCTTAATTCCCTGGGGGTGGTTAAGCTACAGGAAAAGTAGAGTTGAGCACAAACCTCATGACCATGAGTTTTTTATGCCACAAAGACTACTGTGGTACTGTTAATCATTCTGGTGCTTCAGGAGTAAAAGACAATTTCATGCAATTGTTCTAGAAAAGATAAGGGGGAATGCTTAACTTCCTAGGATTTTTCTTTGGTTTCTTTTGAAGGCCCTAAATAACCCTAAGCACATCTTAGAACCTAATGAGAACACCACCCTGTCAGGATGTTTTCCACTCAGCAGCTGGGGTGGTTTCTTTTGCAAGCACCAATCCCTCACAGTTAGACAGTGCCAGCAGTGCTACAACAATTTTGCATACACTCAGTTCCTGGGGAAGTAAATTAGAATAGCACTAAAGCTGTGCCTGCAATCAGTGTTTGACCAAGATGGTTCTTTTCTGCCCTGGCTTTTCAAAAGGCACATTTCAAAATAAGCCCTAGTAGGCAAAAAATGAGGGGCTTGTGTGGATTTGTTGCAGTGGGTAGATTGGCCTTTGTTCTCATGAGGCAGCCTGCTAGGATTCTCACATTTTGGGAAAGGTTCCACAGCACCCAACAGGTACCCACTGTGTTCCTGCTGCAGGTCCTGCCAAAACACCTGGCCAGCTGCTTCTTGTGCCACATCTACAGGCCAGTTCTGTAGAAGGCATCAGCACCTTAAATTGATCTGTAAAGGCAGTTAGTAAAGAACAAATGGCACAGTCAGCAAAGCGAGTTGGGGAACTGCTAAACTCTTCTGAATCTGTGACTGAAACTCTTAAATCTGTTCCACACGTTCCTTTAAATGGTAGGGCAGTTTTTGTAGAGCAGGCTGATGAGGACCTTTGACAATGTGATCTGCAGTGGGCAGAGATAAATCTGGATAGAATCTCAGTTTTTGGCTTTAGCAGGCTTGAAACTGCAGAATATTTTTTTCAGAACAGCTTTTTTTGTATCTTTATTATGCCTGGCCCTGAAAGCCATGGATCACAAGGCCTGTCCAGATGACCTGCTGAATACCAAAACCAGCCAGATGCAGCAGTTATCTCTGTGCAGTTCATTCCAGAGTCTTTTCTGTGGAGAGTCCTCTGTTACAAATGAAAATATCCTCAAGAGCAGAATTCCTTGGAGGTACCTCCACTGTTTATTTCACTGAGATGCATTGGTGTTTAAATCCCATGCTTTGCAGATGAGAAAAGCTACCTTCCAGGGCTTTCACCAGTATCTTCAGAGTCTGATGGAGCCACTGGTATCAAAGGGAGCCATCCTTTTCTCTGCACCTTTCTTGCATCTGGTTGTGAGGGGAGCCTGCAGCTCATTTTTTGTGTCCAGTAATTTCTCCTGTCACTGAGCTAAAGGCAGATGCCCAGCAGTTCAACAAAATGAAATAGACTGAGCTCCATAGGAGCTGGGAAGACCTGAGCATGAGGAGTGGGAAAAAGGGCAGAGAAAAGCTCTGTGTCTGTGCCCTGATAGCAGGGGGTTGAGACCTGAAGGAAAGTATAACTAGGAGGGAAAGTCATCATGGAAACCCCTGCTCATCCAGTGGCTAACAAGTAGAAAAATGTGCAAGGCTACTTAGTGCAACTTTAGAAGTGACATTGGGAGTTGGCCTAGTTTCCTTTCTTTGAAAAGAGCATAATGGAATTTTTTAGCTTCTACAGAATCCAGCTGTCCCAGGGGACATTTGATGCATTACCACACTTGCTTAGAAGGGCTATACATTGATCTCAGTTTGTTCCAAGCTGATTTTTCGTCATTTTCCTTTTGAATTAGCAGTGTAGTGGAGCCTCCCTAGACACAGTTGCCAGCTGTATTTTCAGGAAAAAGCTAAATTAGGCACTTGAACTGAAATTTGTCTGTGGGTCGTAACCTTCTTGCCAAAAAGAAACTCTAGCAGAGGGCAGCCTGGGTAACATCATCCTGCTCAGGGAGCCTGGACACGTGGCCCACAGACCTGCTGTGCAGCCCCAGCTCTCCCTGCTGCTGAGGTTTGTGCACTAATAATGGATTTGAGCAGCCTGGCTGCTTCCTCAGACAGCTGTTTGGGGGCAGGAAAGTGCCTGCAGAAAAGATGCAAGGAAAGGCCAAAAATCTGGGTTCATCTCATCCCACTGAATCCATCCAGGAGCAGCTGTGGGATGGAGACAGCACGAGGAGAGGAAGGCAGATCTCTTCTCTGTGGGGCTGGTGTCCTGGAGAGTAAAAAGGACCTTGGCCATGGCAGGTTTGTAGTTAGACTGTGTTCATCTCCACCTTGTTCCTACGGCCAGAAGTCCTCTGTGTCCTCTTCTTGTGTCCAAACCAAGGATGCAACAGCTAGGCATACCCCAGGTAGTATCCCTGGATACAGGAATGCTGCTGATACCATTGGCATCAGATCACAATGTTCAGCCCATGTATTGTGCAAGATAAATAATGCTGTAAGAATCTTGTATGTGAGAACAGTATAGGAGGAAATGCTGTAGGTGTACAGAGGTTTGACTGAGGGCAGCATTCAAGAAGTTGGGCTTGGGCAGATCACAGCTTTATTTAATAGGAAGGTAAGAACTATAGTTTCATTCTTTTACAGATACATGCTGTAACCCAGAAATTATTTTTTTCCCATACAGGAAAGCATTTAGGAGAGGTATAGTTGTGCCCAATTTTTGGTGTAGGCATTTCTGTTGAAAGTTCAGTCTTTCTGAAAATGGACTCAGAAGGGAGGCAGGCATTACTGGGCTGCAGAGGGCTTATGGCTTTCAAATACACCTGGCTGGGCTCCCTGAGGGGCTCTGCAGATAAATTTGTGCTTGTCAGCAACCTCCCATGGGCCTGCAGCAGTGTGCTTCCAGGTCTCCAGAGATGGCACCAGGAGAGGTCACCAGCCGTGGGCTTCCACAAAATGTGATGGCAGAGCTTGTGGGGGAGGTTTCCTGCTGGTGCCTCTCTGTTCCATTTCCACTGCTTCATTTCCTACACTCACAAAACTCCTCCAGCCTTTTCTTGTCAGAGGAACCCCAGCTGGACTGGAGGAGGAGGTCAGTCCTTGCTCTCCTCCTTGCTAGGCAGTGCATGGCATGCAGGCTCTGATGATGCTGGGAGAAGCAGTGCACACCTGCAGGAGTGCAGCCAGGGCTGTCTGGTTTGTCTTCCTAGCCAGGGGTTTGCATAACCATTTCACCTGGGGAAAGAGCAGGGACTAATCTTTCCCTGACAGTAAGAGCATGATGTAAAGGATGCAGGTGACTAGCAAAATTAAAAAAGGAAGAGATAACCAACTGGCTAATTCCAGGGGGAGATTAGGAAGGATTAGGCTGTCTGGCACAAATCTGCAAACAAACAGATGATGAGTTTCCTCTGTGCACATCAGAGAGCAGTGCCAGTTCAGCACAGCCATCACTGCTGGTAGGGCTTGGGGAGTACCTTGTGCAGAGCTTTTGTCTTCAACTGGTTCCTTGGGGCTTCTGGGGGAAGAAGTATACAAGCTGCATTTCAGGAGCTGGGAAGCTCAATGCGTACAAGTTTCCAATACTACTTTTTCTTTATTTTTTTTTCCAAATCTTGGCCAAAATGGTCATTACATTTCTTCCTAGAGTGAGGTTATTTTTTCTCACTTTGTCAGGGTTGCACACTTGAAAAATATTCTGCGGGTGCACGCATGGAAACATCGCTGTGGTGAGAATGCCCTCTGTGCAGAAATAGAGGAGCCCTTTCTGCCTCCTCTGCCTGCTCACATGCAGACAAAAACGAGCTTCTCCTCTTGGTTAGAACCACTGAAGCACTGCTGAAGAAGGGAGGTGCTGGCCAAGCCAGCAGTGCTGCAGGGCACAGGGGTTGGTTCTCAGGCTGTCCCTGCTGGGGGCACTGCTGGGAGGTGCTGCTCAGCAGTGCTGCCACCTGGGACCTTTTTATCCTCGAAGCTGCTCTCCGAATTTCCCACTCGTGTGCTGTCACAGGACTCACTTCTCAGGAGCCAGAGGACTTGTGGTCAGATTGTAAAGCTGCTTGCAAATGTGGTCTCACACCCACAGCAGAGGGCTGAGCTTCTGGAAACAGCTGGGGACAACCTTGCTGTTTGATGTGGGGCCTGGGGAGAGTTATTTATGTGTTGCTGCTGTGAACCATTGCAGATCAGGGGAGGGAGAGGCTTCCCAGCTAGCTGAGCCAGGAGCTGAGTCCACTAAGATAATTACAGTGTGGCCATCCAGCATGTTCTGCTACATGCTGGTCCTGCTGCCCTTCCAGGAGGAAAACTATCATCCAGTTTACTGGGAGTCTTCCCTGAAAACGTGTGAAGGGCCAGGTTGTGGCCTTGGCTTTCATCAGCTCCAGTGGAGAAGTAGAAGAAGGGCTTGGAAGTTGTGCCATCATGTGGAGAAATGCCCTGTGGTGATGCAAGTCAACACTAGTGGAAGGCAGGAGCAGCTTCTCCTTCCTGCCTGTTGGGCACTGGTTGCTTTTGTTGGTTCACAGGGCAGGGAGGTCCCTGTGGATTTAAGGGCTCTATCATCTCTCTCCTAAATGGAAGGGAAAGGGAAGGGGGATGCCCTCAGAACAGCCCAGTTCCTCGTGAGGACTGTGATACACAGCTGGTAGTTTACACCATAAGATGTCCCCAAGAGACCTCCTTACTATGTTGGTGCTTAGAGCCTGTTGGGGAGCTGGCTCAGTTTTAGGAAAGGCCAAGTAGCCCATAGGTGTGACTTCTGTCCTGAGAGTAAGGGATAGCTTTTGGGTCATTGCAGATACAAACTGTTGAGTGCAACCCCTTTAAATGCAGCTCAGAATGGTCCATCTGAGCACTGCCCATGTCTTCCAGGCACCCTCCAGGTACTCTGTGATACTCATAGGAGAGGACAGTCCAACCATCTAGATGCTTCTTAAAGAATTACAAACCTGGTCAGTCAGAAATTCCAGCTTAGCTGTTCCAGTGTTGGGGCATGAGGGGGAAACACACACTGCTGCTGAGATCTTTTCAACATGGATTGAGTGCTGAAGGCACAAGTGAAGCCTGGCACAGCATCCCCAGGGAATGCTGAGGCAGGCCAGGACACCTGCCTGGTGTGCTGCACAAAAAGGAGGGGAAATCCTGGGCTAGGAAGGGAAGTATTTGGCCTAAGTCTCCTTACTTGTGAATTTTATACGTGGCCTAAGAACTGTGTGATTGATTATGGAACCGTGTGGTTGGATGGATTTTTTTTGTTGGATATCTTGTGATTCCCCCCACCCCTTCACCACTGCAGCCGTCCCTTTGGAGCTGCTGATTTATTCTATCCAAAGCAGCGAGGACTCTGCAGCAGGATGTTTCTGACATTGGTGTGGAGTGGGTGGTGATGTCTGACTGCTTCTTGTAGGGTCTCTTCTCGATGTCCTGGGAGGGCTGAGCTCCCTGCACAGCCACCTGGAGCAGCAGCTGAACCAGACGCTGAGGCGGCGCCGGCACGCGGGGGATGCTGATTACAACATTGAGGTGCTGCTGGGGGTGGATGACTCTGTGGTTCGGTTCCATGGCAAAGAGCACGTGCAGAACTACCTTCTCACCCTCATGAACATAGTGAGTACCACCCCCAGTGCCTGACCTTTTGCAGGACTGTCCAGGAGACCCTGCTTGGTACCAACATGGTCATCTCAGCTGCTGTTGGGTAGGGTTCTCTCTTCTCAAGATTTTTCCTTGAATTGATTTTTTTTTTTTTCAGTAGTTTTCTTGGGCACATTCTAGGGTAGTTCCAAGAATTTGGAAATAGTTGAAAAACAGCAGGGAAAAAAACCCCATCAACTTGATACATTTCCAATAATCCCTAGCTTCTCCCATAACACAATTCTGGAGGAAAACCTGGCCAAAGAGTGGACATGCAGAACCAAGGAGTGATCTCTTAGAAAGCAAGCAAGCCTGGTTATAGCTGTCTCTTAAATCATGGGGTAATAGCTGCAGTTATATAGAAGCTATAAAGGAAGAGAGGCTCAGAACTGCTTTATTATAGTGTGCCCTGTGGCACTGGTAAATAATTTTTTGTCTGCATACACATTTCTGGCTGTTGTGCCTGAGATGGGGTGGTGACAGGAGAGTTGCTCTCTAGCAGGCAGGGGATGGATGCTGTAGAATCTTGGTTTGATGAAAAGGGGCTGGTGAATGATGACTGTGTGGTTTGATTTGGAGCTCAAGACATTTATTCATCTTTCCTCCCCTCCTTTGGCTGTGGTGTGTTAGGGAGCTGGATGTGAAGATCTTTGAGGAGAAACAAGCTCCTGAGCCTGGTTCTGCTTGGTGGATCACCTCTGAGATAGGAAGGAATGGGCAGCAAGGCTTTCAAGGCCACAAATGTACAGCTAGGACTCTTAGCAGAAGCTTCTTTTTCAGTCTTGAGGGAACCAGAAGGTCCATGAGCAAGTCTTTGTTTGGTCCTAGAAGATGATGAGCTCCTGGGGCTGCAGCTGTCACAGCCCAGTCCCCTCCTGCTGTCACAGACACCCTCCAGCACAGCTGAATCTGCCTGACAGACACCAGCCTGACTTCTGCTTCAGGGTTAGCTTTGAATTGAGTGATGCAAAGTAAAAGTCCTGAGCCTCACAATCTAAACTTACACGTTTTACTCTTCCAAAAAACTGGGAGGCTCTAGATGAGAAAGAAATCGTGATGGATGTTAAGAGCATTCAGGGGGATTTTTGTCCATGCAGAGAAGTGAAGGGCATCTTGGCCACCCCTAATGCAGCCCCTGGGAGATGGCTCCTGGGCAGCTTCAGAAGAGCAAATGTGTGCAGGCATCGTAAGCAACAACGTTTTGCTCAAGTGCATAAATAATAAAGCAGCATTATTAAATGATGTTCATTCAGCCCTGTGCCAAGCCTGGTTCTCCCAGGCCCTGTGCCATGCTGGCACAGCTCTCCTGCTCTGGGTGCCAGAGCTGTCTCGCGTGGCTGGGCCCGTGGGACCTCCGGGTCTGGAGGTCCAGTTTCAGCTAAAGAATGCCAGAGATGTTTCCCTGTTCTTACCAGCTGTTAAGGGAGAGTGCTGGAAGTCAGAAGCCCAAATGGACTCACCTAGCCCAAAGCAATAAATTCTAGCATGGTCCCTAGCTTTTAGGTGAAGTTTTAACATTACCTCAGAGCATGAAGTGCCAAGTGCCAGCCCACCCTCCAGGAGGGCTGAGAGCTAAAATCACTCTCTGGAGAGAATGTTGTTCCCCTGGAGTTGTTTTGAGCAGCTCAGTAGCCTCACCATTACCAGGCAGTTTCATGAGTTCCCTGAAGTGACAGAATCACCATTGTCCCACTCTTCCCTTTACCAGGAGCTGTAGCCTCCATCTCCCAAGCCCTGCCATAGTGTCAGCACCCTTCCTGAGCCCAGTGGAGCATCCCCTGGGGAACCTGCAGGACAGCAGGAAATTAAATAGAGTGCAAACTGGCAGAGGAGTGGGAAAGAGGGTGCAGCAGGACTGTGAAAGCCTAACCCCCCTCTGCTGAACTGCAGCAGTTATTTGTAGTGCTGAGGAGTGGGAAACAGGAGTTAACACAGCTTGGGCAAACGTGGAAGCAAGTTCACCTCTGAATCCAGAAAGCTGGAAATAAAAATTTATTATTTATGGGAGTAACAAAAGGTTCTTGATACATTGCTTGCCGGGAATTGTTTTATTTTTACCACATACCTCATGAGCATCCACAACAGATCTTCAGTGAAGATGATTTCAGAATGTTTTTTCAAAAACATGTAACTCTGTGAAGAGCAGAGCAGTTACAGTCCCAAAACTCTTCCCCATTTTCTTACATGCCTTCAGCTCCATCTCCTGGGAGCAGCTCTCAGCACAGAGCCTTGGACATTGCTGCCTGGAGAAGCTGTAGGAAAGAAAGATTGTCACCCCTTTTAGAAGGAATTATTCTTGTCACAGTCCCATCCTTCCTGCCAGACTATCAGCAATGGCAGTTCCAGCAGTCTGGAAGCACTGCAGGCTACACTGACCTTTTTAGCACTTTTGTTTAGATTTGTGTCCTTCTGGAAAGGTTGCAGGTTCCCCACATTCCCTGTGTTCCATCAGAAGACCTGCTGCTCCTCCTGGGAATCCTGCAGTGAAGCCCTCCAAGGCAATATGCAGAGAATGGGGTAAAAAAGTGGGTGTTGCGGAGAAATCTTGAAGACAATGCTACTTGAAGGCAATGCTACTGCAGGGATGGTGAAGAACTGAACTTTGGAATAATTGCTTCACAAGACAGACAGTCTGAGTTCCATTTCCCTGGAAAACAGTCCTGCTGACAGTCTGTTGCATTTTTTTAAATCTAAAATGGTTGTGCCAGGTCCCACAGGCTGGGCAGCTCAAGTGACCTTTTTCCCAGAGGGGAAGGGGGAACTTCTGTTCAGCATGACTTAAAAAACCCAACAAAACAACACTTCTAAATCCTGCTTAAATATGCCAGCCTCTGAACAGTGGTATTTTATTTCTCCTTACCCATAATACAGTATTTATTTTGTTTTTAGGGGGATGAGTAACTTCATTGATGCATGCAGATGTTTTGACCCCCTAATTTACACTCTGGTGGCAGGACATTTCTCACCTTACCAGACACAAGCAGAACAATTTTTGACCCTGTGTAATTCCGTGTTCTTAACTTAACTTCCACAACTACTCTTTTTAGTACAAAAGTGACCACATAATTCTAGTTGATCTCTAAAAAGTAGGGCAGCACTATTAGTTGCTTCTAAAATAATTCCTCCAAATAAAACCCACCCTGAAATACATCAGTTGTTCGGTGAGGAGCAGAGCTGCAGTGTTCTCTCTGGTGGGTGTTTTCTCAGGCTGGCACTTGTGTTTAACATAGTAAATCTTTCCAGAGTTTACTTTTTTACTTTCCAGAAACTTTTCCAGCATAAACGTGAATGTTTTCATGCAGCTGGTGAATTTTTTTGAACAGAACTCGTGGAGTTGCAGAACTGAAGTCTAATTGGAGCTATTGTGACCCTGTAAGGTATACAGCAGCAATTAATGTCTCTGGCAGTGCTGTTGACTTTAAAACATTGAGATGAAAATTTCCAAACCATTTCTGTTATCTGAAAACACTTTGCCCATTGATTTTCAGCTTACATGTAGAATCAAGAGTGCTGTTCACACTTTAAAGCTAAACACCTGCCTGCATGTGTGCAGGAGCCCAGCCTTGTCATTCATGTTGGTGTCTCAACATTCTGCCCTCCCAGCCTAGAGCTTTGAGGACAAGCCTGTGCTGAAGGTAACATTTCCTTGAGTTGGAGCTGCTGGCTACAGAATCTTCTACAAAATTAACAAAAATAGGCTCACTCACTCGCTCTCCCCACTGAACTGCTCATCCTGTGTGGGTAAACAGATTGCAAGGAGACAAATGGGGGATGAAACAAAAAAGAGCAGAACCTGGAATTCCTCTGCAGTCAGTGGGCAGATGGAGCCACAGAGGTGGCACCTGGGACAGAAGGTGATGGTTTTGTCTGTTGTTAAAGCAAACTTTCTCTGCTCTTAAATCCCTCAGCACACTTGGAGGTGCTGCTGTGACCTTGCTTGCAGGAACAACCTCATTCCCCTCCCTCTGTTTATCAGCTGAGTGACATTAAACTTTTGCAGGGCTTGAAATCAAAGTCTGTTTTTTTCCCCCATCACTTTTTCTGCGGGCCCTACTCCAAAGGTTGTTAAACTTGAGAGGGACCTTGCCATGTGCTAAGAAGGCTCCATGTGCAGGGGCAGGTGATGAGGGGAAGCCTCAGCTGCATTTCTCACTGCATGGAAATGATTGGAGACTTGAATCCTCTGCTGAGAAGTCTGTAGTGGTAAAAGCACATAAAATAGAATCATTAAGGCTGGAAAAGACTTTTAAGATGATTGAGTCCAACCTCAATCCAACTCCCACAACCACCAAACCATCTCCTGAAGCTCCACATCCAAGTGTTTCTTGAACACCTCCAGGGATGGTGACTCCACCACCTCCATGGGCAGCCCATTCCAATCCCTCACCACTCTTGCAGTGAAGAAGTTTTTATTTAATATCCAACCTAATCCTCCCTGGGACAATTTAAACCCATTTCCTCTTGTCCTATTGCTGGTTACTTGGGAGAAGAGACAACACCAACCTCTCTGCAACCTCCCTTCAGGTAGCTGTAGAGAGCAACCAGATCCCCACTTCCCTCAGTCACTCCTTGTACAACGTGCCCTCCAAACCCCTCACCAGCCTCATAGCTATTAATAAATAAATCTAGTGGTAAATGGTATATGGTATTATAATATAATAATAAATAAAATTAACAATAGTAATAATAACAACAACATATCTGTAGCCTGAAAAGTCCCGTTAGTAACTTTTTCCTTTTAATATTTCTATTTTCAGGTGAATGAAATTTACCACGATGAATCCCTGGGTGTTCACATAAATGTTGTGCTGGTCCGGATGATCATGTTGGGATATGCCAAGGTAAGAAGACTTCTTAGCCAGTGCTCTGCCTTTGTCTTCTTTGTCATTACAGTTCCTGTGCATCACATGAAGTGCTGTGGAAACAGAAGCCTGCTGCACAGGGAGTTCCAGAGAACTGCTTTCCCTGCTTGGCACAATGCTAAATGGGCTTGTGCCCTCCTTCCCCTTGTGACTTAGGCACAGGACAGGCTTGCAGCCAGAATACTGCATTCCTTTTGAGTCCTCTGGGCATTTAATCACTTGAGTAGAAGCAATCATCTTGGTTGACCAACACAGCTTGCTGGCACAGCCCCTGCAAGCAGCCTGCTAGTGTAGCTGTCTCCTTGTCTCATCCTGCACACACCCCCTGACTGGCTCACAGCACACCTCTCCACTTTGTACCCTCTGCTTTTTACAGCACATGGATTTTGCTGGCAAAATACACTCAGGCAGTTTTGAAGCAAATACTTGTTAACTTGTTCAGGATGAGAGGAAAGCAGTAGTGCTGCTCAGGGCTTGATAAAGCTCATACCTGTTTGTTTAACTCAGATGTTGAATTTGGGCAAGTCAAAAGGTCAGTTGGATGTTTGTCTTGGAATTAAGTTGTAGGCACATGCTGTAGCACAGAAGTCTGATAAAAGCAGCTGTGAAATGTGAGTTTGTCAGCAGCCACTGAGTGGCAGCATGGTGTTTTGCACCACTGTCCTGTGTGTTTGGGTTACTCACTGCCCCACACAGGCCGTGCCCATACGAGCAAGTTCCACCAAAAGAGATCAGAATGTCCTTCTTCTATCTTACCATCAAGTTGTGTGTTCCTCCCACACACCCCAGGCTACACACAGCAAGGCAATAAATAATTGCACGGATGACAGGAACATTAAACCATCTTAAAAAAACCCCTAAGGCTGTACCTGTGTGTGGTCACTGTTAACATACGTGGCCCTTTCCCAAAGGAAAGAAGGCTGTCAGGGCTTAGAGTGACAGGGTGTTAGGAGGAGAGACATGGGGACCTGGTTGATGCTCTGAGAAGATCAAAGCTTGTCTGAATTTCCTGCCTCTGGGGGCTGTTGTGCCTGACGTGTTGCTCTTGCAGTCCATCAGCTTGATTGAAAGGGGGAATCCCTCCAGGAGCTTGGAGAACGTTTGTCGCTGGGCCTATCAGCAGCAGAAGTCAGACCCTGGGCACTCTGAGCACCACGACCATGCCATCTTCTTAACCAGGCAAGATTTTGGGCCCGCTGGTATGCAAGGTAATGCAGCTGAGCTGGAGAAAAACTGTCTGGACTGGGTGTTTCTTGGCTGGCCTCTGCCAGAGAAGAGGGAAACAACTGAAAATCATTGTCAGGTGGTCATCCGACAACAGGAGCTCATGGCAGTGAGCAGTTAGGCCTTTATTCAGCAAATACCTGGAGAAGTGATGAGTTTTAAAGACTTATTGAAACCTGGTCCTGCTGGGGAAAGCCTGTGCACTCATCAGAATGCTCTGCTCCCTGTCCTGACTTTAGAAAGGCCCAGGTGGGCAGCCTGAGCATGTACTCATTGCTCTATTGAGGAGAGAAAGAACTTCCACCCATTCTAAAAAGCAAGTAGACCTTGCCACAGTAGTCCTTGCCATTTCTATCTAGCTCTAGCAGATTAAATTTCTTACTTGGGACATGTAAGTAAATAGCTGTTGACTTTCTTCAAACACCAGTAGTTTGTGTGGGATGCAGGGGTTCACCAGGAACACTCAACACACTTTGCATTCAACCTCACTTCTACTTTTTGTATCATTCCCTCCGGGTTTCTTTTTATAGAAGTGTACTTGACTCCTGCATCAGTCTTTCTGACTTGGGAAATTCTTGCTAATGGGACTTAAATGCACAAAGTGTGGTTTATGGCAGTGGAGATAAAAAAAGCATCTGAGTGAGACCATATTTTGGCTGTCCAGTGTGAGATGTTTTAGAGATTTATGGGGGATACCTCCATGCTCCCTTCACCTTTCAGAGTCTCAGTTCTCCTTCAGCTCTGGGCTGACATGCCTGGAGCAAAGCTGGTGAGATGTTAGGCAGACTTTTCTGTCCTCAGAAAGGTTTTAGCTTTTACTGAGGAAAAGACAGGCACCATGCAGCAGGCAGGATGTAGGTGAAGGTGCAAAAAATCTCTGCCTCTTGCTTGAACAGGAATCTTGTGTGCTTTGGGTGGTAAAAGTGTAAGTCCTGAAAGCTGACAGAGTCTGCTTACTTACTCTGCTCAACAGCAATTGCAAAGGCAGAAAGAAATTGACAATCAAAAGAAGACAATCCTAGCTTCTTCTCAGGTAGTAAGGTTACTGTGGGGGGTCTTGTTTACAATAAATGTAATGGGTAAAAGAATGGGCCATGATTTCTCTTGGTAGGATATGCTCCTGTGACTGGCATGTGTCACCCTGTCCGCAGCTGCACTCTCAACCACGAGGATGGCTTTTCATCAGCTTTTGTTGTTGCTCATGAAACCGGCCACGTGTAAGTCCAACTTTTACAAGATTGCCCACAAAACAGGGGCTGTGTCCTGCTTGCTTTCATGTGGTTTGATTTCAGTGGCTGTGAAAAAGCCACCCTAATTTTGTCTCCATCCCCTTGGAATGCATCAGTGGGTTAAGCTATGAAGAGCTCAGTGAGGGAAGAAGGGAAGGGGAAGAGGGAGGGGGAACTTGTTGACTCAAGGGTGAGACAGTGGAACCCGGGAAGGGCCAGGCAGAAGAGACAGTAGCTTGTTAAGCATCCTGAACTTCTGTCTTCTCATTTGGCACCTCTTCAGGAGTGGTAAAATTAGGTTGGGAGTATCTGAGGAAGCAAAGATCTCTGTTTGCTGTCTGGGTGAATTATTGACAAGCACTGAGGATCTGATTTTTGTCTTCCTTAAGTAGCTCAGGCTGCTTGTGCAGCTCCTGGGGAGGAGCCCAGCCTGACTGGAGGTGACCAGGTCACTTGCATGTTGAGCTCTCCTGGGTGCACACTTGGAGCTGTGAGGTGCTCTTGGGAGATGTAACGTGGTATCTTGGTGTCTGGATAAGTGAGTGCACAAATGTGAACAATTCCCTGTCTGGATGAACTGCTCCCTAATGACCAGAATTGTTCTTTGCCTTTATGTGAAGCATAAGGGAAGTCTCCTCATCATCTAGTTAGTTTAGTATTGGTGTTAACAGATCTAGTCCTGGTATTAACAAATCAAATGAAGTGAAAGAATAAGAATAGTCAGAGAGTCCTGATGTTCTGGCACCACAGATGAGCTCAGACCATGGGTGACACCTGCACAACGCAGAGAACAATTTCATTTTGCATGACTACACGTGCACAAGACCCTGTTTTCTTTACAGTGGCTTTAGCAGCAGAAGAGCAGGATCTGCCTGGGCTCTGATGCCAGTTCTTTGTTGCAGGCTGGGGATGGAGCACGATGGGCAAGGGAACAGATGTGGGGACGAGACAGCGATGGGGAGCGTCATGGCCCCCCTGGTGCAGGCGGCCTTCCACCGCTACCACTGGTCCAGGTGCAGCGGCCAGGAGCTCAAGAGATACATACAGTAAGGACCCCAGCACCTGGGGCATTCTGATCTCTCTGAGGAAAGGTACAGAGCAGGAGGGGTGCTTCCTCACCTCGGGCTGTGCTCTGAGCCCACGGCCTCCTCGCGAACTTGGCAGGAGTCTCTGGGAGGTCTGGTGTCAGGGAGCTGGTGTTTTCCCAAGGGTTTGGATTACTCAAGGAGTTACACTGTGAACTTGGCAGGGTGAAGCCCTGAACTCAGAAACTAGAAAATGCTGTGGAAGAGAGAAGGCTGCATGCATGCCTGTGTCTGAAGCTCTTCTGGCCCTGGTCTCCCTCCATGTATCTACTTCTTCACAGAATCCCAGAGTGCCAGGGTGGAAGGGACCTCAAGGATCCCCTGCTCCAACCCTTCTGATATTATTGTTTATCTGAGATCTCTCAGCACCCCAGAGAGCTGAGACTTCAAACTTTCCAAAGTGGGTGAATCCACCCCTTCCCCTGGGAGACCATTCCAAGGTCTGACTGTCTTCAGTCATTTTCCTCATCCAGGTCTTATTCAGGCTTCCTTCTCCGGTGGTTTTCCAGTCAAAACTGAGTGAAACCTTCATGAGCTGACCCACATTTCCTACAGAGAAAAGGAGTTTTGCCTCAGTAAGGATAAGTACATTGATCTTGCAGATCTTTTCATGTTTTTTTTTCCTTCTGTGTGTTTTCCCACAGCTCTTACGACTGTCTCCTGGATGACCCTTTTGAACATGACTGGCCCAAGCTGCCCGAGCTGCCAGGCATCAATTACTCCATGGATGAGCAGTGCCGCTTTGATTTTGGGGTTGGCTACAAGATGTGCACAGCGGTACGTCCCGGGCACACCTTCCCTCAGCATGGCTGGGGCTCAGGCCTCAGGTAACAGCTGCAGTGATGCATTCTCTCCTGAGCAAAGAGCAGTTCATGGAGTAATTTAAACAGCTCTGGAAGGAGGCAAGAGGTTTCTGGGTGAGACCCAGGCATTCGGGTTACTGGTCAGGTGGGTGACACAGCCTGCGTGACACAGACCTGTCAAAAAAGCTCATTTTCCTCCCACTTCTGGGGGTCTCCTCCTTTCTTCTCACCAGCAGGATTGGGGCATGCAGGGGATCACTTTTCTTTCTTCACTGCCCTTTACTTTCTGGGGCTACCACACTTCCTGGTAGCCATGTATGTGATACAGCTCATATCCTTACCTGGAAGGTATTAATAATCTAATGTTGAGTTTCATCTCATAAATATTCTGCTTTCCAGTTCCGAACCTTTGACCCCTGCAAGCAGCTGTGGTGCAGCCACCCAGACAACCCCTATTTCTGTAAGACCAAGAAAGGGCCTCCCCTCGATGGGACAGAGTGTGCCCCTGGAAAAGTGAGTATCCTGTTTTCCCTAGGCTTGCATTAAAAAAAAGAACAACAACAAAAAAATCCAATTGATGCATTCCTTTGGGTTGCAGGGGAGAGAGGAAAATGGGGAATTGCCTGGTGTCCCCTGGGTGGAGCTGCAGGAAGGGAAAGGGAGGGAGTGGTGCCCCCCCATGGGGCTATTCTGCAGCCTCTGCAAGGTTTGATGCAGTAGTAGGAAGTAAAGTTTGGACCAATAAACCCCAGTTGAGGTGTAACTCATTCTCAGCCTCTTCTATAGCCTTTTTGTGGGTTTGTTGGGTTTTTTTGTTGTTGTTGATTTTAATTCTTGTCTCATCTGCAAAGTGTCTTTAGGAATGCACAGCAGCAGATAATGCCCTTACTGTGGGACTGCTCCTTAGTGCTTGTGGTCCAGGCATCCTGTGGCTAAATGTTTGTGCAGGCTTGGGATTAGCTCTTTGTTTTTCCCTTTTTATGTCCCCTATAGTGGGTGTCCCGCTCCTTATTAATTTTTTATTATCAAATTATACTCAAATAAATGTTTGGTTTGCAAATTCCATGTATTTTGAGGTACAGGACAGCCACTTGTACCACCTGAGTGTGCCCTAGCCATCAGCAAAGCAACACCCTGCCCAGTGACCAGCCCTCTGTTCCAGCCTACATGTATCAAGTGTGATATTTGGCTTGCATGAGGGGAAAAAAAAGAAAAAAAATGGAAAGAAAACTTCATCCTGCTAATAAGCAGAGTATGAAAATTCCTTTCTGGAAGGTGGCAGCAGCTTAGACTCAGAGGAAACAATTAACTTTACTGTGATGGTGTGGGTTTGTTTTCTGGTCTCACCTGTTCTCCTTGCCCCCTCCTCCCAGTGGTGCTATAAAGGTCACTGCATGTGGAAGAACGTGAACCAGCTGAAGCAGGATGGCAACTGGGGACCCTGGACCAAATTTGGGTCCTGCTCCCGGACCTGCGGAACCGGAGTTCGCTTCCGAACACGCCAGTGCAACAACCCCATGTAGGTCTGGTGAGGAGGTGACATGGCACAGCTGGGGTGGGCTCTGCCAACGTCCAGCTTGGGTTCCAGCCCCTTAAAAGGTGGATTTGTGCAGGGGGACAGCATCATTTTTGGCAAGGGTCGCTTTTTAGCAAGGAAAGTGATACCTTGTCTGCTGCTTGCACCAGTGAAATCTGTTTCCTCTGGTCAGTTCCCAGGCAGATGAACAGAGGTCTCCTCCTCCCACAGCACATGTGTCTTGGCTCTCTCTGCCTCTTCACTGTGAGGGTGAGGGAGCCCTGGCCCAGGCTGCCCAGAGAGGTTGTGGAGTCTCCTTCTCTGGAGCCTTTCCAACCCCCCCTGGATGTGTTCTGTGTGTCCTGCCCTGGGGGATCCTGCTGGGACAGGGGGTTGGACTAGATAGATGATCTCCAAAAGTCCCTTCCAACCCCTACCATTCTATGATTCGATGATTTTTAGAGAATCCAAGAATTTCTAGAGAAAAGCTTGTGGAAAGCCATCCTAAGGATTTATCTGACATATAAGAAAGTGAAGGATATGTGTTGTGAGAGCTCAGCAAGCTGCAGGACAAACTTAGAGGTTCTCTTCCTGTAAATTGCCTCTTGGCAGCAAATATGTGCAGGTGTGTCACCTCTGCACTCCAGCATGGGCCATGGGGACACATGGATCAGCCCAGAGGTTACACTGCAAGTGTGTGTGTGTGTGTGTGTGTGTGTGTGTGTGTGTGTGTGTGTGTGTGTGTGTGTGTGTGTGCAGTGTCACTGCTCTGTCCCCATTTCTGTCCCTTCACACACCCGTTTTGCAAGACTGGAGATTTTTCCCTCAGACAGAAGAAATCTCTCCAGACAGACACCCAGAGGGCTGTAGAGTCTCTCGAATGTTCTCTTCCCAGGCCCATTAATGGAGGGGAAGATTGTGCTGGTGTCAATTTTGAGTTCCAGCTCTGCAATACAGAGGAGTGTCCAAAGCACTTTGAGGACTTCAGAGCTCAGCAGTGCCAGCAGCGCAATTCCCACTTCGAGTACCAGAGCAGCAAACACCACTGGCTGCCCTACGAGCACCCTGACTGTGAGTTCTCTTGGCTGCTTTCTCACACATCAGTCCTGGAGTCTCCCAGAGCTTGGGGGGGTCTTGGTCATCAGGCGTGCAGAGTCAGGCATTACCCAGGCAGCACATGTCCAGATGGTATTTTCAGAAAAAAGATCAAGGAAGTTAGAGAGCAAACCCCTCTTTTTTTCCACCTGGCTGTAGCACCATTGTCTCATAGACCTCTTTTTCTGTATCCCTGTGGTGTTGTAAACTCAGACCTGCTCCAATGGGATGGGAGGGAAAGCTGCTTTCAGAACAGTGAGCACCCAGTCCTGCAAGAAGAGCTCAAATGATAGGCCCACAAGTCCCAGAAAAGCAGAATCGTTGCTCTCCCCTCCCCAGCTCTCTGTTAGAGGTCCTTTCCATCTCTGCCATGTTCTCTCTGCTCCCACAGTGGGCTGTGTTTCTGAAGCACATCTGGATTCATGCAGTGCCTTTTCTTTCCTTTGCACCCAGCTAACAAGAGGTGCCACCTGTACTGCCAGTCCAAAGAAACAGGAGATGTTGCTTACATGAAGCAGCTGGCACACGATGGGACTCGCTGCTCCTACAAGGATCCCTACAGCATCTGTGTCCGTGGGGAGTGTGTGGTGAGTGGCAGCTTCCCCGTGCCCTGGGGCTGCAGAGCATTCCAAATGCTTGGAATCACAACAGCCCAGCCAGCAGTGCAGAGATGGATATTTCTAAATGGAATATTTGCAGCATTAGATTCCTCATAATTCCTTGAGATTTAAATGAAACCAGGGAGATGGCACAGCCCTGTTCCATGGAAACACTCTGCTTCGGTGGATTGTTTCATTTGCCTGGTTTTTTGCACTTAGTTTTGTGTCTGAGAAGATTTGTGTCTGTTTTTTCTGTCTTTTCCCATCTTTCTTGGTCTTGAAGTACAGTGAATATAAAGCCACTTCCCACATGAAAGATTCTCCCTGACCAGATTTGGGAGTGATTTGTCTTTGTATAAAATAGATGGGTGCTGGGAGGTAATTTCCTCTGTGCATTAATTTTGCCATGGCTTCCCACCATAACTAAACCTGACGAGCACTGACAAAGCCTTCTCTTCTTTCCTTGCTCCTCTGCAGAAAGTGGGTTGTGACAAGGAGATTGGCTCCAATAAGGCTGAAGATAAATGTGGTGTCTGTGGCGGGGACAACTCCCACTGCCGAACCGTCAAGGGAACCTTCACCCGCACCCCCAAAAAGCTCGGTAGGAATCACATTCCGTGCATCTGGGGGGCAGGTCCTGTTGTTTCTCTTGTACCAGCTGCTTTTGGTGACAGGTCAGAAATGCCACCTGCTTCAGGGTAGCAAAACACGAGTTGTAAGCTGGTGTGCACAGCCAGGTCAGTCCTGGGAAGGACGTGAGCTGCTGAAAGCAGTGCGCTCTTCCTCCCTGCTGAGAGCTTCACACTGAGTGCCCTGAGCAATCCCCCAGGCCAGGCATGGTCAGTTCTGCTTTAGAAATGCAGAAGCCCAGCCAGGCAACTTCTGTGCGAGTTCTGCTAAACAAAAGGAGCTGTTCTTCACACAGAGAAGTGCAGAGGAGATGGAGATGCTTTGCCTGACACCAAGTGTAGCAGCCTCTGCCTGTAGCACTAGAGGAAACATTTTTTTCTCTCTTTAAAGATGAAGCTTTTGACAAGCTTGTCCTCAAACCTCAACTCAAGAGTTTCAAAGGCAAGGCTGAATTCTGTGCATATCAAATGAGCCTCCAGGTGTCAAATTAGGTTTTTGAAAAATTATACTGTCAGAAATTGCAGGCCATCAATCAGATAAATAAACTAAAAATTAAATTCAGCTGAATTCTGAAGCAAATCTAAAAAATGTTTTGGCAGGAATCCTCATTTCTCATGCCTTGCAAGCTGAGTGAGTGGGATACAGGGGAACCCAGGGTAGCACTCTGCCAGCTCAGAGCTGAGAATGAGCTGGGTGAAGCTTTCAGACAACACTTTGGGGTATTTTGCAACTCATTTCATAGCAGTAATAATTCAAGATCTCCTTGGACTTCTTCAGACTTGGATTTACTTACTGATCCAAAGCAGGATTACCCTGCACATTTTTCTGTGACTATTTTCTGTTTTAAGTCCTTCCTATATTGCTGCTTTTTTTTTTTTTTTCCAGTGTGAGGCAGCTCCCTGGAAAGTGCATCTCCTGTGTGAGGGGGAGCAGTCATGTCAGAAACATCTGTCTGACAGAACTGTTTTCAGATGGAGCAGAGCAAGGCCAAGGGTCTGAGTGTCACTGTCTGCACAAGGAGATTAGAGGCTGGTAGTTGCTGCCACAAGGGAAGCTCTGCTGCAGCCTGAGTATTGAGATTTGGACAGTGAGCAGGCAAACTAAACTTGGAGAAAGATAAATGAATGCGACTGGAAATAAAAGTAGTCTGTTGGAGGTACTTAATGATTACAAACCAACAGGAAAAGTTGACAGTTTGTAATGCTCAAATTACAGCAGAGAGCCTTTCTGGAAGGGATGGTTCCCTGGAGGCTGATGGATTGGACGTGGAATAATGCAAGAATCATTCAAAACCAGACTTTATACTTAATGGACTCAAGCACAGACTAAAACATGCTACTGACCCCACCTGGCTCAGCACTTCTGCCCGTGGGGCACTGAGAGCCATGGTGTTACCTGCTGGGGTGAGGGTGTGTGGCTGAGTGTTTGTCAGTGCTTGCCCTGTCTGGAGAGCAGAGCAGTGCAAAGTGACAGCCTGTGCTGGAGGCAAAGCTGCTGCTCACCAACCACCTCTCTGCAAATGTTTGTGAAAGGGGGAGAAGTGTTTATGAAATGCTTTTTGTTTTACAGTGACTTTGGCAATCTAGTCATTAAAAAGATTAATTGACCTCTTCCAACAGGAAAACATTTAAGCAAGAGGTGCCAAAAAGAGTTCAAGTTTCTGGAAAATGAAATCTGCAAGTATCCACCTTAAAACCACCCCACCTGAATCTCCACTGCTCTGACTTTCATTGACTATTAAAATTTGCTAGATGTGTCTTCATTCTGCTTTCCAAGCATTTAAATACCAACCCTAATTTACACTTTCCACTTGTAAAGACCATCTGGCTGACAAACAGTCAATGAAACTCCAAGAGTGGCTCCCCTGGCACTAATTGCAGGCATTCTGTTTAAGGGCAGACAAGAGGAGCCTTCACCCTGCCCAAAGGAGCTCGCAATGTTTCCCTTTCTGAAACAAAGGAGTCTAAAAACACCCTGGGTAAGTCTGGAGGGCTTGCAGGAAGAGAGGCATCCACAGCAACTGGAGAAGGCTTGCTGCAGATAGATAGCTCCAAACCAGGCAAAAGCTTTGTGTTTCCTATGCTCAGAGGGCTGGGGGTGAGGAGATTGGCAACGTTTGTTGCTCAGGCACTCTTCAGCCAAGGCCATGGCTTTACATGTCCCTGGCTCTTCTTTTTCACTTGGATCTTGTAAAAAAAATGTAAAGGAAATATGAGTATGCCATGCACTGGGAGTGCTTCCAGTGCTCTTGTTTACAGCCTGATACAGCAGTCCCTGTGGACAGGTTCCCAGGAGGGGTTTCAGTCTCCCTGATGACAGTGCTTACACAATGGTACACTGATCACCTGTTGGACTGGTCAATAGCTGAAATTTAATACAAGAATCCCTTTCTTTGGGAATAGCTTTTTACTTTTAATTGTGGAGGAGACCCTGTAGCTTCCTTCAACTCCCTCAAGTGATGTTGGAGCAAGGAGGGAAAAAGCCTCTTCTCCTTAGTAAACTGTGAAAGGAGCAGAGGGAATGGATGGAAGCTGTGCCAGGGGAGGTTTAGGCTGGATGTTAGGAAATATATTTTCACTCAGAGGGCTGTCAGGCATTGGAATGGCTCAGGACAGTGGTGGAGTCACCATCCCTGGGGGCATTTAAAAGGCATTTGGACCTGGTCCTTAAGGACATGGTTTAGTAGTTGACTGGTGTCAGTCAAAGGTTGGACTGGATGAGCTTGGAGGTCTCTTCCAACCTAAATGTTGTGTGATTCTGTGGTCTTGGGCAGCCCCATCATTTCTGCAGTAGCAATGTAGCTGATGCCTTTTCTGTGCAAGTGCTCAGTTTGGGTTAACTTGCA
The DNA here is from genome assembly GCF_036169615.1 of Heliangelus exortis. Lineage (NCBI taxonomy): Eukaryota > Metazoa > Chordata > Aves > Apodiformes > Trochilidae > Heliangelus > Heliangelus exortis. Next base: position 43,045,361 of record NC_092425.1, on the reverse strand, counting down.
TACAGGCAAACCTGTGCTGATGGGCAGTGACACTCTGCACTCTGCAGTCTGGGATGTCTCAGAAGTAAGCAGACTCACTTGTCACATTAAAATCTGTGATGCCAGCAGGTGAGCTGGAACCTAGAGCCTGGCTGATGAGTGACTGGAAAGGACACTCAGGAAGCATTGCATTTCTCCCAGGGATGCCAAGGAACATAGGAAACCTGGGTTTGCCTGAGTTTTGCCTGAATTGATGTGGCCCAGAGCAGTGTAGCTGGTCAGGTGACAAATAGATTTGTAACTGGTTCCTCCCTGAGAGAGAAGAAAGCCCAGGAGGTCCTGTCAGCCCTGTTACAAAGCTATTTGCTCCCTCTCTCTCTGCCCCTGCCTGCAGCTGGTGATGGATGCCCTCTCCTGCAAGAAGCTGGGTCATGCAGCCTGCTCCTAACCATGGCTATTACTTTTTCTCCCCATCCCTGCTTTCTCCACTGACTGCTCCCCATGCCAAAGGGTACCTTAAGATGTTTGATATCCCTCCTGGTGCTCGACATGTGTTTATCCAAGAAGACGAGGCTTCTCCTCACTTTCTTGGTAAGTGTTTCTCTTCTCAGGTTTAGCTTCCAGGCATGCTGAGCATCACAGGGCAGTCATGCAAACAGAACCTGAGAAATGAGATAACCAACATCAAGTGTTTCAAGTAAATACATGTATTCAACACTGCATGTTACGGGCTGAGTCCCACAGCACCAGCTCAGCAAACCAACATTGACTCCTGGGTTGAAGCCAGCCCCCAGTCTGCATGTTTACTAACAAAAGGTTGTCACCACTCACATTTCATGGGCACTGCCAGGGGAAAACTGGGTATTCTGTCATGTGAATCAGATTTCAGTGGCTTTAATTCTCATTTGCTGCAGATGGTAAGCAACAGCTGTTTTAATGGAAAGAAGATTGTGATATATTTGCAGTCCACTTAATTTCAGATTTTCCTCACACAGGACAGTTCATACTGCTCTCAAGCAATTTGTGTCTTACTGCTTACCATTTTTTAATGCTTAAGGGATTTTTGGCTCCCAGTACAATGGTGAGACCTTCCATGGATTTTAATGGCCTTTTAATCAGCCCCTCATGTGCTCGGGCAGTGTCTGAGTTGTAAACCCTCCAGCCAGACTGGGTTAGCTACTAAAAGAAGTAGAAATAGGAAAGAAATTAAAAAAAAAAAAAAAAAAAAAAAAAAAAGGAGGAAATTGTTTCAACTGTGATAATGTCAAAGGGGGAAACTTACTTGGCTTTTGTGGTCCAAGAGCTTCATTTTGGAGCAAGCACAGCCTGAGAGTAACTCTCAGAGAAGCTTTGCTCTGGCAGCCAGAGGCTGTGGTACTGCAGAGCTCCTGCTTTTGGATTACTGTAGCACAGGAACTTGCAAGGCTTCTGCATCATTTTTTTAACCATGGTTTATGGTGTGTAAGAAAAAGGTGGAGGGAAGAAAAAGAATGAGAGTCCACCTTTCAGATTTCTAATATATTGGCTTATAAGGAGCATGATAATCCCCATGCTGCCTGACTTGGAAGGTTTGGTGCAGAAATTAAAATCCAAGCACTTTCCCAGGGGTTAAAATGTCCCAGCCCTTTGCTTACTAGTTTTAGCATCTGGTATGTGCAAATATACACAAAAGAAAGTGAAATGTGATGAAAAATGTCCTTTTCATGGACAAAAGAACTACACTGCAAGTCTGCTGAGAGGCCTGTTGTACTAATCCCAGTAACACCAGTTTGGGCCTTATGCAGAGGAGGAGGGGGGTTCTGAAGTTCCTTGCTGCTCCCCGTGCTGCTCTGGGAGGTGCAGAGTGCCTGGGAAGAGGTGCTTCTGCCTGTCTCTAGCCCTGTACCTAGATCTCATTCCCATGGACAAGGAGGCACAAAACCAAAGCCAATATTTGGGTGCATCAGATTCCATCAGACTGGAGTTTGGAGGCCACCACTCGCTGGTGTGCTGGGCTGGTTTGCAAAAGGCCTTCTGGAGTGTCTGCTGTCAGGCTGGCTGGAGGCACCAGAGCTGCTGGGGGGTGCAGGGAGGCACGGCTGCCACTGTTTCCCATCCTTTTAGCGATTAAGAACCAAGCTACAGGACACTACATCCTGAATGGGAAAGGGGAGGAGGCCAGATCCCGATCCTTCATCGACCTGGGTGTGGAGTGGGAGTACAGCATTGAGGAGGACATTGAGACTCTGCACACTGCTGGGCCCTTGCACGACGCCGTGGTGGTGCTGGTAGGTGTCACACTCAGGAGTGGGAACCTGCTGGGCTTGGGCTGAGACAAGACACGTGGCCAAAGCCCTGTCCTCACCATTGCCTGGCCCTGCAGTGGGGCTGGGGCACTCACAAGCCCAGGAGGGCATTGGGCAGCAGTGGGACACTCTGAGTGGACCAGAAAAGAGCAACTCTGAGGGCAGTCCTGCTCTTTAGCCAAGAGTTGTGTGTGTGTCTGTGTGTGTGTCTGTGTGTGTCTGTGTGTGTCTGTGTGTGTGTGTCTGTGTGTCTGTGTTTGTGTGTGTGTCTGTGTGTGTGTGTGTGTGTGTGTGTCTGTGTGTCTGTGTGTGTCTGTGTGTGTCTGTGTGTGTGTGTCTGTGTCTGTGTGTCTGTGTGTCTGTGTGTGTGTGTGTCTGTGTGTGTGTGTGTGTGTCTGTGTGTGTGTCTGTGTGTTTGTCTGTGTGTGTGTGTGTCTGTGTGTGTCTGTGTGTGTGTGTGTCTGTGTGTGTGTGTGTCTGTGTGTGTGTGTGTTTGCCCTTGTGGCCAAGAGGGCCAATGGTGTTCTGGGGGGCATCAGGAAAAGTGTTTCCAGCAGATCCAGAGAGGTTTTCCTCCCCTGCTACTCTGCCCTGGGGAGACCACACCTGGAATACTGGATCCAGTTTTGGGCTCCCCAGTTCAAGAGATGCAGGGATCTACTGGGGAGAGTCCAAGAGAGAGCTGGGAGGGTGAGGAGGGGACTTGAGCATCTCTGCTGGGAAGGAGGAGTGAGAGCCCTGGGGCTGTTCAGCCTGGAGAGGGGATCTTAGGAATGTCTGTCAGTATCTGAGGGGTGGGTGTCAAGAGGATGAGGCCAATCTCTTTTTGGTGCTGCCCACTAATAGGGCAAAGAACAATGGGTTCAGGCTAGAACATAGGAAATTCTACCCCAAATTGAAGAGAAGCTTCTCTGCTGTGAGGGTGAGGGAGCCCTGGCCCAGGCTGCCCAGAGAGGTTGTGGAGTCTCCTTCTCTGGAGCCTTTCCAACCCCCCCTGGATGTGTTCTGTGTGTCCTGCCCTGGGGGATCCTGCTGGGCAGGGGTTGGACTGGATGAGCTCTAAAGGTCCAGCCCCTGACATCCTGTAACTATGAAATGTTGTGGTTGCACCATCCTTTCACCCTGAGATGATGGTGTCCTGTGGGGCCAGCTTACCCTGCCAGCCTAGAAACACTTCTTAAATGGCTCAGCACTGATCTTGCTATTGTTTGTTCTAACCATGAAGACAAAACCCAGTTTTTTTCCCCAGTTAACCACCAGTTTCCATGTCTCCCCTTAGAGCCAGGAGGTGGTTTCTTTAATTGCAAAGGAATCAATCAGAGGTGTGGTTTTGCAGCACCACTGATGTTTGGTTATTCATAGATCATCCCTCGGGACAACGACACCAGATCCAGCCTGACTTACAAGTACATCATTCACGAGGACTCAGTGCCCACCATCAACAGCAACAACGTCCTGCAGGAGGACACAGACACCTTTGAGTGGGCCCTGAAGAGCTGGTCACAGTGCTCCAAACCCTGCGGGGGAGGTAACCAGCTGACCCCAGAGTAATGAGTGACTGATACCAAAAGTGGGAGAGTAAAAGGTGGCAGGGTTAGTGAATGCTTTAGAAATCTGAGCCCGCCTTGTATTTTAAAAAGCAGTTTGGTATTTTTGGGTGCCTAAATTTAAAATATCTGAAATGCCTGAGTGTTGGAAGGTATCACACTTCCTGCCTTGAGAGAGAGAAGTCCTTTTTGGGTGTTGAAATTCAGCACCCAAAGCTGCTTTGGAAGTACAAAACTCAGGCTGAGATGCTCCTGAGGCTTCCTGGTGTGTGTGTGGCTCTGAGCAAGGAGTGGGGAGTGCAGATGTCCAAATAACTCTTACTACAGCCAAGCAACTGATGTGTCCTGGAACAGCCCTCACGTGAGCCTTGGGATCATTCCCAGGGCAGCTGGTGACCTGCTGCTTGATGGTCTGGAGGGAATTCCTGCTCTCTCAGTGCTGTGGTTTGTGTGTGCTACAGAGAGGAGGTGAAGGGATCACAGCTGCCCCTTCCAGCCTTAAAAACCTGTCCCAGTGTCACAGCATCCTCAGGGTGCTCTGCACCCATCTCGGGCCTGACAGCTGATGCAATTGTGAGCATATTTAAATACTTCCCAAACACCTGTCACCTGAAGCCATTCAGTAAGCCACAAAACTTGACTTTAAACAACAAAAATTCTATACGAGGATGTGGGGGTTTCCCTGATTTTTTCCTGAACCCTTTTCCAGGGTTCCAGTACACCAAGTACGGGTGCCGCAGGAAGAGTGACAACAAGATGGTCCATCGCAGCTTCTGTGAAGCCAGCAAGAAACCCAAACCCATCCGGAGGATGTGCAACCTGCAGGAGTGCACACAGCCCCTGTGAGTCTGTCCCCTCCTGAGGGAGCAGGCAGCTCGACCTACGGAAGGCTGAGCTGTGGCAGCGTAACTCCTTCCTGGTTGTTTTTTTTGTTTTCCCCCAGGTGGGCAGCAGAGGAGTGGGAATACTGCACCAAAACCTGCGGGGGTTCTGGCTACCAGCTCCGCACCGTGCGCTGCCTCCAGCCCCTGCCCGACGGGGGCAACCGCTCCGTCCACTTCAAGTACTGCACCGGGGAGCGGCCCGAGAGCCGCCGGCCCTGCAACCGCCTGCCCTGCCCCGCACAGTGGAAAGCTGGGCCCTGGGCTGAGGTAGGGAACTCCCTCTGCCTGAGGAACCTCCCTGGGCTGGAGTCTGGGGAAGAGAGCAGAGGGGGCAGCTGGAGGTGAGGCAGCAGCGTGGCCAGGTGGCCAAGAAGGAAGATGTGTCAAATGTGTGGCCTGGGCCAAAAACTGTCTGGCAGGAGTAGGGAAGTGATCCTGCCCCTGTGGTGAGGCCACAGCTTGAGAATTGTGCTCAGTTCTGGGAGCCACAGTGTAAGAAAGACATTGAGATCCTGGAGCTTGTCCAGAGGAGAGCTGTGAGGCTGGTGAGGGGTTTGGGGGCACATTGTACAAGGAGTGACTGAGGGAAGTGGGGACCTTGTTGCTCTCTACTTGAAGGGAGGTTGCAGAGAGGTTGGTGTTGTCTCTTCTCCCAAGTAACCAGCAATAGGACGAGAGGAAATGGGTTTAAGTTGTGCCAGGTTTAGGTTGGATATTAGGAAAAAAATCTCTTCACTGCAAGGGTTCTCAGGCATGGAATGGGCTGCCCAGGGCAGTGGTGGAGTCCCCATCCCAGCAGGGATTTAGGAGTCCAAGAGCCATGGTGCTTAGGGCTGGGGTTTGGTGAAGCTCTTGCTGTGCCAGGGCATGGTTGGACTCGATGATCTTGGAGCCTTTTCCAGCCAAGGTGATTGTGTGATACCCTCCATAACATCAGCCTTCCCTAACATCTGCTTGCAAAACCAGTTGCCTGACCCTGGGTTATTTTAGACTCATTAATTTTTAGCCCATTGGTGCCAGAGCTGAATGTCCTGAGTTGTCCTGTTCTGTTCCCCAGTGTTCTGTGACCTGTGGGGAGGGGACAGAGAGCCGGCACATCTCCTGCCGCGCCGGGGACCGCTGCGATGGGGAGAAGCCAGAATCTGTCAGGGTTTGTAAACTGCCTCCCTGCAATGGTAAGAGAACCTCTGACAACCTTCATTACCAGGGAATTAAAAACATAAATAGAAAATGGAACATCCTGAGCATTAATGAGGTTCCTGGGAATCCTCATGACATTGTTCCTGTAGAATTTTCTGGAAAGTTTTTTTTAAGCCTTCTTATGACAACAAAACCTTTCTTCCTTTGGGTCCATGTCTCAGTCAGATTTGGGCTTTATTTGGTTTTGTGAAAGCCCTCGTGGTGGTCCTGACACTGATTGCCAGCTGGTATTAAAAATGGAGTAGGAGCTCTTGGAGTTTTTCCCCAGCAGGATTGTAACCACTGGCCTCAGCTCTGTGGAGGTGTCTGCTCCTGTCTGAGGAGGGACAGAACCCGGAGCAGTTACAAAGCGTTGTATCCACTAGGGGGGAGCAAATCACTGTCTGCAGCTCTACAAACGGGTGAGGTTTAAACTCCCGGCTCTCACTGGTGATAAAAATACTTTGATCTTGTGCCTTAACCATCCCCTCGAAGCACCTGTACCTGAAGCAGCACTTGAGGGCAGTGTTGGGTTCCTGCCTTTCAGAACTGAGCAGCACACAGAGTGCTGTGCCTCTCACCACAGGTAATGCTGGGAGCTCCTGGCTGTAGGACCTGACACCCCCTCCATGGGACACCCTTGTCCAGGCCCTGGTGGATGCTTGCTGGGGTTTGGGTGTTCAGCATGCACCCCATCTCCCCTGCCTCAGGGAGTGAAGGGCCAGAAGGTTCTCCCTCATCTCCCTGGAGCTGTCAGGAATATCTGCTGCAGTTGGGGATTGCTTTTGCACTCCCTGGCACCCTATAGCATTTCTCTTCCATTTCATGAAAAAAACAGAAGTCTGTGTATGGGAGCAGAGCTGCCAGCTCTTCCACCACGTGCCTTGGTTGAGCTGAGTTTCTAGAAGAATGAGGACAACTCCTGTAGATATTCCACTTAAGATTTTGATGTCTCTATGACTAGAAAGAAACAGGAGGCAGAAGTTTATCCTGCAGGTCCATAGCAGTCAGTTGAGCAGCTGTGGCTGTGCCAGATTGGAAGAAAGATTTTCTGGGCAAGTTCCACCGCAGAACCTGTATGGAACAGATCCTCCAAAAGTCTTTTTTTTTTTTTTTTTTAAGTCAGCAGGTGAAAACTATCCCTGCTTTGCAACACAAGATGCAGGCTGCAGGAGAAAGCAGGTTTGGTTTAAGTGTTAGTCCCTAAATGCCAACTTTCAGCCTGATTTCTCACCAGGCAATGTGCTTCGAGTTACAGGGATGTCTTCTGCATGGGCTGGGGCAGTCCCAAATCCACTGGGAACATTTTTGTAGTTGATTTCAATTATATCCTGGTAGCTTCACCTCCTACACAGTGCCAAGGGAGCCAAAATGCTTTCTTTTGTCTTCTGCTCTTAGTTCCTGGGAAGCGAGTAACAAATTGCACGGAGGAGAAGGCTTTCCATGGCCTGCAGCAGGAGGAGGCAAGCCCTGACACACTGGCTAGGAAATGGTCCATTAGGGTGTGCAGAATTAAAGCAAAAAATAAAAAAAAGGGATTATGTGAGTACACAGCTCCAAGATGGGGCAGGCAGAAGCTGCTGCACGTAGAGAAGTACAAAAACAAATCTTTGCTCTGTTGCTCGAGTTGTGCAATCAAAACCATCACAAACCACCATCAAAAAATTAGCAGTGAGAGAAAAGCAGGTGCTTTGTCACCATGGAAAGGCAAAAACTACTGTTTGGTCCTTCCTTTTCTTTTTGGTTTGTTGCTTTAAGCCATCCTGTTTGCATGGTCTATCTATGATGCAAAGATTTGTCTTTTCAATATTAGCTTTCCTAGTTTAGCTGAATTATGAATGCAGCCCTTGAACTCCCTGTGCTCAGTGCCAGCTGGAAATAGTCTTGTAGCCTCCTTGTGTCCCTGTGTGAAGCTGCAGGTTAATGCTGGCTTTGCTGAGAACCAACAGCCATCTGTCCAGGGGAGCACACTGGGATTAGGAGCAAGGGAAATGTTTATGTTTCCCACTGCACCCATGTAATTTGCTATTTAAAACCAACAGCCCCACTGAGGTGCATGTGTGTCATTTCACTGAGTTCCCTGGAATTAAGCAGATTTCCTCGGATCAAAAGGTTGGGCTGCAGTTAACACTTTAAAATAGGGAAGCTCAGTTGCCTGGCAGGGTGGTGACGTGTGGTGAGGCAGCATCTGCACACAGGTGACAAAAGTGTCACAGGACAGAAAGCTCCCTTAATTTCAGAGCTCAGTAAGTGGTGTTACCTGCCCTGCCTTGCTCAGTAAAATGCTGACTGCATAATTCTAACTGTTGTGGAGGACAAGTGGTAGAAGGGATCCCCTCCATTGCAGGGGTTCACTTTGTGTTACTGCTGCCTTGTCCAAGGTCACCTCTGCATCTCTGTTGGTGGAGCAAACATCCAGCAAATGCTCAAAGAAACACTGACATTTTGGGGATTTCTAATAGATCTTTGACTTCTTTGAGATCTTTTCCCTGACTGAATGAGATGCCACACACTTAACTTCAAGGCATCCTACATCTGAACAATCTGTTAAAACTTTTCCATCAGTTCTCCAGTTACAGTTGGGCTTTATCCAAACAAACCTTTAGCCCACTATAACATTTTATTTTAAACATTCTGCCAGAGGCAGAAGCATCTCAGGTTGTCCCATCACTGATGAAACACAGACAGAACTTTGTCCATGCCCAGCTCAGTGTCCCCCAGGCATCTTGGTGCCCTTCACCAGGTTGCAAACAACATGATGTTTGTTTTGCAGATGAGCCCTGCATGGGAGACAAGTCCATCTTCTGTCAGATGGAGGTGCTTGCTCGTTACTGTTCCATCCCAGGCTACAAGAAGCTGTGCTGTGAGTCCTGCAGCAAGCGCAGCAGCACCCTGCCCCCCCCTTTCCTCACTGAGCCTGCAGGGACTGAAGAGGAAGCTGTGTTTGATCAGAGCCATCTGCCAAGGGCCGTGATGGTGCCAACCCCTGCAGCACCCCATCACCCAAAGCTCCTGCCCGGGAGGAGCCCTCTGGGCAGGCTCCCTTTTGCAGAAGAGGACACAGCCACACACATCTCCCTGGCCAACACCAAGCCCAGAGGTGCCGAGTTCCCCCAGTGGAGAGCTCCTCAGGCAAGGAAGGCTCCCAGGCTGCTTGCTCTGCTCCAGCAGCTCCCTGCCAACAGCAGCAGCCTCAGCCCTCCTCACCCAGCCCTGATGCTGGCAGCAGCTGCTCCTCTGCTGCCAGCTCCTAACACCACAGCTGGGGCTCCATCTCCAACCAGAACCTCAAGGAGGAGTGAGAAGCAGGCTGAGAAGAGGTGGCCTTCCAGGTCCTCCTCTGTGGAGAGATGAGTGTGACCACCCTGTGGGGGACAGCCATGGGAAGAGGCTTTGTTTGGTGCTTTGGGTTTCATTTCCTCTCTTCTGGAGACTTTGGTGCACGCTGCTTTCCACCAGCAGGACACTGCAGGTCATCACCTCGTTTCCCTTGTAAATACAAAGAACAAGAAGTGCTGGTTCACTTTCTGGTCACCTCCTCCTCCCCTGCCCAGCCTGAGCACTTGGGAGGACACCACCAAAGAGTATCCATCCCAGCAGTCAGCAGGAGCTGCTGAGGGCACCGGGCAAGCTCTGGTACAGAAAGGTGGCCCTGACCTCAGTGCTCACCTCACTGGGTTTGGTTCCCAACACTCAGATGTGGAAGATGCCCTGGCTGTGAGACCAACGTTTACACTGACAAAAGACTTTGGCAGTGGAACAGCTGAACCCGTAAGACTTTTTTTTTTTTTTTTTTGCTAATTTATCTCTATAAATGGATATTGGATGAGCACATTTGCAGCCAGTGTGTAAATACTGTATATTGCAGAAAATCAGTATTATTTTTAGGAGTTTTTTTGTGCTGTCAGACAACTGTTTACCTATGCTGTGTTCTGGACAACTGCGAGGTGCCTGCCATGGAGTTCTGCCTTACCCACATCCCCAGAGGTGACCTCTCAAGCAGCATTCATTCTCATAAAAGGAGGAGTTCCAGACTTGGATGAATTACATCTGCTGACACTTGGAAAGGGTTTTGTTTGTTGGTTGGTTGGTTTGGGGTTTTTGTATCAACAACGTGATGCTTTCTTTTGAAACAGAGAGGGGGAAAAAAAAGGTGTAAACCTCCAGGTCTGAGTCTAGGTGAGCTCTTGGTCATTTCCCAAGCTGGAAAAGCCCCATGGAGGTGGACACAGGCACCAACATGAGCAAGCTGTGGCAAGACTTGCATGAGAATTTTGTTTTGTTCCTACTGGAAGCATTGATTTAAAGGTGAGGAAGATATTTATTTCTGGGCATGGTTCACCTCCACAGCTCCACAACCACAATGCATCTGACTGCAATAATGTACTCCTAATTTATGTCACTAACCATCCTGGTCACAGGCCACCCAACCACACTCCCTCCTGTGTGTTGCTGTAAAGTACTTGTATATAGGGTTGAGAACTAAAGATATTTATTAAGAGTTGATTTCTTGATAGTATTTTATGTACTAAATATTTACACTAAGGGCAGTTGACTATTCCTTTTTGCCAAGATGAAATAGAGAGATGGAATTAGGTACCTGTACATGCTATGTCATATGGATAGAACAGAAATTTAAGCTAACTAAACTACTGTAGAGAAATTGTTGATCTTATTCTATTAAAAAGGAAAAAAGTCTCATGCCAGTTTCTTATTACAGGTATCCTTAATTTCTAAACAGGTTATTCCAGTTTCATGTGCAATTTCTGCTTCCCTGTGGAAGTCCTCCTGATGGCCCATTCCAGGAGCAGTGGATGGAGCCTCTGGAAGGCTGCAGTGTAGATTAGGCCCCCAGGGATGAAATTCTTGAGCCACCTGTAGTGGATTTGCAGAGTCACAGGGAAGAACCAAGGATGAAAACTGTTGTCAGGTGATCAGCCAGGTAGGTTCCTCCTGCTGGGCTAGAGTGTGAGGTCACCCTCTGCAGGACACATCTGTCCTCCTGCTGGTGGCATCTCCCCCCTGAGGGACTGACTCAGCACCTCTACAGAATTGCTGCTACCTTTCTGCAGGGCTTTTGAAGGGCCAAGAAATGAGCATCAAACAGGTGGTGCAGACAGTGCCTGAGCCTCAAACAGACAAATAGGGTGTGTGTGTTCCTTTGAAATTCCCCAAAAGGCAAATTCTCTTTTCTCTCTTTATCCTTCACATATACACAATGTGGGTGTAGATAATCCTGGTACCTTTTTGGTTTCTTTTCTAAAAGCTGATTCCTCCTCCTATCAAGTGTACACTACTGAGACTGTTTGTTGTACTGGGAAGCAGGCAGCAATAAAACCTTTACCATAACAAGTCTTGGTTGGGTTTGGTTCACTTAGGGGGGTCAGGCTTTTCATTTTTATGAGTCATGCTGTGCCAAAGGAAGGGGCAGCAGGTATGACTTTTACCACCTGGCACAAAAAAAAATAAATATTTGAATTCAATATTTAGCTTCATTTTGACTAGCAGTTGTGCTGCTTTTATCATGGGAGAGCACAAGTTGCAGAGGAATGGGGGGGGGACAGGCAAGGGCTTCAGCCTCCCCCTGTGCTGCAAACACATGGTGGGGCATAGGCCCCTGCTGTGGTGGGCTGCCCTGGGATCTGCCAGCAATATTTTGGTGTTTCGTCTGTAATTACTGATTTTCATGCTAAGTGATGTCATAAAAAACTCCAAATGATGTTTAAAAAAAAAACACCAAGCAAAATTAATAGGAGGAGGCCAAATTTCCAGCCCAGTGTGTTGACAAGAGAAGTTTGTACCACTCAGTTTGGCTTCTGGTCTCAGCCAAACTTGTGTTTTAATACATCCTGCCAAGAGTTCCCTTCTCCAAGTGGGTTCTTGACAGTTTCAAGCTGGGCAAGTAAATCTGAAGTGTCTGGTTGAATTCACATTCTTGTAGAGAATTAACATCTTGCAAGCAAGAGTCTTAAAAAAAACCCATGATTAAGCTGCACTGAAGCACCACTTGAGAGTGCTCAGCAGCCCCACTGAGCAGTTGGCAGGAGCTGTAGGCTGGGCTGGGCTTGCCCCGGGAGGAGACCCCCCCCAGGTGTCTGTTCTGAGAGATGACAGCTTGTTAAAACTGCTGAAAACTCCTGCCAGGCCAGGGGTAAGGCTTCCTGGGACACCATTCAGCTGGTGACTCCTTAAAAAAGTCTGGGAGGTACTTGTGAGCACAGTTTAAGGCTGTCAGCATTTTAATTGTCATTAAGGGAGCCATCCCAGCAGCTGAAGTGTGTTGGGAGCCTCTGAGGTCAAAACACAAGTCCTTTTCCTTTTCAGGTCTTTAAAATGCACAAAGGAAGTTCAGGCTTTGGTAAATTGGTACCAACAGAATGCAGCCCAGGCCTGGTTTCTTCCAGGGGCTTTACCCTGTAGAAAGAGGAGTGCTGGACTCTGCAGGGAGGAGGCAGCTCCCCCTTCCCCTCCTTTCAGGATGGCTGCTTTGCATTTCACATGAAGACAGGATGAGTATTGCAGGAAGCACAATTATGGCAGTGCATTTAAATAAACATTTCATGTGCTTCATAGTGCACAGGTCCTGGACCCAAATACCTGGAATTCCACACTGATCACACTGAGGAGGGTGCAGCTCCAGCTATTCCAGCACCACCTGAGGAGGTTCATGCTCTCAACCAGCCACGTGCTGCCCTGACTTGGGAAAGGCAGCACTCGAAATAACAGGAGCACAGGAAATCTGTTAAAACCTGAGGAGTGCTTTCTGAGCCTCAGAAAAATGCATTTTGAAAGCCCTAAGTGACTCACTCAGTCTCCATTGGCAGTGGGTGAGAACCACTCAGGTGTTCCCCATGTGCCCCGATGCACTCAGCAGGGATAAAAGCAAAGTTACTCAAACTCCAAGAAACACCTGGGCAGGCAAATGCAAAGCTTTCACCCACCTGAACTGGCAAAGAGGCAGGAAAGGGTAAAGATGTCTTTACAGGAGCCTCAGCCTTTGCTGTGAGGTGCTGCAGAATACCAGTTCATGCATTCAGCCCCGGGCTGCCCTGGGTGCAGGGAGCGGGTGTGAAATTGCCTGTGGCACTGATGAAAGGTGAGCTGCCTGCTGCTGCCTCTGCCCCGCCGTGACCTCTGAGAGCTGCAACCTGAGCGCTCCTGTCCCACGGGGACACGCGTGAGCTGCATCCTGCGGGAGCACCGAGGAGCCTTGCCCGGGGCAAGCGGAGCTGACACCCTGCAGGAGGGAACCGCAGCAGGGACCCAGCGACTGTTCCCACCGAAGCAGCGCGGGTTCCCTCTTCACGCTAAACTCATCGCTGTGGGTCCCACGACCCGACCCGGTCCCGGCCCAGTCGCCGGAGCGGCTGCTGTCGCCCGCGGCACCGGGAGGGGAGCGGCGAGGCCGGGCTGAGGTACCCCCCGAGTCCACTGGGGCCTGGCACCCGCTCGGGGAACGGCGGACACGGACCGGGACGGCCCCGACGGCACCACAGGGCCCGGCACCGCGCGCCCGCGAGGCCCGGTACCGATCCGCCCACAGCCCCAGCCCCCGCTCACCGCTGCACCGCCCGTTTCAGTACCGCAGCTCCTCATCCGCAGCGCCGGTCCCGGTTCCGCTCCGGGCAGTGAGGATGCGGGGCGGGGCCCGCTCAGGTGCGCGCAGGCGGAGGGCGCGTGAGCTCATTTGGGCCCCCGGCTCGTGCTCCCTCCCTGGTGGTGCTGGGGGAGGCCCCCGGTCCCGCTGCTGTCCTGCAGGCACCGGAGGAGAAAAACGAAGCGTGAGATGGGGTCGGGGGGAAACCGAATCCCTTGGGAGGCCCCGCTCGGCCCCGGCACCGCGGGGGGCGCCCCCTGGCGGACACACGCGGCACCGCACGCACCTGCCGCGGGGCCGGGCCAACCAATCAGCTGCGGGGAACGGGCCGGGCGCTGTGCGCGCTGTGTCGCCGCCTGGCGGGGGAGCAGCGGGACTGCAGGCAGCGCCCGCAGAACCCTGCAGCCCCCCGCACCTCCCTGCAGCCCCCCGCACCCTCCTGCATCCCCCCTGCAGCCCCCCTCATCCCCCCGCATCCTCCCTGTAGCCCCCTGCAGCCCCCTGCATCCTCCCTGTAGCCCCCTGCAGCCCCCCGCACCCCCCTGCAGCCCCCCCGCCCCTTTCCAGCTGAACAAAACCCCGTGTTATTTTTCCTGTGAAAAAGCTTTCTAATTTTCCTGGCTAAACTTGCTCGCTGCAGTTCATACCCATAAGTGCCCTGCCAAGAATTCCCTGTGGGTCGAGAGGCTGGGTTGGTTTCCTGGGGTTTCTGCCTGACATTTAAGAGCAGTGAAAACCAGCAGCCTGTGCTGTGCGTGCTGGTGACCTCCCTGCAGCTCTCTCCTCATCCAGGCCCCCAGCAGCACCTCTGGGCTTGGTGTCAGTTAACAGCTCCTGACCACGGCTGACCCAGACTATTCCAGGTGAGACTTTCCCATGCTCCACACAACTTTCAAACCCACCACCTCCATCAGAAATACTTCATGTCCTGCTGTCGTAGGGTCCCACAGTGTTCCCTGAACCAGGGTTTCCCAATTCCCTGGTGTTTTCCTTGGTGTGCTCCCAGCCTTTCCAGCCAGCAGGCATTGCTGTGACACAGCTCACAGCCTGGCACTCGCTGGGAAGTTTGAGGCCATCGGGATTCTCTCACCTGCTGAGGCCCCCTGACCCTCCCAGATGTCCTCGTGCAACACGTGGTGATGGGATGGGTGCTTGGGACACTGCTGGGATGGACAGGACCCCTCTGGCAGGTGCTGTGGCAGGCAGAAAGCAGGCAGGGTGTAGCACACACACACACACACACATAACCTGAAGGTAAAAGTACTCACCCTGAGCTGGAATGATCACTCTGGTACACAAAGGAGAAGGGATCATGATCCTCTGAGGCCATCTCAAGCATCTGCAACACCATCCCACACCAGAGCAGGGTCCCAGCCTGCTTCAGGACCTACAGGAACAAAACCAAGTTTATATTCACAAGCCCAAGGGGTTCAACTTCTCTTTAACAACTAAAAGGCTTTCACAGAATCAGAGAATGGTGTGGGTTGGAAGAGACCTTAAAGACTCTGACAGCCTGGTCCTTGTGCTGGGTGTGCTTGGGATGGGTCTGCAAAAGCTAAAAAGGTTTCTACCTTGTTTGTCTCTCCCCGCATTTATTATTTTAAATGTCTTTTTCTCATTTTCACTGCTGTTGGTTGGATGGAAGGAGGCAAAGCAAGAAGTTTTCAGTCCATACTCTGTGCCCAGCCCTTGTTTTCTCAGAGCCATGGGTAAAGGAGGCCTGGAGAAGCACACAGCAGAGCAGATGAAGGGGCTCTCTGGGGGCAGGGTAAGTGCCACCAGCTCAGCCACCACACACACTCTCTGCACTGCTCACCCTCCCCCTGCCTCCCTGCAGAGAAGAGACTTGGGCACATCCTAAATGGTGTCTGATGTTCTGCCTCCCCGTTCCCTCCCAAGGATCCAGAGAGCCTTGCTGGGAAGCCAGCACTGAAGAGCTGAGCTGCTGCTGGAGGTACTCCCAGGTCCCCATCACCCTGCTGGAGCCTTCCATACCCACCCACCCTCTCTCCCCTTCCCGGGGGCCTCAGTTCTGCATTTAAGCTGTTCTGCATCTCAGTAGTAGCTGTGTTGTAAACTCTCTTTTCTTTTCTTGTTACATTTGTTATTTTATTTGGTGTGTTTGCTTTTATTCCAGTTGTGTTACTGGACAGATTTTGGCTCCTGCTCAGGTACTGTGTGGCTGTGCATGTGCAGGGGGGATTCTGGTTTCTTGCACTTCTTAGGTTTGTTTGCTTCTCTTCCAATGTCATCATACTCTGAGGTAGTGGCTGTGTGGGACTTAAAGTTGTCCTTTTCTTAATTTCTGCTGGTTGATAAAGTAAGGACGAGCATGCTGGGGTTTTTTCCAAAGCATGCCTGGTCATTCTTGACTTTTTACACCCTGAAATGTTCAGGCTGGTTGTAGTGCTCTGGTGGACTCATTCTCCTGCTCTCTAGTGAGGTCTCTAGTGTTTGTTTAAGGCTAGTGGAGATCAAAGGGCTGTTTGGGTAACCTGTCCCTGTGGAGAGGTGCTGTGGGGAGCCCCTGAGGAGTAGGGATGCTTTTTCTAGGCTGGCAGAGCCCTGGAGCATCCTGCTCTGGATGTAAAGATGTAAGTTGGGGCTGGAGCACTCGTTGGCCTTTGTAAGATTTCCTTCCTCTGCCCTTTAGCCTGATGAGGAGGGAGGAAGTTTTGAGTGATTGTTGTGGAGTGATTATTACCAACCTTGGGGTCTGGGTGGGACTTGGGTTTTGGTCAGGCAGCAACAGGTAAGGCAGAAACTCTGATCTCATATAGAGGGGAACAAGTAGTTTGACCTGCTCACACAAACTGTTCCTTTCCCCCTGCTTCCTGCTGCAGATTTAAGACCCCCCCCCCCCCTTTGCCTCCTTTCCTGAGAGGCTTAATGTGAGTGCTGTAGCTCAGCAGGCAGGACCAGAGCCTGAGAGTTTCCTGCTGTGCTGGGGAGCACTCAGTGCACTGGGGATGGCTCTGGAATGGGCAGGGGTGTGTGTCTGAGGGTAACTGTCAGTCCCCTGCCCTGGTAACAAGCTTCCTCAGGCAAAGCCAGGAAAAGAGCAGGAGGAGGAGGCTCTAAAAGAAACATCTGCAAGAACCCCAGCCCTGATGTGCAACCCAGCTATCCCCCTGCAGCCCGGGACAGTGGTGGCTGCAGGTGACACCTCTCTAGAGCCGGGGGCTTGGCTTTGGGCTCTTCTTCCAGTCCCTCCTTCTCCTCTCCCTCCTCCCTGCATCAGGCAGGAGCTGCACCCGAGGCTCAGCTTCACAGCACACACAGCTGCTGCAGAGCTCTGGCACCTGTAAGTGGGGGATTGGGGATCAGGGGGCTGGGGGCTGCTTTGAACTTGGGGCTGGGCTGCTCCTCCCTCTCTGCTGGAGCTGGGAGCTGAGGTAAAACTGCAGGTGTTTGTTAGCAACAGGTTTGTGGGGGGGGGAGGTGGGACGCTCAGAGACAGGGAGGGGTGGCACTGTCCCAGTCTGCCCGGGGATGTGACACTGCCTGCAGGGGGCTTCTGGGGGGGCTTCTGGTAAGTAAACCCCTCCTGGTATGCTGCTTAAGTTGGTTCTGGAAGTGCAAGGCTGCAGCATCAACCAGTCCATGCACAGAGGGGAAAGGGGGTGGCAGTGGATGCCTCTTACAAAGCCAAAAAAGGCTCTGTGGGTGAAAAGCTGGGACGTGTAGAGGACAGCTCCTTGTCCCTCCCTCCAGCAGGGACAGGGTGGCTGTATGGCCATTAGGACAGCTGTGTGTGAGGGGAACCACGCTGTGCTGGTGCTGAAGGTGCCCATCTCACCAGGCTGACTGCTAAACCCCTGCAAGGGCTCCAGGTGCTTGGAGAGAGAAGCTGGCTGTCCCTGGGTGAGTAGAGACAGGGGGTGATTTGGCTTTCTCGACTGGCTCTGCAAATGGCTGTCTATTTAAAGGACTGAGCTGTAAAATGCTGCTACTTTACACAGCTTCCTGGCTGAGCCTGGGAGACTTCTATGCCAGGGATCAGTGTCATGGTACTTTTGGGGTGTATGAAGGTGCAGAGAAGTTTTGTGTTGGCTGCACCTCTGATATTCCCTCTGTTGCTGGTAGTGGTAGTGCTGTAACTGTGTTCACATCTGATGTGCACAGGTGAAGTCAGTCTGAAGTGACAGGTTCCTTTGAAGGGAACCAGCAGGTAAATTCTCATTAAAGATACACCTGGGATGGTTTAAGGCAGGAACAGCCCCTTTCAGTTCACTGAACTATTCATTTCAGTCCAAGAGGTTATTGCCATTTTTCACTCAGTGATTAAAAAGAGCTTTAAATGTTCTTGCTTTGCTTTTTTATCAATAGCAGAATATCTCCAGTAGGAGAAAAAATGTACTTCAAGCTCCGAATATTCATCTAACTCTGTTTACGAAGAATAGTAAGAATAGTAAAAATAGTAAGAATAGTGCCTCGTTCTTTAAATCTGAACTGTACCCAGGCTGCAGATCATAAAATGCAGTGGGATTAGTTCTGAGTATTTTATTGGAGAAAGGGCAATCAATTGAACCTAACTCCCTCCAAGGGAGAATAATTTCTTGAGGTTTGCACCTGTAAGATGGCCTCATACCAATGGAACGGACCTGTGCTGCTGCTTTTCTCAAAAGGAAGATCTTGGACAGGAAAACTTACTTCCAGTCCTTGCAGCTTGAGGTAAAGCAGTGAGTTGATAATTTCCCCTTATGGCTGTCGAGCATCTCAAATCCTGTGGGTTTTTGATGTTAATCTCCCTTTTAATGAGCATCTTGGAAACACTCCCATGCTTCCACAGAGAGCTAAGACTCCTTAAGGTTAAAAATTGAATGGAGGTACTATGTGATCTGGTAAGCAATCCAGATGTGCAGAGCTCAGACTAAAGCATTCATCCTGCAAATCCTCAGATGATGGGTTTTCTGTCACCCTCATTTGTTTTTTTTGCTCCTGGACTTAGACTTTTATAGAATCCCCTGGGAATGGTGATGTACAGCAGTGCTACAGGCAAAGGGATTTGCAGGTTTGTTCTGAGTACATGTGGGCAGCAAGCTGCCTGCAGTGGTGTGGCCATTGCTGCTGTGTGAGCTTGCAGAATTCCCCAAAGGAGGAATGAGAAGACTGGCAGAAAGCTGCAAGCTAATTGAGCTGAACTTCTGTGCCTTAAGGCCCTGATCTGCTGAACAGCCTGGGCCCTCCAAACCCAAGGCAGGACTTAAGGGGTGAAAACTGCATTATTTTTATGGGAGTTGAACAGTTGGTAGACTGGTAGTAGCTGATTATCAAATCACAGAATGGTTTGGGTTGGGAGGGATCTTAAAGATCATGTGCATTAATGCCCTGAAACCAGGAGAGGTGATTATTTAGCTGTATAATGGCAGATGTCTTTATAGCCCAAGATTACCTCCCACAGGAAATTAAAATCTAGGGTGAAGTCTTGTAAAAGTTTGGCTTGACCTCTCCTTGTAAGCAGGATTGTGTATCTTCTGCCTGCTGACTAATTCTAGCTTCCTGACATAATAAAGGTATTAAGAGTGCTGTATTGACAGGGAAGCAATTTTCTCTTGAAGGAAATCATTAACTCTGCCTTTAGAAGGGAAGTTACTGTATTGTTTGTTTTCAAACCTTGCTAAAATTGCAATGCTTCTATTCATCAGGTGACCCCAGGCAAGCTGGTTAAAGGGTGCTTGTTTTGCTGTTGCTTTCAGTGGATAAACCTGGGTTGTCAGCGCAGCTCATGGCATGGTATGGCTGGTACAGATTGTTACAGTACATAATCACACTAAAAGGGGAAAACAGCTTAATGGCCCATCAAATACACACTTTTTGGTACAAGCTGCTTTGAGCACGGGAGCAACTGCTACCAGGAATAATGCTGGCACACTTGAGCTTCAGCATCCCTTGCTGAACACATTTGGCATTAGGGGAGTGGAGAGAGCTTGGTTCAACGTGTGAACCTGAGGTCCTTGTGATGAAGACCTCGGGGTGCAGGTGCCAAAGAGAAAAAAACCTCTTTAGAGCTGGAATCCATGTGGATGGGTCACCTGCAACCTGTACATGCCATGGACATTTCATTAGTGTGGTGAAATCATGCTTGATGCTTACCAGTGACAAAAGGGACCATTGGGGAAGATGCCAAAGCAGGGCAGCTCACCATGCTGCTGGGATCCTCCTGCCCTGCCAGCCTGCAGTGTACCTGGAAAGACAGGAAAGGGGACAGGGATGGCTGTGTGGGACACAAATCCACATCAAAGCTGACAGCCTGAACCCCACAGCTTACTGAGAGGTAATCTTTCAGTATGATCAGGAATATATAATATTTTTTATCTTTATTAGAGGTACCTGTCAGTGTTATCCACCTGCTGCTTAGAATCTGAGTACTATTAAGGGCTCAGTATGTATGGGGAGTTCAAGAGTACTACGTGGATTCAAATAGTAGAGCAACAGAAAGAATCAGTGGATTAATTTGTGACTGTCTAAAGCTGCTGGCGTGCTAAGACAGTAAAAGTGACTGGTTAGAAAGCAGAGAGGTATAGGAAGAGTTCACTGCCCTTGCCTGACCTGCAGTCCTACAAACTAGTAGCTCCTTCTAGAGGTGATACTATGCAGGTTAAACCCTTGCTATAGCCTTAATGCAACTTTTCTTCTGTTCTTTCTAGTAACTTAAGATTAAAGGTGTTGCCTCTGCACACATCTGACCTTTGGACGTGGGTAAGTGCTGAGGATCCAACCCTGCCTTGCTGCACAGGTAATCCACCCACCCTGCCCTTTGTCAGGGCAGACTGCTGCTTCATTTCTGGTGAATAATCAGATATTCCATTACCTGGGAACTTGGGTGAGGAGGTAAAATGCTATTTAATTGTAATAAGCTCTAAGCAGTGATCCCTGACAAAAACTGCAAGCCCTACAATTAGTCTCCTGCTAAGTGTGCAGCTGTCTGGGTTGAACTCCATCACACTGAGGGATAAAAGGAGGAACCTCTGAGCTTTGAGCTGAATTAGACTAAAGGTGGATGTGACAGTAAGGCACCCCAAAAGCAGCCCCAGCTCAAAGCCTGGCTGAGAACAAGCAGAGCCTGTAGCTGTTGTTCTGAGACTCTTACTTGGAGTAGGTTGGGGGGTATTTTGGGTGAGGGGAGCATTCATTTACATCTTTACTTGTCTATAATTGCAGCAAATATCTGGAAGGAGGGTGCTTGTGTCAGAACTCCACAGGTTACTGATTTTTATCAAAAAATGGATGCTTTTAAGTGGCTTCATCTGATTTTGACATTATATATATATATATATATACACACTCCCCTTCCCCTTGATTCGAAATAAAACACTTGTGTTCCTTTGCATGTAGGATGAACATGAATTCTCAGTGTGAGCCTTTCAACTAAGGAAAAGAAATGAAATGTATCCCAGATCAGGGGCTCTGTTTGCTTCCATGCCTGTCTCATATTGGGCAATAGCACTTCCATGTTAAAATAGATTTGTATAGCTCTTACTCATCTTTTACAATAAGAATAGAGACCATGCACTGCAGAGAGCTCTTGTGATGTGCTGTTTGCATTGGTATTGCTTTGGTTTGGGCTGCTGGCAGCTCACGTGTCTGAAGGTAGGAGAAAGGAGGCTGGAAAGAACAAGAGAATTTCTTCATTCCTCTTCAATAATTCTAGATAGAAACCATTTTTCTGGGTAAAATAATAAAATTAAAAATCCATATATCTCTCCAAGCTTTGTTTGTATAATGTTTAAAAAGCCATGCAGGTATTTGTCAAATAGTGCCCAATTCTATTGTCCAAGCCCCCACCTTCAGGCAAAATGCTCTCCTGTTTGGCTTGAGCTGTTAGTGTGCTGCTGGGGGGCAGCACCTGAGGAAGCTGTCACAGCTCTTGAGTTCTTCTTGTGATTTATACTTCTGTAGTTTGTTGGGGTTTGTGGGGTTTTTTTCACTTAGAATTGGTGTTGTACTGAGTTTGGCACAGTGAGGGTAACTTGGTAGCAAATGAGATTTCCTGAGTTGTTATTGCTGAACTTTCCCTGGAAGGGAGGCTGCAGTAATCTCTGCCATTTGCATTTCCAGTTGCTGCTCTGCCAGCATGAATCCTGTCATCCTTTGCTGCCCACACAGCAGTACCTGGGTGACAGCACCTTCTATAATTACCATAAAATACCATTCTAACTTGGACACACTACATGATCTAAAGCTTAAAATCAGACTTCTTTAGTGTTCCTGTCAAAATAGAAGCTATGTTTCAGTTGTCTGTCTGATCCAAGGAGACCTCCTGGGGAAATGGTTCTGTTTTGGAACCTGAACTATCAGCTCTGCCTAGGCTTTTCTTGGGAAGCAAAGTGGCTGTCTGGCAGCCTGGAGCAGCTGGCAGCAGGGAAGGGTGAGTGGGACCACTGGCTAACCTGCCTCATTATTTACTCAGGGCCCTATGGTGCCAGCAGCAGATCCCATGGGACTTGCTGAGGACACTGTCATGTGCTGCCCTCCAGACTGACTGCAGGGCACAGCACAGATGTGTTTGATGGACCTCTTGGCAGCAGGGCTCAAAACTGACCTGTCCATGCTGTGTTTCTGGAGGGACCAATAACTTGGTGTCTGCTGCTTGGGCTGAGTTCCAGTCATCACTCTCAGTCATCACTCTGGCCCTTTCCTTTTTTGGGGGGCCTAAAAGTACCTTCTTCTCTGGACTAGTGTGAATTAGCTTGCTGCCTGGCTGATTGGCTCCTAAATTGCTTGTTTTGGTTACCATTTAATTTTTTGCTCATGGTTGTTCCACCTTTCAGCTTCTATCTAAGCTATGATTTCACTTTCTTCCTCCTTCTACCTACTCCCCCAATTATTCTGTTCACTTCCAATACTCCAAATGACACTGCTGTCATTTCCACCAGAGTGCTCTGACAGGTAGTGACTCATGTGCAGAGCCCTAACCTGCACGTAAGATGGGATGATTCAGCTTTGTGCCCACCATCTCTCCAATATTGAAGGACCAGGGATGGGGAAAATCATCCTCGTGCAGGAAGGTGGCAATTTAGGAGGCTCATCTCCCATTAGTGAGGGGTTTAGTGCTGCAAAAAGCCTGGCAGTGATCATTCAGCTGTTCTGCAGCTTAATCCAAAACACTTATTGCTAAGTGCTCACTGGAGTGTCTCTCTCCAGTGAAAAAAGCTCAGGCAGTTTTTAGTGGGGTCCCTGGCCAATTTCCCCTGATGGATGGGAAGCTGCTGCTTACAGACTGGACCTCAGGAGAGCTTAATTAAAACAGTTTAACTCTACTGAAAGCTGCTCAACTAGGGACTTGTTTCTCCTTTCAAAATCAAGTAAGGTACTAATTAAAACAGACAAATGCAAGCAAGGTACAAGGAGAAGTGGATGTGTTTGGTCAGTCAGTGTTGGCTCTGGGAGGTGTCCTAGCCTGCTTCCAAAGCTGTGCTGCTCCTGCCCTGTTAGCCAGCCTTTCCTGCAGTGCTCCCTTGGAAATGCTGCTGCTCACTCACAAAGACCCACTTAATTTAGGGAGAAACTCATCACTTTCCTGCTGAATGCATGCCTGAATGGCAAAGACAAGATAGAATGAGCTCACTCAGCTTCCTGCACACTTCTGGCTTGTACAGCACTCACTCCTGCACTGTAGCAAGCCCAGCACTCCTCTTGAGAGTGCCAGAATATGCAGTGAGGGAGTCATCACTCTGAAGGAGAAACTCTCAGTATTATTATCTTTGAAGATATCCCAAGTAAATTGCACTGACTTAGGAAAGGATATTTCTCTAAGTCCTTGTGTTTTCAGGATAATGCTACATTGAGAAGACAAGGCATAAGAGAAAGCCCAGGCAGCATGTTCAATACCTTAACTTACCCTCAGCAGGAATCACAGGAGCTTCCAAGGAGGTCTTGTGCAACTCCTACACACGTCTTCTCATGGATCTGCTGGCTTTGTGGCTTGGCAGCTTTTGCTTGAAGGCTCTGTTTCTGTGTCCAGGTCCAGCCCTGTACTGCATGTGCTGCTGCAGAGTTTCCCTGCACTCAGTTCTTCCCCCTGTGCTGCTGCCATTGGAGGTGGTACCAGCCTTGTTGCCCACCCTGGGAGGCTACAAAGGCTCCTCGGATTCCAGTTGCAAAAAGGCCACTAATAGATGCAAAACTTTGAGTCTTGGGTTGTGAGTGGTTCTCAGGGAATTCTTGTGAAGATGACAAAAAAGCCATTTCCAAGTCTAAGGGAGCTAAAACCTTATGACTTGCCAGGCTTCTTGACAAGCTGGCTGGCTAAGTGTGCCCACGTGTGGAAATATTACTTGAATCTTACTGCAGGGAACAGGCAGCTGAGATCTGAGTTAAAATTTAATACAGCCTGTCAACCCATGATTCATCAAATAGAAAAACTTTAAATTTAGAAGCTTAAAGGTTGACTAAGCATTAAGAAAAAAAATAAATATATATATATAATGGAATATAAAGCCAAGTAATAAGCAAGCAGCCTGAGCTCTAATTCTCCAAGGATTCATGTATGCTGTGTTGCAGCTATCATACCACAACATGGGCAGAAAACATTTTCTGTTTCTTTGCTATCATAGTTCTGATTTCACTGTGTGACCAAGGACTGGCTCAGCTCCTGTTAAAACCAGTCCCTGTTTTTGCTGTCAGTTTCTTCTCCTGGTGCAGAGTGTTGTACAGCTCCATGATGGATAGAGGCAAAAGAAGCAACTGACAAGCACTGTATCCAGCTCTGAGCCAAATGGGATATTTCCACTTTGAATGTTTATGGACAGATTAGTGGGAGTCATGGATGTGCTTGAAGGATCAAGTTAATTCACTGCTATTTTAAGGTCAACTCCAACAGCAAAGGGCAGGAAATGCTTAGCTCTAGCAAGGTTTTGCTAGGATCAATATTCAGCTTTTCCTCATTCAGTGTGGCAATAAAATCAATGTTTGGCATGAGGACTGTCTGATTCTGTTTGAATGCCAGAAGACTGAAGTGAGGTACAAAAAATGATAGGTTCCAGAGAAACACAACAACCGTTCCTGTGAAAGCCTCACCTACCATTCACATCTTCTGATTTACAGTGCAGATCTGGCTTTTCAGCAAAATGTTTTCCTGGCTCAATGAGTAATCTGCAACTAAATCTTGCTTTATTATAACACTCCTACTGACAGCATTGTTCTTTAGAGACAGGCTAGGAAAAGTGTATTAACTTAAATAAATACTTTGACAAAATATGTTGTTAGGTCCCAGCTCAGCCTATGCAGATAAATTAATGGTGGGGGAGGATAAGGAGTTAAAGTCCATTGATGAGAGCTCAGCATACAGCTTCAAGATTGGTATTTCTCCCTGAGGGCACCCATGTAAAAAGGAAATTCCTTCTCATAGTATAC
Organism: Heliangelus exortis; assembly: GCF_036169615.1. NCBI lineage: Eukaryota > Metazoa > Chordata > Aves > Apodiformes > Trochilidae > Heliangelus > Heliangelus exortis. The sequence continues at coordinate 43,020,532 of NC_092425.1, read as the reverse complement.
TTGTTTTTCTTCATGGAAGTGAATGTCAGGAAGAAAAAAATTTAATTGCAACTAATTTTTAGTGTGGCTTTTCTTTCATAGCTCCTTTATCCTAGCTGAGAGGATACCGCTTCCATGTGATGTTCAGTTTTTCTTTTGAGATAAAACACTGAGGTGTTTCATATAAAATATTATGGAAATTCTGATGCATGAAAAAATAAAATACTGTAAGAATAAGCTCCAAAGCTTTAATTCATAAATGTCCTCAGAGTTTGTATTCTGCAGTTCAAAGTTTGTATTATGCAGACTGAACACTTCTGCTGATGTGGGAAGCAGACACTACAGGCAAAATGAAGTTACAACATGTTTTAAAGCCATTCTCAGCAAGATAATGGTACTCTTGACTGGAAGGAAAAAGCTGTCCTGCCTGTGGCATGTACTGTGGTGAACCCAGGTGCTCCAATTTGTCAGTGACAGCTCTGCACTTCTGCCTGTCATGTGGTTGAGCCTTAGTCTGGAACTTGGTGTCTGGCTGCTGCTGAAACATTGCTTTCTGTGGAAAACAAAGCAAAGCTGAGCCCTGCTTGCAGTCAACTGTGGCCACACATCCTTCACCTCTAAGCTATTGAAATGAAAGGTGCTAGAATAAACTCTTACTGAAACTTACAGCAAAATGAGACAATATTTTGCCATACTTCAGCTTCTAAGATTAAAAGACCCCTTATAATATTGCTATGTAGGTCACACTTCTGAGCTCTCTGGTCTTTCCTGGGGCTTCCTATAGACTTCCTAGACTCCAATCAAACCTGTGTTGGATTAAATCACCCAGAACTAAAAGCAACAAATGAAATGAGCCCTGAGTACTGAACAGCAGGGATGTGTTTCATGTGTTCTCTCTGTTACTGTCCTGTCTGTGTGATATCAGGGTGCCTGCCAGTTCTGTACCTTGTGCTACTGCCCAGATCCTCATCCTAGCACTTCCACATGGGCCATATCCCTTGATATTCTGCAGCCTCACTGCACACTGCTCCGCAGTGTGTCCCTGTTGGATAAGTAGCATTTGGGTTTCCATAGGAAATAATCTTCCCCAACCAAAGGGCCTGGCTGGCAATTGTGCTGCTGTGTCTGCTGCTGCTGCTTGTGGCTGCTTCCTCTGCTCATGCTGCTTTGCATGCCCTGCTTAATTCTAACAAATAGCTGCTGGTAGCACTTAGTGAAGTTGGGAATGCTCACAGATTACCTTGTTACATTTTTTTAGGTGCAAACAATTTCTTTGTCTTAGTCAATAGCTTTTTCTGATGCAGAGTCCAAACACATCCATGTATTTCTCTCTTCCTTAGTTCTAAGACATGGGGTGCTGTACTTCATTTTACAAGCAGGATTTTCTAACTTTTCAGCAGACCAGAGATGCTATCATCTTCCAGTGCCAGGAGGAAAGTTCTGTAGCTGGCCCATTACTGAGTACAGAGCTTAGGACAGGGGAAGAACATATTATTTTCCAGCATTCACTGCATTAAATTTCTTTTTCCATGACAACATGCTTCTTTCTTCCTGTCTGAAGGTTATCTCTTCTTCAGCTTCTAAAGCATCAGAGGATTCCGTGATGAGATTTCATACACACAAAAGTCAAGATAACAAAACCAGATGGCTGTGCACAAAGGTGCTGCAGCGTTGGCTGCATACAGTGGTTACCAGGTTTCCTCCAAGATAATTACATTCACTTCACAGTTACCTTGAACTGTTACTATAAAAATGGAACATTTATTTCCCATATCCAGTGGCTCGTTCTGGTTATGCTGTAAGACTTCAACTGCACACGGGTGCTGTTACTGGGACTGCAACAGTGCCTGAGGCCCGGTGTGTGGGTCTGGGAGCTGTTCACCAGTGGAAGCTCTTGCTTTACTTCTTTGCAGCTTTTCCTCTGGTCTGTTAAACGAAGGAGGGAGGCTATGCTCTTACCAGATTACCACGTGGAAGCAAAGTATTTTTATTTATCATCTTGCAATATTCATGTATGCACTATTCTCCCCCTTCCTTAGATGGCTGATGTTTCTCTCTTCTTTGCCTCTCCCTATTGTTTAACCCACGTCTGATTTTGCTGCCAAGTCCCTTGTGACACCACAAGGCACTGCCTTCATCTCTCCTTCCAGCCAATCCTTTTCCAGCTCAGCTTCAGTTTAATAAAAATCCATGTACCTTTTCCATTTCCTGTAAACTAGGGAGTCACTGTATTTGCTACAGTCACAACGATAGGAAATTTCATTAGTGCCACTGTGTAGGCAAAGATAAACTGAGTAGGAAAGATAAACAGACACAGCTCCAGCTTTGGAACTTCTGGTTTATAAGTTCCAAGCAAAACCTATTCCAGAGCTCATTAGTGAAAAGATGGAAAGCTGCTGCTTTACATTACAGTAGGAGGAAAAGAGAGAAAATCCAATATATGTACCCAAAAGTAATTATATAAAAGTATTCCTTCTGCTTTTGGTGTGATCAGGTATCATTTCAGATGTCTTAATGAACAGAATTACAAGTAATGAATTCACCAGAATACTGCCATTGCACAGGACTAACCCACAAGGGTTTGTACTCCTGGGACCAAAGCCTCAAGGCACTACCTGTGTAACACCAGTTTGTACTTGTACAAAGCTGAGCAAAACCCCATGCAGACTCTCAGCAGTGGTGCAGCAGTAAAACCTGAACCAGAGATGTTCCTTGTCTGTTCTTGCACAGAGGAAAAATGCTCCTTGATCATGGGATGACAAAGATCTGCCTCATACCTCAAAAAGCCAAACTACAGAGGGTAAGGAAGGAAAGGCACCTCTACCACAACTGTGGGAACACAGCTTGAGGGAAAAGCCATCTTCCCCAAGCTGGAGTGTCTTCCATCAAGCACCAGCTCTGAGAAGCAAAGGACGACAGAAGAATATTCGTGTTAATTTGCAACAGCAAAAAGAATAATAACAACTGATACGCTTGTGGCTGTGTTGTTTGCAGAGAAAGGCTGGAGAACAAGGCTTAAGTGAACCCTCAGAGAAGCCAAAATCCAGGAGGCAGATACATGTTCAGTTTTGTTAGAGGATGAGGAGGGGCTGAGGACCTGACTTGTTCCAAACTCTAGGGATTGGGTGTGTTGTTAATCTTTGCCAAAATTTTCAAAAGCAGATGGGAGACCTTCAGAGAGCACAAGTCTTGTGCTTGCCTGCAGAGAGCCAAACACCCTCCCAGGGGAATGGGCTGGGGGAAGAAAAGGAAAGGGAGCAATAAGAAATCTTAATTCTTGTCAGGGGCCAAAAGGGAGTATGAGAGATGCTGAGCTTTAAATGGGATTTTAGTGAGGCAGCATCTCCTGGGATTCATAGAGCCCAGCTTCAGAGCTCTGGGTAAGGAACAGCACAAACCACTATTGGGAAATATCTCCGCTTGAATCCTACTGGCAGTCTTCATCCTGGGGGTGTTTGTCTGCAAATGCCTCAGTGCCTGCTGTCTTGAGAGAACAGCAAAACTGGCATTAAAACACTGTTCCCAGCAGCTGACTCTGAGATCTGGCCAGTTAAAGCATTTGGCACGTAAGACATTTGAATACAAGTATTATAAATGATCATATGCTATTATATATTACTATATATACTATGTATATACTATGTACATGTTATATATGTACTATAATATATTAATCAGAAAATATATGGAATAAAAAGCAAGTCTTTCTTGCTAAGGACAGCCAATGAGCACACTATTACAGCCAGCTCATACCTACTGCTTTGTTAAAAATAAATACAAGCAGCCTTTTGTTTGTCTGAGATTTCAGATTCTCTTCTACCTCCCTTAATGTGCAGGCCTTTTAATGAATATGTAAAAATACAGAACCATTAGAAACACTGTCAACTGTTGACTTTGAAAAAGGCAACAGACACCAGAACATGACATTTTTTTTGTTTTCACTACTCTGCTTGTTCCAAGCTTAGACATATGAGAATAAATAATTTTTTAACTGCACTTGCTACCTGGAATTGAAACACTTGCAGGGGCCTTGATGTTATTGAATTTCATTCAATAGCAAGCAAAAATATAGAGAAATTGCAATGCTTTCCTGAGAATTAGGTGTGAATAAAGGGAAGAGCAGGTAGGTACAGAGAAGACAGAGGTTAATTAGAAGACAGAAGGTAAATTAGAGAGACAGAAGGTAAATTAGAAGCTCTTTTAAGTACAGGTCAGGAAGAATGAAGAAAAATAAGGTAAATTAGAGACAGAAGGTAAATTAGAAGCTCTTTTAAGTACAGGTCAGGAAGAATGAAGAAAAATAACCTGCCCTGTTAGTGTTGGTACCTAACATGCATTATCTTTTCCTGGGGAGAGGGCTGCTCTGTGCAGAGTGACAGCAGAATGTCACATTCCATGGTAATGAGTAATGAGAAAAAACAGCACCTGTCTCATCACCAGGTACCTGGGGAGGCAGCTGAAACCTTAGCTGGATTTGGTTACTTGTGCTTTAATTTAAATTCCATTTAAACTAAGGAATTTGTAAGTGTCCTGAAAGCACCTGCACCCATACATAGATTTTATGTCTTCTGCCACAAATTATTTTTGCTGTTCTTTTAAATTAGGAGCACCCCCAAGCCAAGTCATCTGGTGTCAGCTGCAAATGCCAAGGTGCCAGTGTTGACCTGTTGTGTGGACTGAGACCATTTCTATGTGAGGTGTCTGACAGTCCAGTTAGAAGCTCATCATGGTTAAGATTGGATTTGGAATCTTGGTGCAGTATCTCATGTGACTAGAGGCTCTACAGGGCAAGAAACCAGGTTGTGGCCTACAGAGTAAATCAGTTACAGTTTGGGGCATACAGATTCTGTATCTGACTTTAAATGATTCTTTCAGCTTCCTCAAGTGGTTGAGTGACAAGTCTTGTGTCATGTATTTTCAAGCCACCACACCAGTAGAAGCCTTGTTACTACAACACAGGAGACACAGACACCTGGAGCTTGGAACTGAGATGACACAATATCAAGGAAGTTCAGACTTGAACAAAGCATCTCTTAGAAAAACCTGTAGTTTTTGCCAACAGTAATCTAATAAAACATAAAATAGGAGAAATTACTTTACAGTGTGAATAAGGCACGTGGGAAAGGTACTACTCACAGTGCAGTCCTTTGTGTTTGCAGACTCATCTCCTGAACTGTGCAGCTTCTAAGCAGGGAAGTAAAATCAGCTGTAGCCTGATGCCAACCATACACAAAAATACTTCCTTTCCAGTGAAATGGGAATGGAAGTGGATATGTCAGGCAGAAGGTCTGTGCCACTTCAGAAAGCTTTAATTTAATCAGTTTTTCAATGCTTAGCAATCTCACTGTTGCCTAAGTAAGCTGAGTAAATCGATTTCTCAAGAATTCTGGGGTATATTTATTTTTTTTAAATTAAACCATTCAGCTTGTTGATTTCTTTACTTGACACAATGCAATGGTCCAGTTTGCATCCTGTCCAGCTTTCCTCTTCTTTAGGAAAGGAAGGACTTAATTTAGAGAACACTCAGAAGGAAGAAAACAGTCACTTAGCAGTCACTTTGCTTTGCCTGTACTGCACAAGCAAACTAACATTTTTTCTTGGTTTTCCTGTCTGGGGAGGCTCAGAACATGGCCTGTGAAAATAAGCCATGAAGGAATGACTGCACTTAAGCTTTGCATGTGTTTCAGCACACAGGAGATGCAAAACTGTCAGGTTTTTCAGATCCATTTCAAGCTTGCTAAAATGACCTTTTTAAAACTTCTTTTTCAGGCACATTACAACACGAGTAAGGAGATGGACTCAAACACTTCATTTGTGTGGCCTCACGTGCTAATTTACAATGGGACATACAAGTACCTCTACTTAGAAGGCAATGTCTCCTATGTGGACTTCTACCTCCACCAGCCTTCGGTGGCAGCTGTCTTCATCATCTCTTACCTCCTCATCTTCCTGCTCTGCATGGCTGGCAATGGACTGGTTTGCTTTATTATCCTGAGGAACAAACACATGCGTACGGTCACCAACCTCTTCATCTTGAACCTGGCTGTCAGTGATTTGCTGGTAGGAATCTTCTGCATGCCCACCACCCTCCTGGACAACATCATTGCAGGTAGGCAGGTTTGTTCCACTCAAGGGGACTCCATTTCTGAGTGCTGACCTCCTCAGGGGCCCTGAGAGCCAGCTGAACATTTCTGAGTGGGCTCTGAAGGCACTGAAGTCTCTGGGAGTCAGAGGAGAGGAAGAGAAGCCTCTAATCCACCTCCTGAGCGGTGCTGTCCTTGCTAACTTCCACGTTCCTCATCTCTAGCAGGGGATTCTCCCACTACCAGATTCTGTGTTTAGATATAAGATAGATATAACCTGTGTTTAGATATAAGATAGATACAACCTGTGTTTAGATATAAGACTGGGTCAATGACACGAGCCAGATGCAAAGAACAAGAGACTGTAGTGGCCAACTCCCATTCTTGTCCTGAGATCTAGTTTTAACAGGATGGTAAAACACAAATATTTGCTTTGGTGTTTTTTGGAACTTCAGAAACTCATCTAAGGCATCTGGCAAAGCATTTCTTTACATAACCTCTGCCTCCCTAACCCCCTCTAGGGACTGACAGAGCAAAAGAAATCTATTTGTTCTGGGGAGGAAATTTCCCCTTATCATAGAATCACAGAATGTCTGGTTGGAAGGGACCTCAAGGATCCAACCCTTTCTGTGTATAAGCAGAGTGCTGCAGTGAGATGGCAGGAATTTCAACTGCCTCTTTCCTTCCAGGGTGGCCATTTGGGAGCCTGGTTTGCAAGATGAGTGGGATGGTCCAAGGAATCTCTGTTTCTGCCTCTGTCTTCACTCTAGTTGCCATTGCTGTTGACAGGTAAGATGATGCAGAGCCTGTAAGCTGTCGCTTTCATCTCCCTCTGGCCACCTGACCAAGCTGAAGCCACTTCATTAATCCACACAATAAGTTAGATGTATTTTGTTCCTAAGGCAGTTAAGAAAAAAAAAAAAAAGTCTGTCTAAAAGATGCTATAGCATTTTTCTCCTCTACTGCTATCTCTTAAGGATGGTACTTAGACACAGTTCCTAAAGATGGATCCTTAGGCAGCAAAGGCACTAGCACCAGCTTTGGTTAAATGAAGCAGCAGAAGGAGCAGGATGATATGGAGGAAGAACAAAATGAGGGCATTTTAACAGCAAACATCTTTTTTTTAAAGATCTTTTTTACTGTTGTTCTTAAACAGAGCAACTAAACAAAACTCCTCCAGTTTATGCAGGATGAGGAGACCATAGAATCATAAAATTATGGAATTATTTGGGTTGGAAGGGACCTCTCCAGGTCACCCAGTCCAACCCCTGCAGTATCAGGGACACCCTCACCCAGATCAGGTTGCTCAGAGCCTCCTCAAGCCTCACCTTGAACATCTCCAGGGACTGAGGCCTCAACCCCCTCCCTGGGCACCCTGTGCCATTGTTCCACTGCCCTCCTGGGACAGAACTTGTTCCCATTCTGTAATTTAAAACCATTGCCCCTCATCCTATCACTCCAACCCTTGCACACAGTCCCTTTCCTGCCTTCCTGCAGCCCCTTCAGATACTGGAAGGTACCTATTAGGTCTCCCTGCAGACTTCTCTTCTCCAGGCTGAACACCCCCAGTTGTCCCAGACGATTCCATCTATACTGTTTAAAACCCATACCATTTAAAATCTGCACGCTTGCCTCTTTGATCAAGCAGTCCTTAAATATCTTCTCCCCCCGGGTGTCCCTGCCCCAGGTTTCGCTGCATCGTTTACCCCTTCAAGCAGAAGCTGAGCAGCCCGGCAGCGCTCGCCATCATCGCGCTCATCTGGCTCCTGGCGGTGGCCATCATGTGTCCCTCCGCCGTCATGCTGCAGGTGCAGGAGGAGAAGCACTTCAGGGTCATCCTGGGCTCTGGCAACGCCACCCGCCCCGTCTACTGGTGCCGGGAGGATTGGCCCAACCCCGGGATGAGGAAGATCTACACGACGGTCCTGTTTGCCAACATCTACCTGGCTCCCCTCTCGCTCATGGTGATCATGTACGCGAGGATCGGCATCGCCCTCTTCCACACGGCGCTGCCCCTGGTGGGGAGGCCCAGCCGGGAGCAGAGACCCGGCGTCTCCAGGAAGAAACTAAAGGTCATCAAAATGCTCATCGTCGTGGCTTTGCTTTTCACCCTCTCCTGGCTCCCCCTGTGGACCCTGATGATGCTCTCAGACTACGCCAGCCTTTCCGACATCCAGCTGCAGATCATCAACATCTACATCTACCCCTTTGCTCACTGGCTGGCCTTTTTCAACAGCAGCGTCAACCCCATCATCTACGGGTTCTTTAACGAGAACTTCCGCCGCGGCTTTCAGGCAGCCTTTAGACTCCAGCTCTGCTCCAGGGAGGTGGCTCACAGGCAGGTCTATTCCCAGCGAGGCCAGAGCAATGCCATTCTGCCAGCTGCCAACTGCCAGGCACCCCAGGATCCAGCTTCTCCAAATGCCAAGGAGAAGAGGAAGACAGTTAAGAGAGGAAATTGGGTGAATAACCAGCAGGACTTGATAATGGAAGATCTAGAAGAGCCCTGCAACGATGGGATTAAATGAAATGTGCCATGAACTACTTAAATGATTTAAGGCTGGCAGTTTATTTATTGCGTTGTGAAACTCGTGCTCTGAGCGCCCATCCTGACAATAATGTCAGGAGATTTCTGCTGTGAGGGGGAAGTTCAGCTTGCATAATATCTGACTCTGTGAGCTAAGTAGGAAAACAAACTCAGCTCTTTGGATGAGCAGCTTAAACCACTGGCATCTCCCCTGAAGTCAGGGCCGGCTCATTGCTCTTGAACAGGGCTGGAGCAGAGACACAATTACAATGGGATTACCTTCCATTTATTGTAACAAAAGAGAAGAACAGAACAATGATTATTGACTCGGACACAATTAATCTGGATAGTGGCTGATGAAGAGCAGAGCATTCATTTACCTTGTGAACCTCTCAGAGCATCTGAAACGGGGTTACTCACACAGTATTTATGGCAGTGTTTCAGTATGTAAGGCTATCTGTTGTTAAGACCTTCAATTTTCTTCTGATCTCAGACAATGAAAATATAACTGCTGTTTGTAGCATCCAGCTGAACTGTGTGGAGATGGAAAAAGGAGGGAACCAAGAACACTGCTGGCAGCTCCGAGGCAGTGAGGCCGAGGGTGTTCCCCTTATTGCATTAAGGAACAATTTCATCTGCAGACCAAAATGCCTGCTAATGAGATTTATCAAGTCCTCTACTAAAAGCAAGACTAATCCAATAAACTCACTTCTTGATCTAACATAATTTTCAATTTCTTCAGCAAAGAGTTCTTGGCACTATTTTAGCTTCATCTGTGATGTGTGAGCCTCTTGTCAATCCATTATTTTACAGCTCTAATTCACTGAAGTATTTGAGATACAGTTGTGAGTGTTTGAACCAAACCCACTGGTTTCTGAATCTTCTTGTGGTTGTACTCAAACCACTTCTGCCTGGACATTCTGAATGCCAGCTGTTTCCTAGCCTAATGACAACAAGTGAGCATCTTCACATCCCATTTACTGCCCTTTCTGGTTAATTCTGTGGTATTAATTGTTGTTGAAGCTAGCAAAATAAATACAAGTTAAAATTTGAGAAACTGAGAAGGAAAAAATGGCTTCTGAGATACATTTTGGAGGGGAACTGAATTCTATTTGTGCTGGGATATAAGTCACCCAAAAAGACTTCAATTTCAGCACTAGCAGGAGATAAATACCTTTATGGCCCCTTCAATCTGCCAGAACTGGCAACCTCAGCAACATGTCACACAGGTTTCTGAAATCAGTCAGGAATGCAGGTTAGTGCAAGGACTACACATATCTGCTACAGAATTAAGGCATCTCCAAGTCTTACCCTGTGCAGGTCTATAGGGGCCAAACACCAGGTAGGGTCATTCCCCAGCACAGTCCTTCAGGTAAACTGAAGTACCTTGCTGACCAGGACAGCTTTGCCCAGTTAAGAAAAAGAGACAAATTTCAAGCTGTGTTGTCCCAGACTATATTCCTTTCGGGATACCAGAAATTAAGGAAATCAGTAAGAAAATCTGCTGGAACAGCTCTGATTTTTTTCACAATGTATTTTATCCAGGCTGAGATTTTAAAGGTTCTAATCAGGTATGGGTGCCTGATCAGGCTGAGCTCTGTTGAACACCACACCACAAAGGGGTTCTGGAGCTCCAGGTCCTCCACACTTCCTGCACCCCTGCCACTCAGTCTGTTGTCCTTCACTTGTAGTTTGAGGAGACCCATTTTCCTGCCCAAGTTTGCCTTGTCTGGATTCCCAAAGCTTGTTGCTGTGTCTGTACTGGGAGTGATACTGTTTAATGTCTTCATCAGTGACACAGAGGGTTTGTGGGTGACCTCAGGCTGAGCAGGGCAGTCTGTATATCAGAGGGAACCAGTGCCACCTGGGGAGAGCTTTTCCATCATGAAACAGAATCACAGAATCATAGAATGTTACACTGGGAGGGACCTCAAGGATCATCTGGTCCAACCCTTCTGATAGGTTGGAGGTACAGGGAAGTAAAGGACATGGATGACAGCTATAGGGTTAAAATCCTCCATATATTGTGTTTCTGTGTTAAAGAAAAAGATGAGTGTGTCCTCAGGAAAGCCACAATGGACAGGAGGAGTTCATTACACAGCCATTACCTTCTGCAGCCCAAGTACTCACTTAATGATTATCTGCCAACCTCTTTAGAATCTACTAATGGAAATGAAATCAGTAAAGACCAAATTCCCAGACAGAGGATCATCAGCTTATCCGAAAGGTTGTTGAAGCAGATCCAACCACAGCCAAACTGCTGCAGCCTTCATGCTTTCCCATGTGGTGCAGGAACACCATCAGCTGGAGTCCTGTTAGACTGCCTCCCACCCTGCTGCTGCTTTTGCAGACTCAGGACTCCTGTACTTTTAACATCAGTGTCTCAAGTACAAGAATTTCATTGCATGCTGATTATTAAGAATTTGACCTGATCTGCAGAAGGCCGGGTGACTGAATATCCAGGTAACTGGAATTTTATGTAATAAGAAAGCACTGGTTAATAGAAACTTAGTGCACTGGCTCCACTCACAGTACTCAATTTTTTGATGCAATATGAAAAAGAAAAGCCTCAGGTTGAAAAATGTGGCTGTACTTGCAAAAGAGTTTCTTTGAGCACAGCAGGATCTTGCCAGAACAATGGGCAGAAATGAAAAAGATCGTTTGCTTGTACTCAGATGAATTCTCTAAATAAAGGCAGAAACTCCACAGCTTCAGTCTTTGATAGACTCTCTCTTCCTAGAGCCAAGCATTATTTTTTGCCTAAATTCACTGAACATGCTAAGATTGGGGTAGTTCATTTTAAAAATGCTGACTTGAATGGTGCTTTCTAGAGGAAGCTGATTTTCTCAGTGGTCTGCCTGGCCAGTTGCTGAGAGGTTAACATTTTCACATGGTTTCCTTTCATTAGGTACTGAAAACAACATTTTCATTCTGATACAATTCAAAAAGCAGCTTAAAGAAAGGGACAGGTTGCTACCAAGTGCAAAAATACAGCCTCCAACTGGTCTGGGTCTATGGGTGTGTTATTGATCTTAAAAGTATTTACAAATAAAAATCATGGGTCCTTTTAACCATTTTCCCACTTGTCATTGAAAATTTAAAACACTGGTTAGAAAAAGCCAGCTATTTATACCTCCAAAATAACCCAAACAGTCATCAGAAAACTGTAAAGAGATTTGAAGCGAAGCTCTGATATTTGGTGACCGATTTGCAACTCAGAGAACCACCTCAATGAACTAATTTTGTTGCTTCTAATAATATCTGACTGGTCTTCTTGGAGGCTTTGCAGATATTGAGGCTGGACAGGCAGACTAACTTGTCAGCACTATCTCCTCCAAACAGAATTATGGGCTCCTCTTCAAACTGCCCATGTAATTTGGTTTTCTCAAAAAGAAATGAAGAAGTTGTTCATGGCAGCTTGGAGATTAGGCTATGGCAAGGGAAAGTAAAGAATGAATATTCATGTCATAGCCTTCGTGATTTGTGGGGCTGAATATAGGAAGTTAAATTATCTGCACTACAAACAGATGAGAAGCTCAAATAGAAACGGAACCCTGTCAAGTGGTGTGTGAGAGCACTGGTTTGACAAACTGATTTATTTCTTCTCAGGGACTTTTCAAATCAAACTTTTCAGCTGCCAAGCCTAAACTTTCAACAAGGCTCTGTCCCAACGGCCTGGAAAAAGAAGAATATTCACACAGATGATGGATTTAAGGCATTTTCCAGGACACACTCAAGAAGCAGTGCAGAAGGCACAGGTGTAGCATTGTGTTTCAGGCTGTAAAGGGGCACCCAGCTCCCCAGGGGAGGTGGCACTTGTGGGGACAGCAGCTCCACTTGTCTCCCAGCCAGGGAGCAGTAAGCACCATGAGCAGAGCACACTGAGCACTTATGGTTCTCAGCTCTTCTGTACACACAAAGACACAGTTCCAGATTGGAAGGGCAACACCATGGACTGCCTTGCTGCCCTTCCAAGTAAACACTGCCAGAGTCTGGAGCAGGAAATCACTCTGCTTCAGCTGGCTAAATAGGTAACAGTTTTAGGTTGGGGAGTTTCAAGGGTGATGGTTGCTGCTTTTGCAGATAGGCAGTGGAAAAAATGCCTTATTTAGGGCAACCAGAATGACAGGCTTCAAGCTCTGAGTCAGGTTCAAACCAGTGTCCTTCCTGAGAGCTGTGACCCATATTGATTTCATTGTGTGCTCCTAACAGTTTAAGCATATCAGAGGAATAACTTACTGTTCACGTGCACAAACACAGTGATTCCATGAAACAAAATGACAGAGAGGGAAGTATTTTTTCTGGATTGAAAACTGAAGTCACTGGAACTGTGTTTTAATGTGCTTTACCACATCATCCAATTTATCATTGGACTGCTGACCTCCTATCTGGTGTAAACCACTGGGAGGCCAACTTATTCCTGCTTTAAAGCTACAGAAATAAGTGAAGACCTGCCAGAGATTAATTATGTTCCACAACAGCTTCTCAATAGCGGGATACCTTGTTGCTAAGGCTACCCTGAAGCCTAAAATAGAGTCCATCTCATTTCTGACAAAGCCAGAATTTATCAGAAAAAAAGGTAATAATTGCACAGCAGGACAGCTCTCTTTTGGAGGCAGTGGGCTTATTATTTTTATATGTGTTTACTATTTAGGAATGCACAGCTAAAATCAATATCATATGTGACTGCATCTACAGTCCTGAAGTAGATACATATCAATATGAGTTATTCTGTTTTATCATTTGTCCCACAAGGACAAAGAACAGAGTTGACAGAGGAGCTTTGCATTTTAGGAGGCTTTTGGAAACATCATGTGACTTGTGAAGGTTTTAAAAAAAAAAAAGTCTTTGGTTTGAGGTTTGTATTCTTCCCTCTCAACTGAAAAATCTTACTGATTTCTCAGAGAAAACCAATTAAAAGGTTAAATATTCACAGTCATAAACCTGTCTGAAGGCAAAGTACTGCAGAACATTCCTACCAGGGCAGATTTGCATGAGATACTGGGTTTCCATTATATTTATTACTGTATATTACTGTATGGATTGCTCATGTTAGTACACATTCACACAAACAATGCAACTCCTTCACAGCAAGAAGGGAAATTGCTTTCCCTGATTTATACACACACACTTCAGCAGCTGCATTAGTATTTAGCAACAGAATATTGCCCCAGGATTCCTAGCCTCATTTTGCAGGGAGTTATCAGCCCTCAGAAAACTCAGTGAAATAAAGACTTAGACAGCTCTTGGTCACGTGTCACAGAGTCTTTTGGGCTCTTACAAATACACAGGCAATCACACATTCCAGCCAAGGTGCCTTGATATAGTCATTACAAAAACCCCACAAAACACAATACATTTTGCTGCTCTGCAGGCTTAGCAGCAGTCTCTGAGAAACAGCCCAGCCTTCCCACTGCCTCATCTGGGGCTTTGGAACAGCTCTTTATTTCTCTGCCTCACAGGCTTAACACTTGAAGAAAATCATGCTTTTTCTCTTTTTTTGGTACACTGGATAAACCAAACACTGTTCTCACGGCCAGCTGCTGCATCACCCTGTGCTGCCAGACAGCCTGCTTGGGAAAAGAGAGACTGTAACACAGGGAGATGCAGACAGAGGACAAGATTCTTCTTCTCAATCCTCCCCAACTCATCTTTTATTCTTTCTTTGTCTGGAAAATCCTGTGCCTCTCATTAAGCAAAAGTTCCACTGTAACCTGTAGACAATCCCCAGGACCTCCCTAATACAACAATGACTCTGTAGCAGGCATTACTAGGGACAGAAGTATGAGAAACAGAGCAAACTCATCCAGACAAATGCACACAAGGGAGACAATGAGCAGACTCACAGTGCATCTGTGAAAACTGAACATAGTGACAAGACACTGCCTTTTCTTAGTTATCTTTCATGAAACACCCAGGAGGATCTGGCAAACCTCCAGCTACCCAGAAACCACAGGCTCCAAGTCTGTGCTGGGTATTTTAAATACTTATTTTTAATGCAAGTTGCATTTGGAATTGCAGGAGCTGTTAAGAATCACAATGTGCAAGGGCAGAAATAATGAATGTCTTGGTTTTGCTCACAGCAAACTCAGGTGCTGAACATGAACGTGGATGCACTGACAATCCACACTAGGACACGAACAAAAGCTACACAACACCCAAATTCTATGACAAACCCTTCTCAGGAAGGCAGGAAAAAGGAAAGAGGACAGGAGAGCAGAAAGACTGTTTCAGAAGAAAAAGGCCCTGCCAAACCCTAGAGTTGTCCCTGTTAAAATGATCCAGGCTGTGCTGTGTGGCCCTGCAGCATCAGAGGAGCCTCATCCCACACAGAACCTCGCCAGGACTCAGCATATTGCACTCTGATGCACAAAGCCAGCTCAGCCTGGCTCCATACACAAACCCCAGAGCCTTCCTGTCCTGTCTGCTGGAGCTGCAGGATCCTGGGGCCAGGGCTGGAACACACAGTGCCTACACAGCCTCCCTCACATGGAAGAATGTTCAGTGACCACGGCTCTCTGCCAGTGCTTTCTCCTCAGCTGGAGACATCATTACCCTCCCACAGCCTGGGAAACGGTTTGTGTGGCTCAGGCAGGGCAGAGCCCAGCACCTGAGCTGCAGGTATTCCTGTAACAGTGCCCAGGGCTGAGCAGCAGCTCAGCTCTTCCCTCCTGTCCTCCCAACCATTGCACACAGATTCATTTGCTAAGAACAGGGAGCACATAAACCAGCACGTTTTCACATGCCTACTTCCTTACCCTGCAAATCAAATCTATATTCTGTATGCCTGTTTCCTGCTTGCCTCACAAATGATGTCAACATTGATCTCCTCAGTCAGAAGCCCTGCAGAACCCCAATGCTCTCAGTAACGAGATCCTCACTGGCTTGGAACACGTCCTCATGCTTTAGTCCTTCTTTGTGCTCAGCAGCTCCCAGGCACAGACTCTTGCAAGATGTTAATTATTTTCCATCTTGACATCAAGCACTCAAAGGCAAGGTGATCTGCAGACAATGAAAGTTTCAAAAATATTGATCTGATCCTGTATTCTCTTAATGACACTTTACATGAGGCAACAGCTTAAATAAAAAAAAATAATAATAAAAAAATTAGTTGCCATGAACTTGAGAAATTAATGAGCTAGCTCTATTCAAAAGAATTTGTGATGACACTCTGCTTCCAGTGGCAAATTATTGAGTCCATAAATCTCACTCTGGGCAATAGTAGCTGAGGGAATGCTGCAAAGGGAGGGAGCAGAAGGAATTTTTCCACAGTAGCAATGACCTCCAGAACAAGGGCTACTGCAGCACCTGTTCAACTTCTGACCAAGTTTCTAGGAAGGAGTAAAGGAAGCCTTTACCTTACCTAAAGAGACTGCCCTCAAGATTTCAATGCTGAAGTCAACAATTTTCCTTGAAAAGAAATTTCTGCCAGCCTCCAGGGAGGGTTCAACATGCAGTATCATGATGCTGTAAGTTGTGCTGGCCTGCACTCAGGTCTGCTATTCCATACATCAGACCTCATGGAAGTTGGGCTCCCATCCTCTCCAGAATAACAGTGGCAAGGGCTTCTGTTTAATCTTATCTTGATCTCAGGGGTGGGTTTTAGTTTATTCTGTCAGCAAGCAGAGGAAGCAGCTCCCCTAGACCAATTCTCCCACAGCTAGAAGGGAAGGGAGAGCAGAGCCCCCCACCCCTGGCTGTGGCAAAGCCCTCTGCCTCCTCACCCGTGGGCTCATGCACATAAAATCTCTGCAGCTTAGGGAACAGGGGGAAGAGCAAAGGCAACGCACCTAGAACTTACCATCAGGCCTGGGAGTACAAAGAAGAGGCATCACAGTTTGTAGGAAACACTGTTGCAGGGTCCACCTAGGCACATTTTTTTCCTGGACTTTCAGCAAAAGCTTTCATTTGCTCCTACCTCATGGGCACTCCCTGCACAGCCTGCTCTGCCCCTCTGTGTTGGAAGCACACCAAGTCAGGAGAGTCAGGGGACACAAGGACACAGCCATCTCTTAATACCTCCACACCGTGTCCCTTTAGCTACACGTGCCACAGCCCTGCCTGCTGGCACAACTCAAGCTTGTGTTCTCTGTAACGTTTGGTCCACTGAATCATTGCCCATTAGTATCTAATTACCGAGTCTTGCTGATTGCCCTTTTGTTGCAGTGCATGCAGGCAGATCAACTTCTCTGCCCACCATTAAAACAGCTCTGCTTTGATCATGGACAGGGCCATTTTCTGCCAGCTTCCTGACGGTGAGCACTGTGCCAGGCAACTGCTCCCTGCCCGTTCATTGTGCTCTGCTTCCACAAGGGGTCTGTAGCTCAGGACCCAAAGCACAGCAGCAGCACCAGTGCTCTGCACACACACACCAGTGATGTGCACACACACCAGTGCTCTGCACACACACCAGTGAAGCATCCAGAGAGAAGGGCCTGGGGTTTTATTCTACAGAGGGCTTTTTTAGCAGCATCTGCTCTTCACAGCTGTCAAGCATACTGCAGAGTATTCA
This sequence comes from Heliangelus exortis, assembly GCF_036169615.1. Classification (NCBI taxonomy): domain Eukaryota; kingdom Metazoa; phylum Chordata; class Aves; order Apodiformes; family Trochilidae; genus Heliangelus; species Heliangelus exortis. The sequence continues at coordinate 43,003,431 of NC_092425.1, read as the reverse complement.
TTCACATCCCTAGTGAGTTGCCACGGAATATTTGCAAAATTGGTGAGCTATGACCAACATCAGATAAAGGCTAGAACAGGAAGAGGTCTCTTTTTTCATCACAATCAGTTTCTGCTTTCCATAAGAACAAGACACTGTACACACCCCTTGCTGTGTGGTGACAGCTTTAGAACACTTTTTCCATTCTAGAAAAATTTAAATGAGAGATTTGTTCTCTTCATCCCTTGCAGAATTTTACTAGGAGGCTTTCCTGTGGAGGAAGTACAGATAAGAAAATACACAGGCTATGTCTAGGATATTTCATTCCACTGAAGAGCCTGCTAGTAACCCTGGCTTACATCTTACAACTCCTTCCCTCTAATCTCTCATTTGCTAGAAGCTGGAGTTCAGTTGCATTGCCTGACTTCTCTGTCTTCCCCAAAGCACAAAAGAACTTGTGGGTTTGGGTGCTGGGACTGGAAACAGCCACGTGGAACTGCATTTGGAAAAGGATTTGAATGCCCAGAAAGCTGCCTAAATCCCTTGGTCTGCAGAGGTTTTTTTTTCACCTGGCAGTCAACCCCTCTCCCCAGTCCTCTTTAACACAGACCAGAACTCAGTCTCTGGTGTGGATGCATCATGTTAAAGATTTCTGTATGGGAAAAGAACTTTCTTTCTTTCAGACTGGTTTGGTTCCTCTAAATACCGTTGTTTCCTTTGATAGCTGCTTTTAACCTCTTTAGTTTTCAGCAGTAATTGTTGCAATTTTTTTTTTCCAGAGCAAATAGCCCACAGACAGTAAAACAAGAGACACAGCCCACACACTTTCCAGCTCTCCCCTCTGTTCAGTTAGATGCAAAATCCTCCCCAACAGCTAATTACTGGGGGGAAATCTCAAGGTGAGACAGAAAATCTCAGGATGCAACAAAAAGCAGCTGTTTGTCTTTGAATCAGCTTCTCCTTAAAAAACAAACCCCAGACTCAGTTCCTGCTTGACTTTCACTCAAGCCTGTCTCTCAAACTAAACCTGGGCTTAAAACCTGGCCAGGCTGCATACAGCCTACCAGTCTAGTTCAGAAAGAGAAAAAACCCAACACACCAGTTCCTCACCTTCATTGCAGCCCTGGTTCTCATCAAGACGGTCCAAAGGGTTCCAGCAGATGAACCAGAAAGCAGTGAAGGCCACTGAGGTGCTTCTTTCTTTGGGGGCTCTACAGACTGCAGCAACCAAGGTGTCTCAGCAGGTATGGCCTGAAACCAGAGCAAATCTGTAATGTGAAACTCTGTGTCAGCAATGTGCCAGTTGTAACTGGGAAAAAATAATCAGGAACCATCAGCCCCAGTGGATACAGCTTCCTTTTAGTCACATAGATCACCCAGAATTCAGGAATGCAGCTCCTCAGTCCCTCTTACCATGAAAGCCACTTCTGCCCCCAGGTGTGACTGTAGAATTTAACCCAAAGGAGCACAGGGCTGGAATAATCATTTTTGAGCTCAACAGACAGGAGCCCACAGTGTGGAAAGCTGTAACCACAGGACAAATGCTCTCCAAAAGAAACCCAGACCCCACCACAGCCTTGCTGCACACCCATCATGATGAATAGCTTACACTCAAGAGAAAACGTAAGAATTCATAATTTTGTGCTACTTTTACAAGCCTTTACCTCAGCTTTGCAAAAAATGATAACTGCCTGGTAGCTGCTCCCCAGAACACCAGTTATTAATTACCTCTGGTTCCCTGGCAAGCCCAGCCCAGCCACAATATGTGAGAGCTAAAGCTGCAGAAGGCTGGCCAGAAGGCTTTACTGGTAAGAATCCTTACCTGATCACTGCAATTTTGAGTGAGATGCAGCTACAAATGGAGCTCTTGAAATATTCTTGAAAAATTGCAATAATCATACCTTTAAAATAGCAAGATGGCTCAAAATTGCAACGATTCCAACTACATCTTGGTAACAAGAGTCCTTGTCCCAGTCCTGGAAGACTTACATACACACTTACAAATAAATAAATTCGCATACAGTCCTTGCTTTCAGAATTCTTAACCCCAAATCTTGCCTTTCCTGCCCATAACTGCCAGAAAATTTGACATAGTATCAACAAATAACTCTCCAGTCCTTTAGGCTTTACAAGTTTTTGTTATGAACAGACACAGATTTCCAAGCTGCAAATTGTAATTCTAAATCAATCCTTGCAAGCAAACCTCACAATCTCCTTTCCCTCAGCCTCCTCAGAAATCTAAGAGCACAACACACCAACCCCCCACACAAATACTTCTTCCCATCATCCAGGAGACATTGCTGAGAGCAAATGCTTCATCAGAGCCCTGATGTAAGGAGGCTATAATTCCCAAATCTTCATCCACAGCAATAATCATTCACTTGTTCTAATACTTATTCCACCAGCATCTGTGTCAGTTCTTTAAAATCCTTTGTAGCTAGAGCTCACCTTTTCTTTCCTTACCACTTCTAACTCTAATCCTTGCCTCTGGCAAAGCCTGCAATGAATTTAGCATTCTCAGAGGTGCCGTTTGCTTTTGCTGCCATACTTGTTATATTAAAAAATAATGGTGCTCCACAGGCCCCCTTACCTGTAACCCTGACCATCCCCATCCCCAGATCTCATCCTGCCCACCTAGGGTATGATATGTTCAGTGATAAGAAATAACTATCCACTGCCTCCCCAAACCTACCCTGAACTCTTGTTTTTTAGCTTGCCACAGAGCCTCTAACTCACAATTCCACAATATGTTACCAGCCAAACCAAAATTAGCCCTCCCTCTAGATGTCTAAGCCCTCATCAGCTCTTGTTCACTTTTTTCCCCAACCTCTGTGTCTTGCTTGAACAGTGACAGCAGAGCAGTGATGAATCAAGACCCTGAAACCTGTCAGTCACCTGTGTCACAGCATCATGCCTTCACCCTTGGCCCTGCCAGTCTTACCTCCTTGCCACAAACCCTGCTCCCTTGCCAGCCCTAAAACTTCACAGTGTTGGTGGGGATTTGTCATATGGTAAAAAAAAGCAAGTTTGCAGTAGTGTTTCACCTGTTCTCTTGTAAGACTTCAAAAAAAAAAAAAAAAAAAGAAAGGAATTCATACAGAGAAAGGGTCCCACCACTACGTTCGGGTTAATTTAATCTTACATATGTAACATTTTAATGTTATTTTAAATTAAGTGAAACAGACCAAAAAGCAGAAGCTTTTGTGAGAGCTTTTGGCCAGAAACATTTCTTACCATGCCAAGAGAGAGATATGCCCAAGCCAGCTTGAAAAGAAACAAAGACTCATTAACAAAAGAATACAACATAAATGAAGAGTCTGCAAAATGAATAACCACAGTTCTTCTGTGGCAATTAGCTGGCTTGCCTGAAAACAGAAAAAAATACAACCTTTTCACAGGAGAATAACAGTAGTCCTCTGACAGGCAGTGATGCCCTGTGCCATATAAGAAAGTGAGGAGAAATTAGGGTGTTCTTGTCACCCCAGAAAACATACAGATTTAACTCATTAATTTTTTTGTTACAGATTCCTAAATTTTACAGCCCTCTGAGCTTCGGAGCTGTTACTATGTTTGTGAAGGCATCAGTGGAAGGCACTAAGCCAGCTCTCTTTCCCATAACAGTCGTTGTTGATATTTTTCTAAGTGCAAGGGGGGGAGAAATGCCCCTGGAGCCTGTGAGCAAACGCTCATCTCAGACTCAAATGGGAAGAAAAGGAAGAAAGCAGCTTTCTTCAAATAATCCACTAGACATTTCACTAGATTTCTTTTTCAGACCTAACAATTTCAGAAGAATTAACAAGCCCTCAGGTGCTCCAGAGCACCACTGGCTCTGTTGCATTACCAGGACTGCTGGATCACTGCCACCAAGCCAGGTGTGGCTAAAACTCCCTGTGTCCTTCCCAAATGTGGGAGCATCAGGGTCACGGACCCAGGGGAAGTGAAGAAGTGGCCACTAATGAAAAATCCTTCCTTTCCTTCACAGCCTCCACAAGGTAGGAAGAGACAGCTGCTTTTCCTGCTGGAAGGAAGCAGGTGGCAAAATCACAAACAGAACACAACAGGAAGGGACTGGCAGGGAGGTAATTGATGGTTTGAATCTTCTTTCTTCCTCAATCAGTTCCCTTCTTTTCTTTCCTCACAAGCCTCACTCTGCAGGACCTAATCTTTGCAATCAAGTGACAATAGATTTATTATTAATACTTCAGTGTCTCAAACATTACTTTTACTTTAAGGACTGTGCCAGCACCAAGCTACTTGCACTGATTATCTTAAGGAGCAAGACACCTCCCACTTGTGTTTGGAAAGATTCAAGATACTAAAAAGTAATTTCAGTTATCTCAGTTGTCTCTCACCTATAATCAAAGCACAGACAGCCACCTGACAGATAGGCAGCAAGGTTTAGGAAGTAAAGGGAAGAATATCAAGCTGTGCAAACCAGGATTTGTGATCAGTTATAAACACCTAAAAGTAACACAGCCACAAAAATCCTGATTTAGTTGGGAAAAAAACCCCACAACCATATAAACCCCCCACCATTTATGCCAAAAATATGCTTCTCTCTTAACATGAGCATACAAAATAATTTAAGACAGAGAGAAAATTACAAACTAGAAAAAAAGCAAAAAGAATTGTGAGGAAAAAAGATGAAGAGCACAGCCCAAGAAAAGAGCAGATGTGAGCTATTTTGTCACAGACTCTCCTCTTAACAGCTCCTGTTGTAAGTTCACTCAAATGCTCTGTGTTGAAACACTTTCTTGTTGGTAATGACAAATGAAATTATATATTATGATAAGTTACTAATAGTTTACTCTTAATTACTAACTTGTTCTTCTGTTGAAGTGTTTGACACATCATTTAGGTTTGAGGGGCTGGGGGGTTGGCTAACGCTGACAAGCCTACACCAAACCCAACCTCCAACACTGCTCCACGGCACATTTGGGCAAAAATGTTTATATATTTTATAAATACTCCTCTTTCAAGCTGCTCAGGCCTTACTGCACAACTTCCTTTTCTTTTCCTTATGGCTTTCTACATGAAGTTTCTTCTCGGGCCCTTGCAAGGTTTATTTTTAGCTTCTGCAGCTCTGGTTTATAGCTACAAGTGAGCAGATGAGATCCCATAGCCGGCTGCTCCAGCCTTCGAGCTGTTCCCAGGCCCTTTTCTCTGTGCTGCCCTCCTGCCCTGCAGGAGTGGGATAGCTCTGGTGGCTGCTGCTAACGAAATGATTTGGCTCCCTCAGGAGCCGCACACGGTTCGATTGCTCCAAAGGCACCAGAAAGGCAGAGAGGCAGGTGGGTGACAGGACCCCCGCCAACTCATTGGGCAGGGAAGCATCTACACCAAACAGAGAGGTAACATCTCTGCTTATTGCTTCTCTGGAGGCAGCGACAATGCCTCTTCTCATTTCCCAGTCACTCCGACTCTCTCAGGAAAGTACCTGCACGGGGAGGATTGGAAACTAAGAGCAAGCAAGACTGTAAAGCTTTGGGATGCACTCGGAGTGTCAGTCCCAGCAGCACACTGCTGCAGAGCCAACAGCTTCACATCCCTACACTCACCCACTCATGCAGCCACTGACCAAAGCAGATCTCACAGAACACAAGTCCATAGTTAACACTAAAACAAATAATCCTAAAACACTCCATATGTACTCAGATCCATGCGTGCAAAAAACTGATTGCAGCCAGGGTCTCCTTCAGATATTCCACACCCACCATAATCCAGGGAGGTGATCACTGACGAGGTACAAGCCTTGACCCAACCAGCCAGGAGGGATTCTTCCCCCACAGGCTTTACAAGTCATGGAGCAAGTTACTCCATCCCATGTTCCCAGGGTTCTCTCCATCCCAAATCCACAGGCACACACTTAACTAAAGGCAACTGTTTCAATCAGCACTTGGAATTGAGTTCCCTATTATCTTGACTGCTCACCAAAGAACTCACAGCAACGTTGATAACAGCCCAGAGATACTTAGCTAAACAGGAAAATACACCCTGACATCACACACTTCTGGCACCAGTTTTTCTCTTATTTCTGATGCCATGGTAACAGAGATAAAGACAGCCCTTGCATCCCAGCACACAGCTGCTAAACACAAGGCTAGCTTGAATTTTAATAAGACCCCAGTAACCTCTAGACCTGCATTAAAACAAGCACAGACCAGTCCCTCCATCTAGCACCATTCCTCATTTTCCTCATGAGGAGTTATCCCTGTGTGATCAGGCTTACAGTCTGTGTGCAAGCCTTGTCTCCCTCTACCAGTGACCCTCCTCTCGGCCCTCACCTTCCCTTGCTCTTCAGGCATTTGTACTTGACTAAAAATGACTGCTCTGAGAACCTGTGGGTACAGCTGTCCAGGAGGGGTCCTGAGGCTCACAAAGCAGAAAGAGACGATCTTCTGAGTCAGCAAGGTTGTTCAGGAGCCTTGGAGTCTTGCTCTGACTCAAGAAGATATCCGAGAACATAATTATCACCACTGGGGAGAGGAGGAGTGTGGTGCTAGCACTAATTTTGGGTAGGTCTGTCGTCATGTCATGACTAATGTGCTGCTGGATTTGACTTACAGACACCTGCCAAGAAACCCAAAAGAGTGAATCACCCCTGAGAGTGGTGCAAAGCAGGCCATGCCTCAGGCCAAAAGGGAGAACTCAGCAGAAGAGAAGAGGCAGAAAAGCCATTAGCTAAAATGCCCACATTGTTCCAGTACAGGTAGGTACAGCTACCTGGGATGCTGTTAACACAGACACATGCTGAGTGTGCCCAAAGAGGGAGGGCAAGCACCAACAAGGACTACTGGTAGTAAGTGCAAAGACTTTAATGAGTTGGAGAGATAAAACCATGTAAAGTTACCTACATTTATGACCCAATGGTTTATCTCATGGAAAATGCATACAGAAGTTCTAAAGTCATTTTGCTCTCAAAAGCTTTCACCCTGAGTCAGCCTCTGGGCAAATGCAATAGACTCAGGCAAGTTATAATGCAAATTCTGGTGCTCCTGAATCCTTCACCCCTAAGCAAGCAGCCTCTATCAAAATGCAAAGAAGCTCTGATTTCATTACTCTGTCACTGTACCCCAGAGGTTTCTTTTTAGAGCTTTTCTTTTTGATGCCATTAAATCTGTCTCCAGGCAGTGGTTTGGAACAAGCTGAACTGTATCACTAGCCATATACATTTGGAAAGCCTTCTTCACTTCTTGGCTGTAGGCAGTGAAGGGGAAAATGTAGAAAAACTGAAAATGCAAGGGTTGATGTGGGTGAGATGTGAAAAAAAAGAGACAAATGCTTCTTTAAGGTCTGGTAAAGTACCCTTGAACATATCTGAGGTTGATCAGCTCATGTAAATGATCTTGATCCCATTAAAATACTGGGGCTAAAAAAGGTTACATGATTAAAGGGTCTGATTGGATCCCTGTTTCTGAATTGCAAACATCAGCAGTACACCACATCTATAATATTTTGATTGACTTAATGAGTGAAGCATCACACATTCAGTTTTCACTTATTTATAAAACCACTGCTACTACTTTTAATCTCTTGCTGCTTCTGAAGTGTTTCAGCTGCAGGCTCCTTTGCCAAGATAGGCAAGTGAAACAGTCCTCCCTTCTTTATTCTTCTCTGCAAGCCTGAATCCGGGATGTTACTCAAATTAAAAATACCTCAGCCCTTTAGACAAAATAGCTGAGCACCAGCTTGTACCCACTGAGGTACAGTGAGCAGCCTGGCACCTGAAGGAACCCTTACACAGAGCCAGTAGGTAGGAAGGGCTGTGGTGGTTTAATCCCATTTTTTTGACCAAAACCAACTAAACTGAAAGCAAAGCATGTGCAGGGGAATAGCTGAGAGTAATTGACATAAAGAGGCAGAAGCTTTATTAAATATTAAAAATAAAAATAAAAATCACACACAGGAGCCAAAGCTCACTTTATTGAGCTGCAACACAAAGATGTTCCCAGTAGGCAATTACAAGAGCTGAGCACAGAACTGTGGAAACAGCACCTGGGGCTTGGAAGAGTAAAACTTGACCAGGTGATAGAGGCAGGGGACAATGCTTGGGAACAAGGCCTTGCTGACTAGAAACGTTTCATGCATCAGGGCTAACAGTGCCTGCAACACAAAGTCCTGCTCAGCCAGCAACTGAATTCAGACATTTTATCAGAGCAGGATATCAGAGCAGGTTTCCACCTCTTAACCAAATACCCCTGAGGGCTGAAGGTAACCACAAGGTCCTGCATCAACCCCACCCCATGCCTGCACCCCATGAGTGAAAACTCTGCCCAGGCTTTGGCCAGAGGTAACCACCACATGCCCATCTCTTCACCACAAGGAAGGACAAGCCATCAGCAGCAACCAAAAGCAGAGAGGACTGGACCGTGCCTCTGAACCCACACACCCAGAACCCACCACTTGCCAGAGGTGTCAAGTCAGGGGGTGGTTTTTTTTCATTTTCATTCCTTCACTGCAACTATTTTGGCAAGGGAACTTTTAAACAAGCTTACATCCTGGTCAAATATTTCCTGGAACAGAACCTCCAACTGAATTTGAGCTACAGAAAGCTTTATTTCCCCTTTTATAAAAGCCAGGCTCATACCAGTGCAGAGACACCCTAGGGCTATGTTCTTCTGTTTGCAGAGCCAGAACCATTCAAGCAGACACTTTTCCACTAAAAGGAAACAAAAAGTGACAAAAAAAATAAGGTAGAAAAAAATAGAAGTATGAAGAACTCTTGATCCTAGGTAGCACTACTGCTGGGTATGAAGTGGAAGAGACATTCCCAATGGCAATCTCTGTCCCAAACTGAAACTGAGGGTCAGAGCTCAAGGGTACCAGGGCCAGCTACATGCAGGCTGGCACACCACTGCACCAAAACCTGCCGAGTCTCTAGCTGCTGCACAGACCTGGGGCCAGGCAGGACCCAAATCTGCATGGACAACAGCAAGACTTTGGATTTGGTCCAGCAGCTCATGACCAAGCATCCAAATACAAGTACCTTCAACCCACTACTTCCCTCTGTCCTGAACCATTGTCAGCCATGGATTACAGAGCCATCAGCCCATGGTGTCAATATCCAATTCTGGTTCTGCTTGCATTTTTGGAAGCATTTCACTTAAGTTGCATTGGATTTCTGTTCAGTGCAGACACCTGGTGGTCAGGTTGGAGAAGGCAACCGAGAACAGCAGGGCTGCCATCAGACAAGAAGTGACCAGCAGATAGTACAGCTTGCCAGGGAACCAACAAGTTCATCGCAGCAGGGACCCAAAGTTTTTTCCTTTTATCGTGGTAGTAAAAGATTTAGGCACTAACATGTTGCTTAATCTTTCTCCTACCTCCACATCTCTCTTCCTCAAGCTTCAGTGACTTACTGGTTCTGGGTCTGCAGCAGAGCTGAGTGAGTGGTAAACCCAGGCTGAATTACTCCTGTAAAAGCACCCCGGACCCAGGAAAAGGCAGGCTAGGATTTTCTCTGCGTACCAATCAGCACATCCCCCAGCAGCACCAGCCGGCTGGGTGCAATTACCTGCCTCAGTCAGCCCTGCAGGGTGAAGCAAAGTGGGGGTTTTTCCCCTCTTCCCTCTAAGGGCAGAAAATGAGCTGACAGCAAGTGCTGCTTCCACCAGAGCCACCCTGCCAGGCAGCTGCAGTCCCCAGAAGGGGTAATACCCAGCAATACCTCCCTGTAACTGCGAGCTAACGCAAGCTCTGCAGTACCGGGATTGAAACACCACATCGAGGTCAGCAAAAAGGTCAGTGCTGGTGACACTGCACGGGGGGCAGCAGCCACCCCAGTTCCTGTCCCTCAGCAGACTGCTGCTTCCTGAGCCTGTGACTGACTGGCTGCATACAGACCAGCAGGGAAACCTCTAACCCAGCTATTACTGGTATTAGCCTCAGTAAAGATGTAACAGAAGGCAGTTAGCAGGAAAGCACACAAAATCATACCATTTACCTTGCTAAGTGGTTTTCAAGTGATACATTAATGCTATTTTGTTGCAGTCTTGACATTTTAAAAGAGAAAACTAAGCTACCACCAAGATGCCAAAGTTGTTACAGTCTTACAGATCTGCTGTCAAGCGGGTTGTCTGCAGCATCCCTCTTTATTTGTGCCTTTGAGAAGTGCCACACTTCTAAAGCAATCACTGAGGAAGATGACACTTGACACGTGTTGGTCTGCTTGTCTCTATTTTGCACCTTCAGAAACATTTTAAATCAGTGAAGGATGAGGAAAACCCGAGGGACTCTAGAAAAAAAATATGGACTATATATTCCTATCACTCTACCACCTTTAGCATACTTGTATTTCAAGTGTTTCAAGCAGAAAAACTTGGACTTTTTTTTTGCTGTTGCCAGAAGCAAATCACCAAGCTGAATTTTACTGCCTGCCAATGGGCAAGACTTAAAGGATAGCTTCTTCAACAGAAAAAAAAAATCAATAGCCATATCACGATCAGACATCTTTATCTGCCAGTGCTCCATTTTTCAATTTCCACCCCTAAAAGCAAGCCTAAAATCTCAAAACCACTCTAGTGTTCTGCATGGGTATTTATGCAAGACCCACCATAGCTCCTTTAAAGGAAGCTGATGTTCTTAAATCCTGTTCCAAACACACATCAAGAGATACACATTCCTAATTTGACATGAGCTTCAGTGCATTTCTCACAAGAACTTAGCAATTTGTTTTAGAGGGTTTGTGACAAACAAAAGGTATGAGCTGGACAGGCCCAGGGAAGTTACCTCTCCTCACCCTTGGAAGCAGAACACACTGTATCTGCATCCCCCCTCCACTGAGGCATGATGATCCCACACCACAGGGATCACCAGCTTTCCTGAAAATATGCTTCCTGGATTGCACAGCACTAACAGCCCAGCCCAGAGGACAAGAGTAAAATAAAGAAAGAAAATAAAATAAAATAAAATAAAATAAAAAAAAAAAAAAAAAAAAAAAAAAAAAAAAAAAAAAAGAGAAAAAAAATCCCACAGGAGGCTCAGCTCCAAAAGCCAGATCTATCACTAGTAGCTATGCACCAGCCCAATCTTCCCTGACAAAGAAACAAGTAGCTCTTAGGGGGGTTGGTTTGTTTTTCAGCTGCACTGAATGTGTGAATGATGTGCTTCCACTGCCAGCCACCACCTCTTTGAGAAGCACCATGCAAGACAAGCAGCCTAGAGCCCAATCTGACAAGTGGGAAGGTAGTTCCTGGGGGAAGGGCAGGAAGTACTCCACATACCTTTGGAAATGCCTCCCAGTGGTTTAACTACAGCTTTTTTAGCTTTCCACCTCCACTTCTGACAGGCAGCACCAACACCACAGCAGCTGAACAGCCTGGATCTTCCCAGCTGGGAAGCCTGACATTGACACAGCACAGCTCCTTCTGTTCCACCTTTTATAAGGTATAACTTCAGAAAAGTTCAGCCTAATGAGAACCTTCCAGCAAGACTGTGCATTACCTCAGTAACTTCATTTATCTTTTTGTGAGAAACTGAAATCTGACTCTAATCAGTGCTACCTGAACTAGCCAGGTATTAAGAAAGTGTTTTAAAAGTGAACATGGTGTCACACCGGGGCTGCTCTTGCTCAAAGACACAATAGCCAAAGCTGAACAAGAGCCACAACTCCTTCCCCCTCTGACAACCAGGCTGCTTCCACCAGACACATGAAGCTCATATTCCAACTGCTAAACAACAACAAAAATAACCTACATTTCCAAACCAGTGTAGAAAAGCACCTACTCTAAGTACATGCTCCTTTTGTGTGTAGGAGAATTTTTACATGCTAAAAAGGTTTTCTCCTTTGAAATCAAATCCAGGATTTCATCTACAGACCTTACACAGAGCCTTGGCACCTCAGAGCAGGACTTAGGGTAAGCAGGATATCCTAAGACAAGTTTTTACCCCCTAAAAAGGCATCCAGCCTCACCTAAATTCACTCGTGCTGATTAGCACAAGGTAACAATTTAACGAGGTGTTCCCAGCCATTGGAGGGGTTCTGAAGAACATTCATTAGCCTGCTGGCAGACATTGTGCACAAACAAAGCCAAGTTTATGCTTATAAGACATTTTTGTAACAGTACTTAGGCTTTAAAACAGCACAGCTGTGCTACCAGACCTATAGAATAGCTGCAATATTATCACTCTTATCAATGGTAATTTCTGAAATTATTACTACAGATGAACCAAGATAAATAGCTCTAGCAGAATAAAAGCAAGATAACATCTCTAATTCCAAAAAAAACTACACTAATTCCTCCTTGCAAGTAGGAATCTTGTTCTTATTAATGCAACCATGAGGACATTTTCTCACAAATGTCAGGAAAACTTACAAGGGTGTTATTTCCCCCAACAACAACTTCCCTCAGCACACCTCACACCAGAACTTTAATACACCTGCACAAAATAACTTATGGGCCCCAACTACACCCCCCCCAGAGATCAAAACTTAAGTAATAAAAACTTTAAGCAGTCTTTACCTCATAACCCTGCGTGCCGAGACCATTTAGGATGAAAATGTGAATTCTTCCAGCTGAAAAACCCCAGAAAGCAAACACCGCCTCAGCCAGCTCACTCCCCTGCTCCACGCGGAGTTACCCGGTACCCCACACCCGCCCCGTTCCTCACGGGAAAGCCACGGGAAGCGTCAGTTTTTAAGGAATCGCTGAGAGGGGAGCGCCGGGCGGGCAGTGACGGTTAAACGCCTCAGAGCGACCGTTACCAGCACGCGGCCGTTTCAAACGCCCGTCCGCCTCTCACCATTGGTGGGCTCGCGTGACGATTGCAGCGCTGATTGGACAGCTGGGTTCAGGCCACGCCCCCGATATGATAAGAGGCCCCGGCAGTTGGGTCGGGTGCGGTTCTGGTGCGGTTCCCGGCCCGGGTCCTGGACAGCAGCAGCTGCTGTGGGGCTCATTGCAGGTCCTGATTACCTCTGGTCTGCATCTTCGGGTGGGTTCTTTCTGGCCCTGTTCATTCCAGGCCCAGCTCATGGATGGTTCCAGTTTGTTTCTGCACCACGGTTTTGGCTCCGATTTCAGGCCCAGCTGGTTCCTGCTTCCTGCCTGTTTTGGACTCTAGTTGGTTTCGGAACCAGTGCAGAGTCATTTCCTCCTGCTCCAGCTCCTCTCCAGTCCCAGTTGGTCCCGGCTCAGCTCGCTGTGGCTCCAGCCCCTCACAGCTGGTGCTGGTTGAGCCGAACTGGACCCAAGGGTCCATCCCTCAGTGTCACCCTGTGCACAGCAACTGCCAGAGCAGTGCCGAGGGATGGACACGGTGCTTGTACCTTGAATAAACAGCTGGAAAGGAGAAAGGCCTCTAAAGTGCTTTTTTTTTCCCCCCTGACACCATCTCACACTTTGGTTTTTTCTCCGGTGCCTGCAGGAACAGCAACGGGACCGGACCCGAACCTCCGCTGGGGACCCACGTACCCACCCCAACCCTCACCACCCCAGACCCTCCCAGACCCCCCTCCTCCCGCAGCTCCAGCCCTGAAGCCGAACCGCGCCCTGGCTCTGACCCCAGGAGCAGGAACAGGGGCCCCGTTCCCGAGCCCAAAGCCGAGACTGGGCTCCCTTCCCAGCCCCCGCCCTGCCTCCCCCGGGCCACGCTGGGGGTCCCGGCCCGGCCGGTGCCACCCCCGGTACCAGAAGGGAACGAGCAAGAGCCGGCAGGGCCCAAACGAGCTCGGTTCGACCTGCGCCCCGAGCCGGGCCGGACCGGGCCGGGCCGGACCCCGTTCCTGCACGCTAAGGCCCTCAGTGTTACCCAAAGAGTCGGAACCGGGACGGCCTCAGCCCGGTTCTGCAGGTGGGCCCGGTCCCGGGGTCCTGGCGGGACAGGACGGGGTTGCCGGTCCCCGGGCTTTATACCCCGGGAGGGAGCGGAGCGCTGCCCGGCTCGGTCCGATCCAGTCCGAATCTCCCGGGACCTTCACTCCCCGTTCGGAGCCATCAGCGGCTGCGTAGCGACCCGGCCCCGCGGTAATTAGAGAGACGGCCCCGGGAGCATTAATTACAGACACCCCCCCCCCGGGGGTAATTAATTACAGACACTAGAGACAAGTTACAGCTTGACTCCTACCCAAGGGCTCATCCCCAGGGGTGCTCTGCAGAAACAGCCTAACCAGACCCTCCCCGAACCCCCCATGGCAACACCCACACTGCTCAACACTGTGATTGTCCCCGGGTCTGCAAACACTGTCCCTCCTCTGGAACACATCCCGTGGCAGGGCTGCCCCAGAAACAAGATCTGGAGGGTGGCTCAAGACCACCAGCAAACCCACTCCGATGCTGCTGCCCCCAAACACCCCCAAACCCCCTGCAGCCTCTGGAAACAGGGAAGCGATTTAAGATTCTGCTGCTGGAGTCACGACGAAGGTCTTAAAAACACCCAAGAGGTGCCCGGGCTGGCAGCAGTCTGTGCACCCATGGGAAGCCACCTGAGAAGAGCTGGCTCAGCAAACACCACTCCCCTGGGGTGGAATTTGCTAGATATTTATTTGACAGCAGGCTGGGGCCGTGCTCCCCCCTGTCTGCCTTCCTCAGCCTGGATAGATAACAGCTCCTGACCTTGGGGGCTCTGCTGTCCCCCTTTCCCTGAGCCCTAGCACCAATCCCTTGCCAGTGCCCACTGTCCCTTCTGCTGTCACCTGGAGAAGCTCTGTCCCCAGCCCAAGGTGGGGATAAAAGCAAGGTGGGCTCTCAGGAACCTCGGGGCATGGTGAGGACACACTCGGTGTTTTGGGGGGGTCAGCCTGACCCAGTGACAGTGGTCACGGGAGGGCACTGCATAGGGCCACCACCTCGTGGAGCAGTTGTGCCCCCTGAACCAGCACCCCAGGGGAATTTGGCATGCTAGCACCCTAAAAGCACCAGCTCCTTCCTGGCAGGACCGTGTGTTGTCCCCACCAGTCGTAGCTTTGCACCCCTGGGACACTTTCCTTGCCACATCCCTCCTTCTCCTTCACATTGTGCCCATCACCCCCGGAGGGCAGGGAGACCCTGCCTGAGGTCCCACAGCATCACCCCCACTCTCACCCCCTCATTTTCCTCAGTTAATGATTAAATGGGTGGGATGTGGGAGGCACTGGCACCGGGGGGTGGCAGCCAGGCCAAGGATGCTCTCACCCTCTGCCCCACGGCCAGGATTAATCATTCACCCACCACTGGCTCCTTATAAACCCCGGGGTGGGCTTCCAAGAGCTGCTTTTTCTGGCAGGAGGAGGGAGCCCAGCCCCAAGATGAGGGCAGCTCTGGCCCTGCTGCTGCTTCTAGCTGCTGTGCATGCTGAGCACCGAGGTAAGGGCACTGAGCAGGGGCCTGGGGCTTTGCATCCCAGGGGGTGAGGCTGGGGTCTGCCAGCTCTGATGGGGTTTGGTGGCCTGCCCTCTCCCCAGCACAAATGGCTGGGCAGGAATCTGATGAGATGGAAGGTTGGGGTGATGCAAAGGTCCCTGGGATGACCCTTTGGGGTAATGCTGGAGGAGCTGGGAAGGGGAGAGAGGCTGGGCTGGGGTCAGGCTGGAGGAGAGAAAAATTTCTTCCCTCTACAAGGGAAAATGGGATTTTTGAGGACAGGCACTGGGGAAGGGGTGGATTCCCCCACTTTGAAAGGTTTGAAGTCTCAGCTCTCTGGGGTGCTGAGAGATCTCAGATAAACAATAATATCAGAAGGGTTGGAGCAGGGGATCCTTGAGATCCCTTCCAACCTGGCACTCTGTGATTCCATGATTTTTTGAGTCCATGACAAACAGATTTACACTGTACAACCCCTCCTCTGCTGCAAACATTGCACCATCTCAAGGCTTCCAGAGCCACCTTTCTTTCCCAGCCCAGCAAGGTGACCATCCGTGTAACAGCACATACCCCCGGGGAATGGGGACATGCTGACCTGCTCCCTGCTGGGACACCAGTAAATACCAGTATCAGTATTTACCCTGCAGGTACCAAAGTCTAACCCGAGTGGTTTCTAGCAAAAATTGCTGGTGCTTTTTCCCAGGGAGGAGAGCACTGCCCGGGGATGCCTTCCCTGCTGGGTGCTCCTCACCCCCCTGCTCCTGTCTCCAGCACCCCCAGCCCTGTCCCCACGGGACACTCAATCGATCACCTGCTTTCTTTTGATGGCTTGTTGGGTTTTGGTTTGGTTTTTCTAGAGAGAAGGGTTGCTGGGAACAAGCTCTATTGCCACCCAGAGGGGCAGTGGAGCAGTGTGCTGGAGCCCAGGCATAAACCCTGCTCACAAATCCTCCTTTTGCTGGATTGGTTTTGTTTGTTTGTTTAGGGTTTTTTGTTTGGTTTTTTTGGGTGGTTTTGATTTTGTTTTTTCCTTACAGGTAGGGATTATGTCCGGGATAAAGTGTGCCAGGAGTTCAAGACCCTGGGGAAGGAGGACTTCCGAAGCCTGTAGGTACCTCCTGATGTGGTCACTTTCCCAGGACAGCACCTAAGCCAAGACCCCTTCAAAAAGTAAAAAATAAAATAAAATTTATAAAGGTCACCTTAGAAAAGGGAAGATTTATTCACTCCTTGCAAACGAGGACTCCGATTGCTCTGAACAGGAGAAAAGTTTGCTTGATTGCTGAACTCCTCAGTGTGGTGCCTAAAATTCTGCAGAGCTGGCACAGGACACCCTGGGAAGGGCAGCCCCCACCCTGAGACCCACTCAGGTCCTTTCCCTGCTGTTCCCACGGGAGATGCTGGGATTTCTCACAGCCCCACAGCTGCTGCTCCCGGGCTGGCAGTGTCCCCGTCCAGCCCCGTTCTGGCAGAGCTCTGCTGCCCTCGGATCTGCGTTCTTTAAGAGAGAGAAAGGTGCCTCCAGCTCATCCTCTCCTCTCTGCCCGCTCCCAGGACCCTGGTGTCCATCAGCAGGAAATACTCCAACGCCACCTTCGAGGAGATCAGCCACCTTGTCCGGGAAATCGTCTCCTTGGCCCAAACCTGCTGCGCCGAGGGTGCCGACCCCTCCTGCTACGATGCCGGGGTGAGCCTGACGGCAGAGGAGGTGTCAGCCCCCGAGCCCCCGTGGGGACGGGCTGGCCCCGGCACAGAACCCCCTTCCTCTCCCTCCCGCAGGCCTCGGCGCTGTCAGCCAAATCCTGCAGCCGGAGCTCTCCCTTCCCTGCCCACCCGGGCACTGCCTCCTGCTGCACCCACCAGGGGCTGGAGCAGAAGCTGTGCCTGGCGGCCCTGCGGCACCCACCCCCCCTGCTGCCCCGCTACCTCCAGCCCTCCGACCGGGAGCTCTGCCAGGCCTTCAAGCAGGACCCCAAGGACTTTGCAGACAGGTGAGGAGAGGTGGGGATGCCGTCAGGTCTCACCCTGCTGCCTGCTGGCACTCGGGTGCCCGCCGGGCTCGCCCCTCTGCCATCCCCGTGGTGGTTCTTGGTGCATCAAAGGGAAAGGCTGGGGTGTTCTGCATCTGTGTGAGCACCGGGAACAGGGTTCTGCTGATGGGATGAGGGCTGCCTCACCAGCTGCAGAGGGGCCACCAGCCCGCTCGATGGCCTGGTGCAACATGGCAGCACGGGAGGGGGGGGTACCTGGAGAGGGCTCCCACCCCCACCAGGACACACCCCCCCAAACCTGCACCTCTCCTGCACCCGGTCCCTGGGTGCCAGGTCCCCTCAGCCCACCTCTGCTGCAGGTTTCTGCACGAGTATGCCAGCAGCTATGGTGAGGCTCCTCTGCCCATGCTCCTGGGCTCCACCAGGAGCTTCCTCTCCATGGTCTCCACCTGCTGCATCTCCCCCACACCCACCACCTGCTTCCTGAAGGAGGTGAGACCCCTCGGATCACCGGGCTCATCCCCATCCTTGCGCCCTGAGGAGCTGGGCAAGCACCGTGCTGCCCTGAGGTGGCTGGGCAAGGCTGGCATTTCCTTGGGAGGACACTTCCATCTTCTTTTTCTGGCAGAAACTGGACGGGAAAACCCTCTCCCTGCTCACCCTGATGTCCAACCGGGTTTGCTCCAGCTTCACGGTGTTTGGGAAGGACAAAGTCACCCTCAGGTAAAGGGGGAAATGGGCTTTTCTCTCCTGGAACTCAGGTCAGGCTGGGAGCACCTTCCTGTTCCAAGCTCTGGACCTGGTTCACAGGCAGTGTCCATATAAATTTTAGTCATTCTGTAAACCCAAGCGTGCTGCAGCATCTCAGTGTGCTGCAGGAAGAAATTCTTTGCTCTGAGGGTGCTGAGCCCCTGGCCCAGGTTGCTCAGAGAAGCTGTGGCTGCCCCATCCCTGGCAGAGTCCAAGTCCAGGTTGGATGGGGCTTGGAGCAACCTGGGCTGGTGGAGGTGTCCCTGCCCATGCAGAGGGTGGGACGGGATGAGCTTTAAGTTCCCTTCCAACCCAAACCAGTCTGGGATTCTGTGGACCCTCCCTGCTCAGAGCCAACCCCTCTGCTCCCATCCCCTCCCTCCCACCCCCCTGCCCGACCGAACCCCAGCTTGGAGCCGGCCCAAGGGCGGGGGGTGCCGATCCCCTGAGCCCCCCCGTCTGCCTTGTGCCATCCCAGCTCCCTCACCTGGCTGGCCCAGAAGCTGCCGGGGGCTTCCTTCGAGGACCTCCTCCCCCTGGCAGAAGGCGCTGCCGCGGTGTTCGCGCAGTGCTGCGGCTCGCTGGCCGAGGACTGCATGCAGAGGAAGGTAAGGGGCTCCGAGAGCCATCCCTACCCAGCCCCAGGGGGTGAGCCCCCTCCTCCCGGGGAGGGCTCCTCTCCCGCATCCCTCCGCTCCCCTCCCCGCATCCCCCCGCTCCCCTCCCGCAGTTATCCGAGCACACGGCCAAAGCCTGCGCCGCGCTCTCGCCGAGGGACCCGCGGTTCGCCGAGTGCTGCCGGGGGCAGAACCCGGTGCAGAATTATTTCTGCCTCTCGGCCGTGCCCCCCGCCCCCGCCCCCAAACTGCCCGAGGTGCCGAAGCCGACGAAGGAGCAGCTGTGCGGGGAGGAGGGGGCTCGGCACGCCAAGAGGTGAGCGGTACCGCCGGCTCCCGAGCCCTCCTGATCCCTGTCCGAGGGCTTGGGTCAGCATCGGGGCAACCAAGGGACAAAGAACCTGCTGCTGCGGAGCCCCCGGCACGGGATGGACACAGAGCTGCTGGAGAGGGTCCAGGGAAGGGCCACAAAGGTGATGGGAGGGCTGGAGCATCTCTGCTATGAAGACAGATTGAGAGAGTTGGGGTTCAGCCTGGAGAAGAGAAGGCTCCAGGGAAAACATAGAGCACCTTCCAGTCCATGAAGGGGCTCCAGGAAGGCTGGGGAGGGGATATTCACCAGAGAGGGGAGTGACAGGACAAAGGGTAATGGTTTGAAACTAAAGGAGAGGAGAGTTAGGTGAGATACCAGTAAAAAACTCTTCACCACGAGAGCAGTCAGCCCCTGGCCCAGGTTGCCCAAGGAAGCTGTGGCTGCCCCATCCCTGGCAGTGTCCAAGTCCAGGTTGGATGGGGCTTGGAGCAACCTGGTCTGGTGGGAGGTGTCCCTGACCATGCAGGGGGATGGAGGGGGTGGAGGACTGGAGGAGCTTTAAGGTCCCTTCCAAGCTTATCCATGCTATGATTCCATGACTCCAACCCCCCCAGTGACCCATGGTTCTCCCCCAGGTATGTGTTTGAGCTGGCCCGGAGGCACACCAGCCTCCCTGATGCCCTCCTGGCCACGCTCTATGATGCCTCTGAAAAAGCCCGTGGGGAATGCTGCTCTGCCAAGGATC
The DNA here is from genome assembly GCF_036169615.1 of Heliangelus exortis. Taxonomy (NCBI): domain Eukaryota; kingdom Metazoa; phylum Chordata; class Aves; order Apodiformes; family Trochilidae; genus Heliangelus; species Heliangelus exortis. Next base: position 42,983,758 of record NC_092425.1, on the reverse strand, counting down.
CCTCTGCCTGCCTGCACAGAAAGGTGAGCAGCAGGGATGACTCCCTTGGCCCACCCCATGCTCCCATCTCCCTGGCCCTGTGCCCCCCCAGGACTCCTGTGGAGGCTTTTCCCAGGCTGGTGAGAGGTGCCAGGGAAGGGCAGGGATTTCCCTTGCTGCAAGGGAATTCTGAGCTGCACCAGGAGGTGGAGGAAGGACATTCTCCCCCTCTGCTCTGCCCTGCTGAGGCCACAGCTGGAATGGTGCATCCAGTGCTGGGCTCCACAGCTCAGGAGGGACAGGGATCTACTGGAGAGAGTCCAGAGGAGGGTGATGAAGGCAGCTGAGGGATTGGAGCATCTCTGTGATGAGGAGAGGCTGAGGGAGCTGAGACTCTTGAGCCTGGAGAGGAGAAGGCTGAGGGGAGCCCTTATCAATGTCTAGAAGTATCTAAAGGGTGGGTGCAAGGAAGATGGAGCCAGACTCTCCTCAGTAGGGACAGGACGAGGGGCACCGGGCACAAGCTGGAGCACAGGAAACTCCTTCAAACATGAGAAAAAACTTCTTTCCTCTGAGGGTGCCAAGGCAGTGGCCCAGGCTGCCCAGGGAGGCTGTGGAGTCCCCTTCTCTGGAGACATTCAAAGCCCACCTGGATGTGTTCCTGTTGATGTGCTCTGGGTGATGCTGCTGTAGTGGCAGAGCTGGATGGTTTGATCTCTAGAGGTCCCTTCCCACTCTGACAATTCTGTGATTCTCTGCTCCTCTGCAGCACCAGTGGGCAGAAGCAAAGCTGCCCACCTTGCTGGAGAATGCCAACCAGCTCTGTGGGCAGTACACCCAGCTCAGCTTCCTCGACTTCAAGAAGAGGTAGGTTAAGCCCTCATGTTCCCCCTCACACCAGGGCAGTGGATGCAATCAAAAATTTGGTGAGAATTTGGCTGCAGCTGAGCCCAAAGGGCAGCAAAACACAGGGCAGCAAGCAAGATGCCCCTGGAAAGGCACCCACTGCCATCCCCTCATGTTTCCCCCACAAAAAAAAAAGCCCCGTGGGTATTTAACCCCCCCTGTGTCCCCACTAAACCCCCCTGGTCCCTACACCACAGGCTGCAGAAGAGTTTGCAGAGGACAATGCCCGATGCCAGCCCCGAGCTGCTGGGGCAGCTGGTGGAGCAGAGAGCAGACTTTGCCTCTACCTGCTGCCCCCCCAACTCGCCCCCCCTCTACTGCACCTCCAAGGTAAAGCCATGGCCCCCCACACCCCACACCCCATACCCCGTGCCATGCTGCTGGTCACTCCCCCTGCTTGGGGCTGCCCCATGGCTCTTCCCCATCTCTTGCAGGTGAGCTCGGAGCTGGGGCAGTGCAAGGGGGGCTCCTGCCTGCTGGGGTAGCAGCCAAGGTGAGGGGCTGGGGTCCAGCATCGGGGATGCTTCTCTGGTTGGGGAGTTTTGGGGCTGGGGAAAGGGGTCAGGGCCCCACGAGGGGGGCTGAGCTCTGTGGGACACACGTGGGACGTCAGAAGGCAGCAGGAAGGATCAGGGCTGGAAGGCACTCGGCAGACTCGGTGGCTTTGCCTTGCCCTGGGAGAGGATGGTGCCAAGGCTGTGGGTCCCTGCCCCCACCCACGGCACCCCCAGAGTGCTCCTGCAGCCCCAATAAAGACTTGAAGAAGCACCCAGGCTGCTGCTGGAAAGGGTCCTGCCCCCCCGGGGTGGTGGGGAAGGCTGGGAAGGGGCAGAGCTCTGGTTCTGCAGGCAGGAGGAGGTCTCAGCTCTAGCCCTGGGAGCTAATGGTCTAAAACAATAAGCAAGAACACCAAAACCACTCACCAAGTGCCCCCAGACATGGCTATCTGCATGTTCATCTGCCTGGAGACACTCACCCATCACCTGGGGTGGGCCCTCAGGCACCCCCACAGCTCCAGCTTCCCCACTGGTCCCCCAAACCCCCTCCTCTAGAATACCAGAATGGTTTGGGCTGGAAAGGACCCCAAAGCTCATCCATTGCCAACCCCCTGCATGGGCAGGAACACCTCCCACCAGCCCAGGTTGCTCCAAGCCCCATCCAACCTGGACTTGGACACTGCCAGGGATGGGGCAGCCACAGCTTCTCTGGACAACCTGGGCCAGGGGCTCAGTACCCTCATAGTGAAGAATTTCCTAATATCTAATCCAAATATCCCAAGTTTGAAGCAATGGTCCAAGGAAAGCAATAAATAAAATAAAGGGATGCAAAAAGGAGCAAAGCCCTCACCTGCAGGGTGGGGGGACTCCTCCCACAGAGGGAAAGCTCTGCAAGGGACAGAGGAGTCTCAAGCAGAATTAGGGGAAATCAGTGTAAGGCTAACGAAGACCCCAAGCCATCACTCTGTGGATGGTGGTAGCAGCCAAAGGGTGCCAGACTCCCCAGACCTGACCTTAAGCAGCAGTGAGACACAACCCTGGCTGGTGTTGGTTCCTCTCTGCTCTGGAGAGCACCAGCAGCCCCCAGATGCCTCCTTGGTCCCCCTGATGGGAGAAGTGGGCTGGGGCTGGCTGGCAGGGTGTGGGATGTGGGCAGGTTGGGTCCCAGAGCCCCTCCAGCACCCACAGCACTGCCAATCACCTGGAACACAGCACCCCTCACACCCAGCTCCAGGGCTGCCATCACCCCTCACACCATCTCCCTGCTGGCACCCAAGGGACCTCAGCACCCTGCACCCCCTGCTCTGGGGTGCTGGCACCCCCAAACCATGCCAGGGAAGGAGGGGGCCAGGCTGGGGTGCTGCCAGGGCCTGAGGGCTTGCAGCTTGAGCCAAGGATGAGGGGACAGGAGGCTCAGCCCAGAGAGGCTGTGGGGGGGGTGAGGGATGGTTATTTGGGGGGGGACAGAACTAGAAAGGAAGTACAACTTGCTGGGGTTTTTTTTTCTTTCTTTCTTGGCAATGTTACCAGGCAAGACAAACACCCTTTCTCTTACAATTTAGGGGTAGCCAAGAACATCTCTGCTCTGCGCCTGTGTCTTGGGAATGTGCTGGTAAATATTAAATAAAAAAACCAACCCCAAACCACAAGAGCAGAGCTTGTTCTCACTGCAGCTTTCCGGGCAAGTAGTGACCTCCCAGGGTATTTCCCAACACCCAAAGCCTGGGCAGGCTGGGGCAGCAGGAGCCAAGCCCAGGCTCTCTCCAGCACTCACCCCTCCCAACCTACAGCACAAAACTTGGGGTAAGGGGTTTGCTGTGGGGTTTTTTGGGCAGTAAGCACCACTGGCTACTGGGGCATCCCATCCTGGGGACTTAAGGGACAAGCAGGTGAAGGGCACCAGGAGGTGAGGCCCCAACCCCCCCTGTTTGCTGCATTTAGACTCCAGGAGGTTTGGGGCAGCCAGCCCGGGCTCTGCCCTCCCCTGTACTTATTTACCAGGCTGTTTGTCAGCCCCGGTGCTCCAGCTCACAGCCCGGGGCTCCTTTCAGGATGGGAACACCCAGTTCTGCCCCATCTTCCTCCCCACTGACAGGTGAGAGATGGTGCTGAGGGGTTCAGGACCTCACACCCATCATTAAGGATTGAATTTCTGCCCGGAGCCACTTCCCCACCCCAGTTCTCAGCACCTTCCCAGCACACCCATCCCCACCCCAAGCCAGCAGCCCCCTCCAGCCCAGCCCGGCCCCCAGGAGCTTCGTGTTGCACCACACAGAGAAAAACAAGAGGAGGAAATGTCCCCAGCCCCCAGCCCCCAGCCCCCAGCCCTGCCTGGGGACAGCAGAGCCTGTGCTGGCAGCAGCCGGGGGGCTCTGGGGAGGCACTGGTGGCACTGGTGCCACCCCTGTGATGGCAAAGCCACCCTCACTGCTTACCTGGGGCCTCCTGGGGGGAAAACAAACAACCCCCAAAATGATCTAATTGCTGGTTTTTAAAAAAAAAAAAAAACGGAACATTTTAAAAAACCCCAAAAAAGAGTGGACTCCTGAGACAGTCTGAGCTGTGGGCTCAGTACCACAGCTCCAGGCAGCTGGTGCCACCCAGCAGCACCTTCCCACCACCAGCCCAGGGGGTTCTGCCAACCCAGGTAGAAACCTCTTTCTTTCCTTCCCTGCTCTTCATTGCTGTGGGGATTTTTCTTTGATTTTCTTTTTGTTTCTTTCCTCCTGCTCTCAGCATCACAACAGGCAGGAGGAGGCACCGTTGCCTCCTGTGCTTTTTATCCTGGCAGCTCTGCCACCCGTTTCCAATGAGCTGAAAGAAGCAAAGTCCCTGTTCTTTGGTTTTTCTGGGTTTTTTTCTATTAAAAAGAAAACACAAAACCCTCCTTATCGCTTCCAGCAGCCCTTCCTGGTCAGTCTCCCTGCTCCTCACCCAAGCCTCAGGCCCAAGCCCCAGGCCACCTCCAGCACTGCTCTGAGGGTTCCTGAAGTTGGAGCAGGTGATGCACCAAGGATGGGGTAAAAACCAACCAAACCAAATCACCCAGCAATCCAACATCCAGCCATCAGCACCACTAATTGCAGGCCTGAGAAAGGTGTCATTAAGCAGCAAGGCACTGCAGGATGGGAGAGCAGCACTGGGAGCTTCCAAGCCAGGGAAAGAAGGGATGCGATGGGAAAGATGTGATGGGAATTGTTTGAGGCACAAAAACCCAGCAGGGCTGAACAAAGCAGCTCCCACCTCACCTGCTGCCCTCAGCCCATCCCGTGGTGGTCAGGCTCCTGTGGAAAATAAAACATGTCAGTGCTCATTAACTGCCAGGTAGCAGGGTGGGTTTCCCTAAAATCTGGCAGTGATTTGTTCCTGCAGAGCAGGTTAACCCCAGACAGAAGTCAATAAGCTGACCAACTGAATTAAAAAACCAAAAATATATCAATTACTAGATTCGTAAAAGCATTAAACAACAACAAAAAAAGAAGTATTAGTTTGAATTAGCCATTTTCTCTCTGGGACCAGCAGCATCCCTGACACAACCAGCAGCAAGCCAAGGGGCTCCTGCCTCCTCCTCTGCTTCGGTTTTCCCCCCCTGCCCTACATTTTTCACCTGGGTTTGTGGGACCTTTCTGACCCCTGCATCTTCCCTGGGAAGTGGTGATTCCAAGAGTGATGCAGGGATCAAAGCAGGGGGGCACCTAATGAGGGAAAAGATACACACACGCTCTCTCCAGTAAATGCATAAAGTTACTTTATTTTCAGTATACATTTAATTTTGAAAAATATAAATGCTAAAATATCTCATCATCTTCATCTTTTTGATTTCATAAAAGTCACAATAGAAAGCTTCATAAAACTGTAAAATACTATAATGTTATAAGGAATTTCATGTTTTATATTACTGGAAAAAAATCATTTTAATATATTGAAATGTTTTCTGCTTTTTTTTTTTCCTTTTTGTTCCACCATTTGATCCACTTCATTTCATACTGTTTTATATTCTTTCCTCCAAAGCAAATACAGACTTACGAGAATTAAAAACAATAATAAAAGTATCTGAAAGTGCGTGTTGATTCAAAAAAAATAAAATAAAATAAAAAATACAAAGATGTATCGGCCACAAGGACAAGTAAGCATGGGCTGCAGAGGCAGAGGGCCACCACCTCCCCAGGGCAGGGACAAAGCTGGCTGCAGGGTCCCACCAGGAGGAGAATTCCCCAAAGTGCTCACCCAGGCTTCTCCCACAAGATCCCCAATTCTAATGGAAATGAAGTTTTCTTTCCAGAGGTCTCTGAAGTGCAGGGAACCTCTCCTGGATCTGCCCGCAGGCTCTTTGCCCGCTGCCTCCTGGTGCCCAAGCAGAGCTCTCAGCTTCTCCCTCCCTGCTGGGTTTTGCTTTGGTTTTTAAAGCAAAAACCAACAGAAGAGACAGAAGCCCCGAGGAAGTGCTGGTGGCAGGCACCAGGAAGGGGACATCCCCAGCTCCTGTCACCAGAGGTGGTGTGTTCTTCATGAAAAGCTACAGAAACCTCTGTCCCATCCCTGCAGCAAACACGACCCTCTGGGCAACAGCTCCCTTGGGGCACAACAAAAACAAACAACCCACTAATAAAATAAAATTTAAAAAAAAAAAAAAAGAGAGAGAGAGAGAGAGAGAGAGAAAGATCTAGATCAGCAATCAGAACATTTCAAGTACATTTAACAGGGTTGGAAAGTGGAAGACCTCATTTTTGTGGAGCCAGGTGACCAAGGGCCAGGAGGGGGGAAGCTGAGGGTGGGTGCAGTGCCCTGCGGTGGAGCGGATGGGGAGCAGGGCAGTGGCTTCTCTCCCTTCATCTGGTTCCATCTTTCCTCCCTCAGTCGCTGGGATTCCTACCCATCAAAACCCAACAAGCTTCTCTGTACTCTGCTGGTGACCCTGGAACCCATTTCCCCTCCAGGAGCCAGGATTTGTGCTCACCAGGGGCTGGAAAGCGTTGGTTGGAGCCAAGGGATCACGGAGCTGCTCCTTTTCTGGGCACTTCCAACACCTCCCCGGCCTTTCCCACCTGGGTCTGGGCTGATCCATGGAAGCTGAAGCTGAGCCCTCTCAGGAGCACGTGGGGAATGCAGGTGGGTGCTGTGCAGGCACCTCTGCAGCTCCATCATCTCCAGCTGTGATCCCCCCGCAGCAGATGCTCAATCCAGCACGGTCCCCATCAACTCCTCCCGGACAGGCAAGCGGCCAGTGGTTGGTTTGTACAGCACATCTGGGACACACCAGCCCCATCCTGCACCTTTCCTTGCTGACAGGGCTGCTACGAGTGAGTAGATGCTAAAATTTGGCATAGAAGGTCTCAGCACCATCATGAAGTTCTGTTCACTTAACCAACACGGACTTTGGTTTCGCAAGGACAGAAGTGGCCACGTCCTGCCTGTCCTCCAGGGTGGGATCTTTCTCCTCTGGGGCCCCCACAGCTGGGCTATTTTAGCTTCTTTGTTGTGGGCTGGTTTTTTTTTTTCATTTTTTTGATGAAGCCTTCAGCACTACAGGTCACCCCCACCTTCCTCACAGGAACGCCGTGGTGAAGCCCAACTTCCCCAGTGTGTGACACACAAGTACAGGCTGGAGAGAGAGGACCCATCTCTCCCTCCCAAGGTGGCATTTGCCTGCCTGGTGTGAAGCCAAGGGCTGGGGCTGGGGCTGAGCAGCCTGAGTTCAGCAGGAGGTGGTTCAGAGATGGGGGTGCTGGAGGATGGATGCAGCTGCTGGTGAGGCTGGTGAACACGAGGGTGAGGATGGACATCCCAGCAGGTCACTTTCAGGTGGCTTTCTGCTCCATGGTGCCTGAGGTGCACCCAAGGTCTCCATGTACACATCCCCCCCCCCCCAGTTTCACACCATTAATTAATTCACACAACACCAGGAGGAAACGGGCAACAAACCCAACCTGCATCTGCCCCCCAAGGCTGGGGCTGCTCAGCATCTCCCTGCCCACCAGGACATTAAGACTGTTCCAAGGTGACAGGATCACCCTTCCTAGTGAAGTCAGATTCCTTATTGGAAACAAACAGACAAACAAACACACAGCAGAATAAACCAACACAACCCTAAGTACAACAGATGCTTCAGAGCAGATGGGTGTTCAGCAAACCGATCCAGCCCCATGCCATGTCCTGCAGACTGTGGTGTGGTGGTGTGGTTTTGTTGTTTTTTGTTGGGGTTTTGTTTTTTTTTTTGTGTTTTGCTTTTGTAAAAATCACATTATATATGGTACAATACATTTTTTTTTTTTTTTTTTTTTTTTTTACAGAAAGCCTGGCATCTAGAAATAAGAGGTAGAACTACTCATAACTATATGTTTCCTGCTGCAGGAAAAAAAATTCTTTTTTTTTTTCTTTACAGTAATTAAAAAAAGGTTAAAAAAATTGACAAAAAAGAAAAAGTTGTAGGTTAGGCCCCCATAATTTAAACAAAATAATCTAGGAAAATAACACTCTTCAATGTACCTGACGGATTAAGTCCATTAAAGTGTTCCTTTAAACAAAAAAAAATTGCATAGGAAAGGGACATTTCAAAACACATGCTACAGCAGTGGCAATGGTTTCTCTGTGCTGGGAGTGAAGTACCTTTTCCTTTTTCCATCCCGTGTTAACTACAAAGTAGAGGCTTGGGGAGCAAGTTAAGTGTTAGCAGCACTTTCCAGCATCTTCCAGCGGGGCGAGTGAGACATGGAATTAGCCTGGAGTCAGGTTTGTTCTGCCAGAGGACAAAGAAAACAACCAAACAATCCACCACCACTACAGCAACGCCAGCCCCTCTGCCAGCCCCCGCCCCTGTGCCTGGGCTCCTTCATCCTCCGGCCTGCCCAGGAGAGAGGCCTGTGTGTCCCAGAGACAGGGAAGGCAAAATGAGTCCTGGTCAGCGTGGGGGAAGTGGTGAGGAGGGCCGGGAGGAGATCCAGGGGCTGGGGGCAGGGTGGGGTGGTTGCATTTACCTTTGAGGGTGGGGAGCAGAGAGCGTTTTAATATTTGGCTAGTGACAAAATAAAATTTCCATAAAAGATTCGACAGACAGACAAATTACAAAGTAGTTTCTGTTCCCTTGCTCCTCCAGAAGTAACCATTGTCTTCAGGCTCGAGCTCTATCCTAATTTGAGGCACAACTTTGACTGGAGTTCGTGGAGGGCTGCAAGGCAAAGGGAAGGCTGAGTAAGAGTGGGGACTGCTCTGCCTTGGCCCAGGGAGGGGAAAAGTGGGGGGAAAATCAGCATCAACAACTTCCAAGAGAAAACCAGCAACAAACTAAGCAGAGGGGCAATGCTGGCAATTTCCCAGTGACCTGGGAAAGCTGCAGACCTTGGGAATTATTAGGATACCCAGCAGTGTCACACCCAGACCTGGATCAGATGCTTTCCTCCTGGCCTGAGCTCCTGCTGACCCCAGCAGCATGTTCACAGCAAGGAAATGACCTTGGCAGGCAGCACTCACATCAAGCTGGCCTTCAGACAAGGCCCATCCATCACTTAAGATGATTTTAATGAGTGGTTCTGAACACTGCTCACATCAGGAGGTAAAGCCACTGATTTCATTGAGGAGCTCCAAGCACCCAGCACTGTGCTTCACACCCAGCTGTGGTGACCCTCATAAACTGCCCTTGGAATTACCTGGTGACAGCCACTGGCTGTGATTTCACACCCTCTCTAACACAAGTGCAGACAAATCTTCAGTATCAGAGAGGGCTGCTGCTGCCTGGCTCTAGAATCACAGAATCATCATGGCTGGGAGGCCCAAGGTGTCCCCGAGGGGCTGAGCTCTGAAAAATTGTTATTTAACTCTACTCCATTTTCCACCACAGACATGGGAAAATGGATTCCTTCCTCTTTACAACACCCTGTTACATGGCTGAAGGAAAGCAGAACAGTAATTTTTTCTCACTGTCTCTTATTTTTTTTTAAGGCAAAACAGTCCCAATTAATTGAATCCCTCCCCATAAATATGCTTCCTAAAATCCTCCCAGCTACTCCACATCTTTTTTTTTTCAGGTTCAGACCCCAAACCAGCCAGCAGTGCTGCTGCTGGGGTCTAGCCAGGGCCCAGCAGCCAATTTTTGGGGTGCTTACCTTGGCATGGTGTGTGACTGAAGGAAAGGAATTGCATCAGCACGACGTATGGCGTTCAAGGAATGTTGGTGATTTTTCTCCTGTTGGAGAGGGAAGGAAATCTCCTTTGTCATTGCCTGCAGCACCCATGGGAAGCTCAGCCTCAGTTTCCCCAGCACACACTCATCTGCTTGGCAATGCTTTCTCACTGCTGCCTGCCTGCCAGCTGGATTTCCCAGCTTGTAAATAAAAATCCATTTTTTCCCTCTCTCTCCTCTAAGACAAAACCCCTTGAAGTGCCCACACAACCAGAAGACTGATTCCCCAAGACACTTGACACTTACCTGTTAGCAGCACCTCTTTAGTTACCCTCTGCTCCTCACTGTCCCCACAAAACTCCTAGCAAGAAAACAGGTGCCTGCAACAGCTTTCCTCTGGGAATAATCCTGTTCTTACTGTGGCTGAAGGAATGCTGGGGTTAACAGCAGTATGAACATGGGCTGGGAATCACACTGTTATATTCTGGTACCATGGTGTAGATGGGTTCCAGGTGCTTTTTCTTAGTCAAAGAGTCTGTGGGGACTTTGGTTTGGTTTAGTTTTGGGGTTTTTTTTGAGCTGTTTCTAATTAAAAAAACCAGCAGATCAATTACTGGATCACAAAAATGTACAAATACACAAACCAACTAGTGCTGAGCTCATGGGTGATTTGCCCCCTCTTGTGCCAAATGGGCTTGTAGCAGGATTGACTTTCCCTGCAATATTTCTGCCTTTACTTGTTGCAAGAGTGCATCTGATCACAAAATCCTGCCCAGCAACACTCAGGATGCCATTTGGTTTGAGCCCATTTCCACAGAAAAATTCAGAGGCTCTGTTTGCTTGCCCTTCTCCTTGTCAGCAGAACACTGGGAATACCTCAGCAGCCAGGGAAGATTCTCTTTCCCCTGGGCTGTGTTTTGTAATGCCAATCTGTGTCCCTGGATCTAAAACCCCAGAGCCTTGCCTAGGATTGCCTAAGGTGCCAGGTCTTAAACTCAGGGGCTAGTTTTAGGATCTGAAGAACTGTGGGGTTAGGTCCTTCTCCTAAAAATCTCACCAGCAGCACTGCAGCACTAATTTTATTACTACCATTCCTATTTCTTCCATTTCACAACCAGTCTGTGATAAGAAAAGTGAAAACGACTGAAAATGAAGCTGATAATAATAAATGACAGGTATTAAGGGAAGAAATTAAAAAAAAAACAAACACAAAAAAACCCAGAATAGCACAAAATCAAATCACCTAAGAAGGGAAATATGTTAATGGTCAACTGATCACTGCCTTGTCAGTTTAATGCAGATCAATGATGTGCTTAATTACTCTTTTAAGAGCTGATTTTTTGCAACTGCTTGGCACCTAAGGAAACAAAGAGGAAGGGGACAGCACTGTGGTTTAGACATGCTGCAAATCCAGACCACTAAGCTCAGAGGGAAAAAAAGTCACAGCACCAGCAGAGCTCCCACAGATGGGGACAGGGTCAGGAAAGAGAGGAGGAGAGACTGAGTGGCCAAGAGACCTGTTAGGAGCTGGATAAAAGAGCTTAAGCTGGAGGCACCAGAGAGAACAACATCATGAGCAAAGAAAAAAGTTCACAAAACCAAAATCAGTCATAAATCAGAGCCCTGGAAATTGAAGAAGAGGAAAAAAAAAAAAAAAAAAAGAAGAACAAGTGTTTCTCAAGTAATAGGACAGGTTGTTTTGTTTTTTGTTTTTAAATATCACTCTAAATATATATATATATTTGTAGTGCAAGTCAGAGTCAAGCAGGCATGCAAGAGGTTAGTTCTACTCACTGTCAGCAGGTTTGCTATCACTTAGGAAAGGTTCCTGCTCCATGATGTCCATTGGTATTTTAATACTTGGGACTTTTTCTGAGTAGGGGCAGTCAGACTGTGAAAGAAACGTGTAAAAGGTCTTAGAATATTTTCACTGCTCTCTCTCTTACTGTCCCCCACAAATTAAAATTCTCTTTTATATAATTTCTGGAGGAATGAGGAGAAGAAAGTAAGAAAATATACAAAAAGCATTGCCCAGTTTAGTTGCTTGCTGGTTTCCACTGGCTCCCTACTGCACCCCCTCTTCCTTCACTCTACCCAAGTAAAGCAGAGTGAAAGAATCATCTCCTGTCATTGTTGTCCTCCCCTCTCCCCACCTCTCCAGCTCTGTCAGACACCATCCAGCTCTGCTTGGAGCTGGCTGCAGGAAATGCAGATGGAAAACACCCTTGGAGGCAGAAATAGCAGGGCACTGCCTCCTGAGAAAGCTCAGCTGCATGGTTTAACTTGCTGGGATTCCTCTAAAATCCCTTTTTTCTTCCCAATTGCTCTAGGAGGACGAGGGCCAGACAGGATAGGGCAGAAGTTCCTCAAGCTGGACTTTCTCAAGGTTGAATCAAGCCTTGCTGCAATTACACCTCTATTTACAGCAAAATGGTTCATCAGCTCCAGGGCCCTTGCAGGAATTCAGTATTCCCAGCCAGGCAGGAGAAAGAGCAGACACAAGCATAGAGCAAAGCTGTCCTGGAGCATGGGTACCAGCAGGATTTATACCCTACTGACTCCAGTAATCCACCTGCTTATACTTTATTGAAGGCACTTAGGATGATTTTGCTCTTTTTTTAAAATAAAAATAACTCCCCATAAGCAAAGCAAGGCTGATATTGCAGAACTTGGCAAAGGAAGCAAGGGGATGTTTGCCAGAGAGGTCGACACATCTTTGTTCCTGGGGAGAGCCAGACACAGCACAGAGCAGAGGGCTGGGGAGGAGGGAGGGAGACCTTCAGGTCAGGGCAGGAAAACATCCCAGAGGCCAGAGAAACTCTCTCCCTGGATTATTATTAATTTTTAAAATTATTTTTTCAATATAACTGACACCCGGTGCAGTATTTCATCCTCCAATAGCAAAATATTTCCTCAGGAGGATTTTCAGCAGGTGGAGGGATGAGCTGACTTCAAATCAAGATGATTCAGCAGAAAAGCACCGAGGCACCAAAGCCATTCTCAGATTCCCACATCCCCATCCTCTGGGGCCGTGCTGTGAGCAGAGCAGAAGAGCTGGGGAACCTCTGCACCCTGCTGCCCCCTGAGCTGCTGAACCAACCAAGGAGGTTGTGACAGGGCAGTGCTGATCTGAAATGGACAGACAGACAGACAGAGAAACCCCCTGCAGCTGGCAAAACTGCCCCAAAGGGAAGAGGAGACCATTACACAGCACTTCTGACCCTGAAACTAAACACATGAGCCCAAGAATATTGTTTATAAAAATATTGTCTGCCCTTTCTTGGATCGTGGGTTTTCTCAAAGAAAAAGGGAGGGGAAGCCAAAGTGCCTGAGTTTTCACTGGGCAAATGCAACAATTATTTGCCCTAATTCTCTCCTCTGAATTTTGCTGGGTGTTTGTCCTGTCAAATCCCACAGGACTAAGGGTGTATTTCTGGAAAGGAAAGGGTAAAAATAATCCAATCAATCATGCCAAGTGCTTTGTGCTCAGGAAGCTGGTAAAAGCAAATGCTGAAAAAAAAACAAACCAAGAAGAGTTAAGCACCAACATTTTGCATAAATTCTCTTTGCCACGAGATCAGTTACTGTACCTGCAGTGCATGGAGAGCCTGAGGAGAGAGGAGACAGCTTGGAAGAGAACAGTGATATGGGGACACAACCCTGAGGGTTCCTACCAGCCCTGAGGAGGGGATGGAGCTGACTCTTCACAGCCTGGTTTTCCTGCCTCTACCCCAGACCTGCAGAGATGTAGCTCTCACACAAAGGACTCAGGTTCCAGCTTCTCCTCTCCACCAGGCCTGTGGTTGCCTTTTCTGTCCTGCAAACCTTGAGCAAGCCCAGGCATCAGGATGGTCTGGGGGACCTCCTGGAGCTCTTTTTTAACTCTTGAAGACACCAGATGCATTACCTACCCCACAGGGAGGGCTGGTCTGGTAGGTAAGTGCAGACAGTAGCCAGCAGAAACCCTCCAAACACAGCCTGAGGCACACCAACCCCACAGCACCCCTTGGTCTGGGGGGCTGCAGGGCAGTGACCAGGGCAGGAGAGCCTGAGGAAGGGCCAGCTGGCTGTTCCTGCTGCCTGCCTCCTCCCACACACTCATCCTCTCTCACTTGTTTCTCTGATGTGTTAAAATGGGATTTTTTTTTCCAGCTTGAGGTGATCTTCCCTCTGCCTACATCATGGGAAAAGCATTTCTTCATGAACCCTGGCTGGTTACATGAGCAGAACAAGTGGCATTGTGCTTAATGCCCTCTGTGCAGCCTAAAATTAAGGCTGAGCTCCCTCTCCCCATTGCACAAGGTGATGAGGACCAAGGCAACCAGCTCCTCACAGGCAGCTCACACTTGCTCTCCAAAGTGCTGGAGAACACTTTGGAGTGTTTAGCACTCCAACATAAATGTGTAGGATTTGAATTCATGCTTGACCCAGGTAGAAGATTTAAAGGCACAAAGACAGAATTTCTTCTTTTTACACATACAATAAAAAATAGAACAATCTAAGGCACATGGAACTGGGCTACTCAGGTCACTGCACACAGTAATGACCCCAGCAGCCACGTTTCACTCTTTTTAGGACATGCTGCAACCTGAGGAAGGACCAAAGAGTACACTGCAGAAGGGCATATAAGCTTTGAAAATGTTTAGGTCACGAGTCCTATGGACAGAAAGCACTTTTTCCTGCAATAGAACAACTCACCTCTGCTGTGCTTCTACAAGTCATTTAAAAAATATCACTAATTAAACCTAGAATACATTCAGAAGTGATAAAGCTGATGGTAAAAACCATTCTCCTCCTAAAATGTGAAAGGCAGTGACATGGTGAGAGGGGCAGGAGGGAAAGATGAACAAGGCAGGGTGACAAAAGGCATTCTGGTAAAGGGCATGACACCTGGGCAGGTACCTATTGCTCTTGTGGGAGGTGGGATTTCACTCTTGGCAATGCAAGTCCCACCTACCACAGGCTGGGGACATCTGGAAAAAGGAAGGCAATGGAGAAAAGCAGTTTTGTTTGGGGCAAATTTGCTGCAAGAGCAAAAGATTGAGCTGGCTGGCTTCCACAGGGACTGGGAAATCCCAAGGCCCAGAGCTGGGGAGGGGCATGGAGAGTCCCTGGGATTAGCTAGGCAGAAATGAGCAATTTGTCAAGAGCAGAGAGCTCCTTACATCATCATTGTCACTGTCCATACTGCCCTTCTTCTTTTTCTTCTTCTTCTCATCCTCTTTCTTTTTCTTTTCCTTTTCTGGAATGACGTCATCAAGAAAGCTTAAGTCATGCTGGGAGAAGAGGTAGTCCATGGCTTTTCTGACTGCTACGAGTGCCAGGATCTGAAAAGGCAGAGAGGTCACATTTTACCTTTAATTGGGAATGCTCTGTGCATCCCTCCTGATGCTGCTTTTTAATCCCACACACTTTAATTCTGGCTGTACAGGAATGTACAGAGAACAAGATGAACACCTGGGATATCTCTGCCAACCTCCAACTCTGAACTGGGAGTGCTTCCCATCTGAATAAACGTGAGCAACACAGGGAAACAAGCATGCAATCACTTCATGCTCCTGCAGAGACCAGGGTCACCTTTAACATCCAGGTGAGGGGAAGAGGCAGCAGAGACAAAAAAATGAGTATTTTCATGACTTTTTGGATTCAGCCTAGCTCAGCAGGTCCACTGGGGCAGCCTGAGTAATTGTCTTTTCTCCCACCACTGCCTCACATGTAAGAACCACTTAGCAATTAGACAAGAGCCAAGCTGTGACCTCAGGGTTAGCAGAATAAAGTTTACTAGAACTGTGGCTGCATGTGAAACTGGAGGAAAAGCTCCTTCTGTGCAATCAAAGGCAGCGGGGAGGAAAAGAAGGGACACATCTGAAAAGGGTGTTTACATCAACCCTGGGCTTAACACCACCACCAGCTGCCTACCAAGATCATGTGTGTGCTTCACCAAAGGGTCCAACGAAAAGCAGAAAGCTCAGCTTGGCTGCTAAAAGATATAACCAGCTCCTAACAACTGCCTAAAGATGAAGAGTTTGTTCCCAGCAATGACCATCAACAGCACAAACATTTCCTAGGAAAGGATCTCAAACTCTGGCTTGCATAACTTAGGACGCAGTTACTGAAGAGAGAAATTACTCAGGGGGTGGAAGAATGCCATGAAAACACCCATGACCATCCCATTATGAATTACTTCTGTATGAAAAGTGCTTTTCCCTCAAATAAACAGAAATTTGGCTCTTGTCCAGGTCTTTGCAAACTGGAAGTGCGTAGTCTTTGTCTTCATGAGTGCAAATAACTGAGGTTTTGTCACCAGATCCAGCTGCACTTCAGCTGTGGCTGCACCTTCACTGAGTTTGCATCCTTACAGCAAACTTCAGCACTCAGGGTTCACTCAGAGTTATGTTCAAAGAGAATGTGTCCAGGTCTTGGATTGAGCTCCCAAGAGCAGCACAACAGAGCTGTGAAGCTGCAATGGAATGCTGTGTCCCTGGGAACTCCTCACTTCTAACACCTCTATAAAAGAGCATCTGTCCCAGCAAGAACATTTGGGAGGATTTTTTTCACTTGCATCATCTCTTCTCATTTCACCAGAGAACAAATGCTTGTTCTTGTTACCTTTTCTGCTTTCCCTCATTCCTTCTCTTCCTTAAATAAACATTGCAGTTCTTATTTTAGATGTCCATAAACCTGAAACTAGGTGGCATTGGGGCCAGATTTCTTAAGGAAGTTTCATAAAGCTTTGACTTGGCAGCAGTCTGACCCATCTTCCCAGCTAGCAGTGAGACCTGGCAGAATCTCTGTTCTGCTCTGCTCCCACTGGATCCCTGCTCAACCCTGTTCCAGCTGAGCTACAGGTCAAGCACAGAGGTAGGGAAGGAACTACTCCATGCTCCCTCCAAAACCTTTGATGGAGGTTTTGATGCCTAAGGCAGTGTGTGTATAAACTCCTCTTAACACTTGTTTATTTTTTGTTTGGTGTAAGTTCATAATTGTGTCTCTAGCTCTAGTATTTCATTATTCCCCTTCCTTGATGTAGCAAAACCTATCAGACTGACTGTACAGTGTGTATTTACCTCTGTGTGATAACTGTTTTATCACTCTGCATCCAAAACAAGCTCTAACATGATTCTGATATGCACTATTAGGAAGAGGACATGCATCCTACAAACTTACATATCATCCTCTGATGGGAAACCCATGAATCAACATTATTGGTTTTTTTCTCAAGTTGAAGGAAAAAAGACTTTTTTTGTTGTTGTTCTTGATTTAGCTAATCGTTTCACCTCCATTTAGCAGCCAGCCTCATTCTGAGTTTTGTCAATTTGTGCAATTTAAAAACAAGGGAGAGATTTTCTGTACAGTGATTAGTCTGGCCTGAAAAAGGAAAACACTGAACATCTCATTCTTTCTTACACCACAAGGAGATAACATGGCAAATCTAACCTTGGCAGCCAGGAAAGGGCACAACTAACCACACTTTTCCAGAAAAAACTTAACCTTCCAGGCTCATTTTCCTTCAGAGGATTTATGTAAAGGCAGCCAGAGCACCACTGAGCCTGTGCAGCCACACATCAGTGCCATGAGTGGAGGCAGAGCCAGAGCTGGGGATCTGTCAGGGAGAGGTTGGATCTGCCTGTTTGTAACTGTGTGTGGAAGGAGAAGGCTGCAAGAGAGATGAGAAGAACATCACCTACCATGACAGGGAATATGATAGCAGCCACGGTGGACTTGAGGATCCAGAGGAGGGCCAGGCACACCACCTGCAGGAAGGTGAAGAGATGGACCCTGCGCAGCGGGACGTGGCGCAGGTAGATGAAGTCAGGCTGGTGCTTTAGAGGCATCAACAGCAGCTTCAGACGATCCATGAACTGGAAGGGAAGGAAACAGCTACTTAAATGAGACTCAGGATGCACAAAAAAGGAGATGCAAAAGCATTGTTGCACTATGAGGGGTGACCTTGAATCTACTTGTTTTCCTTCCACAAAAATAACCTCGTAGAAAACGCAGCCCAGCTCCTCCATCCTGACTGACCAGTGCTTGGTGCAGGATGGGTTAGGGTTTTAAGTCAGTTGCCTCAAGTGAAGGTCCTGGGCTCTTCAATATATTTGGCAATGAAACAGAGACACAGGAGAGAAGCACCTCTGAAAGCCAGGCTCTGGGGTGCCTTTAATTTAAGGAGCAGGACACCATGTGTTCTGCTGGTCAGTGTGTAAACCAAGGAATGAATTATGGCCAAAATTGCTCTGCTGGCTTCAAAAGAATGGGTCTGATCTGCTGTGGCGGTGGGGGTTTCTCTTGAAGGGTACATTTCATTACCCAAAACACAGAGAAAACAAAATGAATGTCCAAATGATGGCTGGCATCAAATTCTTGGCCACTTCTGCCACCCTCCCCTGCCCTGCTCCTGGCCAAGGAGAGACATTCAGCATTTAAAAACAATGCTTTTTTTTTTTTTTTTTTCCCCCCCAAATGAATTGGGAGCAGAAGTGAGGGCAGACATCCCATTACCAGAGAACAGAAAGGCACCTAAGCAGAGAGGGAGGAAGACGGGGCAGCTTTTCCGGCAGCCTCCCTTGCCCCGTGCGGCACCGGATGGACTTGGAGTTCAACCAAAACTGGGATTTCTCATTGAGTGAACAACATCCTTGATGAGGGGAAAACAAGCTGCCCAGTCCCCTGACCACCTGGGCTGGGAAGAAAGGGAAACCTCCTCCAAGAGAACCAACCCCAGGGTGAAGATTACAATCCCCTCCTTGTCCCCTTCCTGAGGGCAGGCTTGCTGCCCACTGCTGCTGGGAGCAGATTGAGCTCAGGCCAGTGAATGAAAGCTGGAGTGAGAATCCAGTGTAAAGAATACCCCAGGAAATTCTCATGGTGCTCACAGGACAGGCAGTCTTTTCCCGTTAGAGCTCAACTGAGCCCTAAAAAGAAAGGCCACGATTAACAGGGTGCCAGAAAGCAACAAAACCCACTTCCAGCTTCCTTGGGCCAAATTACTGCCCTGTGAGAAAGGCTCCTTACACAGCCTTTCCTCAGAGACAAAGAAAAGGGGCCTGGCTCCCCCTCCCTGGCCAACAGCCGTGTTCCCGCTCCTTAACAATGGGGAATAACCCCACTGCCATAAATCCCCTTCCCTTGCTTTCCCTCAGCCCGTGACAGATGCCCCACTGGAGGACACCCAGCACCCTGGCAGTGAACTGGGGATCTCCTCAGGGACAAAATGGCCCCCGGGATCTCCCCACAGCAAACCCCATGGCTGAGAGGGCCCGGGCTGGGGGCTGCTCCTGCCTCTGGCCTCCATCCGAGGACAAACAGCCTCCTGCCATGTTTGTAAACAGCTCCAGCCACCCTCCTGGGGTTTTGGGGAAGGGAAAGGAGAGGGTGGAGGAGAAGGGAAAGGCCGGGGGTGTTGGTGAGGGGAAGCAGCCAGCCCGGAGGGACTCACCTGCACGCCATTGAGGGACGCGACGCCCATGTAGAGGAAGACGCCGTAGAGGACGGGCATGGGGATGAACTGTGGGGGAAAAGCGGGAGAAACGGGGTGAGCAACCTCCTCAAGCATGGCACAGCCCAAACACAGGGGGGAACATGCCAGTCCCAGCCTCAAACAGCACCCAGGAGGAGGGAAGGCAGAGTAATAAAGGGATCAGTCCTTCTGCTGTGTCTGAGCTCTCCCAGGAGGGCTGCGGTGCAGGGCAGGGGCAGAGGGAGCCCTGGGCTCTCCCCACAGCTTGGACCTCTCTCCAAGAACCAAGGGGAAAGAAGCTGGCCAGTCAGAATATTAAAGAGGTGGCAGGGTAAATGTCTTCCAGTTAGCTTCAAACTGATTTTTCACCACTTCAAACTGCTTCACCTCTGATGTATTTGGGGTTATTACTGTTCAATTTCACCTCATCTGGTGAGACTTGAAGGCAGAGAAGAAGAAAGGATCCACAGGATCCTGTGGCACGTCCAGCTCAGCAAGCTGTGGGAATCCATCCAGAACGGCTCTTTTTAAGTCCCTCAGCAAAGACCAGCAACGCCAACCCAATCCTTGACTGCTGTCACTCGCTTTAATCCAAAACTCCTCACAAATACAGGACCCTGAGTCGCCTCCTTCCCTGCCAGGAGCCGTGCTGCCAAACACCGGTGTGTGCTGCCCTCCGTGGCTCGGTGCGGTTGCTGGGAGAGGTGCAGTGTCAGATGGCGGCCACGGCACGGCAGCCACCGCACGGCCACGGCCACGGCTCCCCCGCACCCCGCGGGACCCAGCGCCCGCTCCCTGCCCCGCACAGCTCAGTGCAGAGGGGAATAACACAGCACTCACTGGGTCCGAAACACCGTGGCTTTGATCCACGCTTTTCACTTGGGGCACATCAGCACCAAAGTCACCGGGACACCTGCCAGACAAGGCCGCAGCTTCCCTGCCTACACTTCTCCCTTTTTTTCTCCTGAGACTTTTTTCACCTCGGAAGTTTCTCGGTTGCTGCCTCATCCTCCTGTTGGGTTTATTTCCTTCCCTGAGTGAGCTGTGCTGATACGGCACACTAAAAAGCCCAATGTTTTTTTTGGGAGCCTGGGCTCACCAGCCTGGCACCACCACCATGTGGCATCGCGGGGAGGGACCAGGAACCAGCCCGTGGGTCACTGAGCTGTGGGTGTCCACGGGAGCCAAAGCCCTCGCTGAGTATGAGGGGTCAGACAGGATAACAACAGCTCCTCCGGAAAGCTGAGCAGGAGGCTTGCAGAGTTTAACTTTCTCGTTCACTTACATCGCTCTCTCTCCCCTTTTATTTCTGTTTTTTAAACAAACAAACAAACAAAAACCCAAGAAAAAACAAAAAGGAAAATGTCCAAATATTATTTCACCATTCCACAATAATTAATCTGGAAAATCATCCCCCGGTGAAACGTGAATACGTTATTCTGCAGAGTAGCAAGCAGCGCTTTCAATCTGGAAGACTTTCTTTTGGCAAACTATTCATGAACTATGGGGTTGCTGGCTCAGGCACTCCGAGCAAACCTGCTGCTAGCCAACAGAACTAAAAATGTATTTATAGGAAAGTGCCTGTCATTCTCCTAGCAAGGCCAAGGATGTTTCTGTGGAGATCTGCCATAACTGAGCAGAAACATCAGCGACGTTCAAAACCAGCAGAAAACAACAAAGATGAGATTATTCTGCGGATTGCCTGCTTTATTGAATTCGGGATCTTCAGCGTTGGGTTTGCCTCTGGCACCAGAAGACTTAACTGTCCTGCAATGTCCTTAGCACAGCAGTTCTCTGGAGCAGCAGGCCCTGCCACCAGTTTGCTAAAGGTCCTGAGCTGCTGCCAGCTCCTTCCCGCCGGCACGTGGGCACGGAGCGTGCGGTTTATCCTCAGGCGTCCTCCCGCAAGGAGCCTTCCCCTGCCTGGTCGTACGGGGAGCAGAGACAAATCTCTGATGAATGAAGCAATAAGAGGGGAAATAACAGACCCCAGTGGAATAGGGAAGAGAGATCTTGCAGGGAAAGGTCACGTCAACCAGCAAACAGAAGTATTACAGCCAGGCATTAAATGGGGGGCACTGAAATGTTTGTTTGTGACGATGAGGGAACTGTTACCAAAACACAAAAATTTGCTGGTTGTAGAAACAAGCTTAGAAACCAGGAATTGGAAGCACACTGACTTTGTAAAGCCACTTTCTCCACAGGCAGCATCAGGGCTCTCTGCCTGCTCCTCCCCTTCAGGCTCACATCTAACCATGGCTCACAACACCCATGGCTTTCCACTTCCTCATGACCAAAAAGTCATTTGCTTCCTCCAGAAATGCTGCTTCTCCAGACAGCTGTCTGCTCTGTCACGGAGTTAGGATGCATGGTGCCATGGCTTCAGGATGTACATTAATCTCTGGACATCTTCTGCTCATCTAAGTGGTCTGTGGGCCCATGGAGATGGACTTGTGCAGCTGACATCTCCTCTGTACAGGGTGCCTGCCCTGGGTGCCACTTCACAGGGCCAGCTCTGGAGAAGGCAGTGTCCTCCACAAGACATGGAGAAGCAGAAGAGTTTCCTTCTGTAACAGTGATGATCCACATCCACAAGAATGTATTTTTCTGTGGCCAACAGATTTCAGGTCTTGGAAAATAGCTACCTATCTGGGTTAAGTGGTACAACAACAGCACATCTGTACTGGAAACTCACAGGAAAAAAAAAAATGCAGGAGAGAAAGAAATCACGTTTAATTTCACTGCTTCCTCCAGAATCACAATCCCTACTGCTGAGTTGGATATCTCTTCTGAGCAATAAGGGACAAAGAGTTTCTTCAGGTGTATGTGTTAAGATGTACACACACTAAAATAAATGCAAATGTACTTCTAAAACTACATATCCACCTGTTAACCTGTGCCTCTTCTGCATTGCTAACCATCCTTCCATCAGGCCACAAAACATTATCAGTAATGTATTTTCCACAAAGCGCTGTCACAGCAGAAGTGTAAGAGTGCAGAATAAAAGAAAACTTAGCTTTATCCAAGTATGGAAGAAAGAAAATCTTAAAATAAAAAAAAAAAATAAATAAAAAAAAATCATAGCCCTGAACTTTATCGCTATTCCTATCTCACACATGACAACAGTATTATTTTTTCCTTCCAGAAGGTTGGTATTTAAGCTTCCAGGAAATTTTTAAACTGCATCAGTAATTCCCACTCATCTCCTTTGCCACACTTCACCGATGAGCTTTTAAAGTAGCATAAAAATTGCCTGAGAGTTGCTGTGTGAACAAAAGGCAGCAGAGAAGGCAATGCCCTTACCTTCAGGATGGGAGCCATAAAGACAGACACACCAGTCAGGATGAAAACGATAATTCCAGTGACCCTCTGCTCCCTGAAACAAAATCACTGGGTAAGCAGATTGGTTCAGCTTTCACTCTACTTTTATTCCCTCCCAGAGCACTCAGCAGCAAGCCTGACAGCTCATTTTGGCAGTCACACTGGCAAAGCAGGCACAACCCAAAGCATCAGCCAGGTATCCTCATACACCTCTTTTTTTTCCAACACCTTTTTGTATGCTGCTCTAGCTCTGCTGTTTTTGGATCAACACAGCACTGCTACTGAGTAAGGAGGAGTGTGTTTACACATTAAGCACTAGAAACTGTTAACTAGCAATTCACATTCCTGGCAGGGCAGTATTTATAGCATGCAAATGGCTAATAAATCAGTAGCTCTCCACTCTTAGATTAGTAGCATATTTTGAGCCCTGATCACTGTAGTCCAACAGATGCATAAATGGTCCAGGCTTTCGTGGGGTGCTGAACAGCCAAAAATACTTTTGCCAGCAATATTTCAGAGTACTGAAAGGTGGGCCCTTAAATCTCTATTTAGTCACCTACACAAGTGGCCTCATTTCCACGAGTGCTTCTATTGAAAGCACTTCAGACCAATTAATTAATACAACCAAATACAGAAGAAAACTGCTTAGCTTGAGCTGACTGCTCTAGGCAAGCCAGGTTTATATTTTTTACCACTATGCTTCATAATAAATGCCTGCCTAATTTCCACTGGCCAAGAAACGTCCAGTAAACATATCACTTAAACCCGGGATCTGATCTGGCTCAATAAAACTTTTAAGGAGTACCTAAGGAGTAACTTAAGGAGTAACTTCTAAGGAGTACCAGAGCTCACTCTGTGGAGCTTTGTGCATTTTGGGATGACTTCAACATGGGCCCAAGGCAGCCCAAGAAATGGACTAAACTCTGGTGAGAAGTTTTCTCCCTGTCCCACAGACTGCCCCTCAGCTACAGACATGCCATTTCCTTCCTTCCCAAGAAGGAATATCTGCAAAAGGGCTCTGCCAGACCAACCTCTGACTGGATGTATCCTTTGAGGACAATAAGGGAGCTGGAAGGAAGCTCAGCTGATCTGAAGACTTAGAGCAAACCCAAGAGCTGTCCCCCTGAACCTCTGCACATGTCCTGCTCGAAGCAAGACCATTTATAGAGCAAAGTGATCTCTGCAGGCAAGCAAGGCAATTAGGACCTTTCTGGCTTGACATACCTCACTCCCAAAAACTTGGGCTGTTCTCCAGGGGCTGAAGTTTCTGTTTCCATCTTCAAGCTGTCGATGTGAGCAATGGAGATGACGGTAGCAGCAACGTACCAGGGCAGGCCCATGAAGGAGCACACGATCATCAGGACAGCCACCCAGAACAAATCCAGATGGTACCCAGCACCTTTCTGTGAAGGGAGACACACAACTGTCAGCTTAATTTCTCTGCCCATCTCTGGGAGGGGGCAGAGGCACAGCAAACAAGCAGCATTTCCTTCTCCAGCATCTTTAGGCCGGCAGGAGTTGCCCTAAGGAGCAGCAGAGCAGGACACTGCTGCTGGGACATGAACCTCCTTCTGAAACAGCAGCAGGCCCAGATTGGTACCTCTGTGCATAGAGTCAACTCACAGCTCTGTAAAGATGTGCACAAATCTTTTAACACCCAAACCCACCCTTTAAACACAGACCAAAGCCTGATTTTAGTTTTAAACAGCTGCTGTAAAATAACTCTCAGTGAAATGATGGAATGACATCTATGTGAAAGCAGCCTTGTAGAAATAGGGTGCCAGTCATCTGCTGTCTCAGAGCAAGGCCTGAACCCCCAGATTTAGGATAGGAAGCAACTGTGGGATCTCACAGTCAGAGCTTCACACCCGGTCTGAGTCCTGCTGATGGAGCCTGGTGCTGGGGGCATCCTCCTCAGCCCCCAGCCCCTCTGGGGGAAAGCAACAAGAAGAGCTGACAGGCTCATACCCTATTCAAAGGGGAAAGCTGCCCTCATTCTTCACTCCTTTCTCAAGACCTCTGGTCTTCTATTTTTTAAATCATTTATCAAACTGACACAGGAAATCCAACAGTCACAAGTGCCAAGAGAAGTGAAGAAACAAAAGAGCCACCAAAGAAAGGGATCTTCAGAAAAACACCAGATGAATCTCTATGGTTTGCTGTTTTAAAGGAGATTAACCTTTTTTTAATCCTGCTTGATTTGATTTTATTGGAAAGAACAAATGACCTGGACCTACGTGGTGACCCTGGAGGGAAAGCAACCCTCTTGTTGCTTGTCTTGACTAGTCCTGGCTGTTTTTCTCACCCGTGTGCTGCTTACCTTGGCTGCCCAGCAGCCCTGGACAGGCTCTCAGTGACACTCTGCCAACACTTAGCAAGGCACTAGCATTAAAAAACTCTGTTCTTCTTTGGCTTACTGGAGGTTTTGTGCAGGGAGGTGGTTTGTGGTGCAGAGCAGCAGGATTGGACCCAGAACCCCCAGTGCTCACCACCAGAACAACAGAATTGAGGTTTTATATATTAAACAGGATGCTGCTGGGGTGTTTATTCTTAGTTACTGAATCACCCTGTGGTAGCATAACCATACCCAGTGCATGTAAGCTGAAGAGATGACAGGCCTCTTCCTCATGGGGAATATATTGAATATATTTTCTTCAGTGATGAAGACAATCATATGACTGCTTAATTAGGTGCAAGAGAGACCTAAACCAGAGCCCCTGTCAGTGATCAGCCTCCCCCTGAGGAAGAGGTGGGCACAGGACTGAATACATTTGCCCAGATCCTGATGGCCAGAAGCAATTTTCTGAGGTTTCTTTTCTTTTTTTCAAACCAGCCCCCTGAGCCCCTGAGCCAGCCCTCCCTGCACACAACACACCTTTCCATTCCCTGCTGCTCCTGCTCCTCCAGCTCAGGCTCAGGACTGTTCTAAATCACATGTTGGTTGCCTAATGTCTGCAGTGACCACCTGAATGGAAACATTCTCCTCTCTTTCTACCAAAAGCTCCATTCACACTCCCAACAGCTCTCAGTATAACTGCTGGAGCAGGTATCTAAATAGTGACCCAGCATTACCCTTTTTGCAGGGAGTTTTTACACTCCCAGGTTAGACCACTTGAAACACATTCACTTAGCAGGAAGGGAGAGTCTTCTTTTACAGGAATTTAATATTTTTTAATAGAACTGACTGTGCAGGGAAAGGAAAAACCCTACAGGCATGAAAAACTGCATAGCACTGGTCTGCAAAGTTTATTTTAAAAACATTACTGCATCCTAGGCTGTTATATGTCAGCGGATATAAAGCTCTTCTTTAAATAACATCCAACTGTGGCTGTGCCCTTGCTATCTCCCAGATCTCTTCAGCTTGTTGCTGGCATTTTACAGCACTGGTGGCCAACCTGGCTGTCACACCGGGGCCTTCTGTGGCCCCAGTGGGGTCCTGTGATCACCCCAGAGCCCCAGAAGAGTGGCTGAGAGGCACCCTGATGTGCTCAGGGATAGCCAGGACACAGAGACCTTGGTGTGCAGATGTCTGGGAACATCTGCCAGTGATCCCCTTACGCCATAACCACAGGAGCAGAGGCTTGTCAGACAGAGAAAGTGTGGCTGTTGTGACAAGGTGAGAGAGATTTGGGGTTGGATGTAATAACACAGTGCTGTGGGAACTGAAATCAGGTCCCAGTTCAGGTCAAAGCAGAGCCCCTGAGTGAGGAGACCCTTACAAGGTCACAGCCTCTCCCTACCCCAAGCCTGAGTTCCAAAACAGGCACCTCTTCTGGCCACCCTTATTTTAATTTTCATCAAGCAGCCCCTTACAGCCTACAACAGAAGTGCAGGAAGAAAGCTGAGCATAATCACAGAGCAGCTTTCTCTCCTTAACATCAGCAGGAGATGGCAGGGAACAGGCCTGTGCCTCTGAGGGGGGAAGGTGGTAGGTGAAACATTGGGATCAGAGTAATTTGATGCTAGAGGACAGGTTTGAGTTTGATGGGCTGGGGCCTGGGGCTCGTTTCTCTAAGGAGCTGGAGCCTGTGAAGAGCCACTGGGAAACACCAGCACTGCCAAATCCCAGGAGTTACACACCAGGGGTCAGGCACTGAGCTATCAGCACCTTCTTCTGCCCCAATCATCTTCCCAAAACAGAACAAACACTGTGGTTAAACACCAGCAATGAGGTTTCTGAGGTGGCACGTCCACCCCACACTGCCAAGGGGCCCTCCTCCATCACTCTCCCAGGAAAAGCGTGGGTGCAGGACACAAAGCACACCCACCTTCAGCTTGTGCTCCTTCCTGTTGACAATGACAGCTGTGATTTGCTGGTCCATGAAGATGAGGATGGTCACCAGCAGTGCAGGGATGGCTGCTGCCAGGTAGACCCACCATGGGTTCCCTCCAAAGGGTGGGACAAACCAACTCCTCGCAGGACTGGTTGGCTTTTTAGGACAAGGAAAGGGAAGGTTGCATTAGAGCCACAACACAGGAGTGATGCCAGCCTAAATACACCTGTATTGCCAGCAAGGGGGCTATGGGGACACACTTGAGGTTTTTGATAATCCTTTCCCTTAACAGCAACAAGAGGGTCAAAGTATGGAGGCAGGATTTAGGAAATAAATCAGCCAACCAAAATGATGCCAACAGAAAGGATTGTCTGAATAAAATGGTTCTTTCCAGAGAGCTGCTTATGATCCAGTTCTGAGAGCAAGTCCTTTCACACAGGGCAGAGGGATGGAAAAGGGAAGTTCCCCCAAAGGCCACCACACAAGCTGACAATGACATACCTTGAATTCACTTGGCACAATTAGTTTTGGTGTGTCCACACCTACCAGGGCATCTATTCCACAGAAAATAAAAATGGACAAGATAATGGCAAAGTCACTGATGAGCTTCCGGGCCTGGAACAGAAGAGGAGATCAGAAGAGGGGTTAGCACTGCCAAGCCCCCATCACCCATGCTGTAGGTTCTATCTGACACCCCAGCCTTGTGTCTGCTGGCAGCAAAGCCCATCTGCTCCTTTTGTAGACACTAAGGGGTGCGTTGTCATGCCTGGTGACAAGGGCCTTGGGACCTGACTGCACTGTCCAGAAGCCAAACAATACAGCCTAAAAGGAGGTATGAAAACAAGGCTAAGGGAAAAGGAAGCTGCTCTTGTAAGGAAATGCCCCATGGATGTGACAATCTCACTGATGTCCCATTCAGCAGCAGCCCCAGTACAGTACCCAGACCCCCTGCAGCAGGGGCTGAAGAGACTTTTCAGAATCACTTTCCAGAATTGACAGAAACTGAACATTTACAGCTAAACCTAAAAACGACAATGACCTTTTTTTGACATACAAAATATTGCCTCCCTCTGACCTCTGATTCTTTAGGGCCCACACAGTCATGTTTTCTGTGCAGGCTCCCAGACTGCTTTTTGTCAAGCTTTGAGCTTCTTGTTATACCACAGGATTCCTAAGGTGTGTGGCTTTAACAAACCCCCACTCTGCTATCCCCAGACTCCATTCCTTCAATATGGCTGGTTTAGCAGTGCAGAAAGGGAAGACAAGGTATTTCACACCAGGCAATGGAAACAGCACAAGGAAGATAAGAAGACCCGAAGTTCCCCAAGAGATCAGATGTTCTCTGCGACTGGCAGAGACCACATTGTTATCTGTTCCAAGTATTAAAGCAGAAAGGCAAACAAACTGGGTTTCTCCACTAAATCCTCAACATGCCCTAAGAGTGCAACTGTGCTGAAGCCACTGGAATGACAATTTAGATGCCACTGGTCAGACCCCAAAATTCACCTGGCAGGATCCACTGTGCTTGTCTGTAAGTGCATGAGCTTTTCTGAGTTGTTGTTCCTGCCAGGTTTCCTGGGCTCACATGGGTACAGATAAATTGTGCTGCATTCCATCCCAGATGGATTTTTTTTTTTCTTTTTATTAAAAATAATAGAGGTTCAATTGTAACACAGTAGAAATATCCCTGCAGGATAAACCCCTGTCTGTCAGATTGCCAAAAATGAGGGGTAAGGGCTTGGAGGGAATTGTGGCTTTGGCAGACCAGCTCATACATCTGTGCTGGTAACTTTAGTTGGGGGGACCACAGAAATAGAGGCACCTGAGAGGTGTGTATGAACTGGCTGTTGGTCTGAGCAAAATCTTGTTTAAATTGGTGCTGAGGTTTTCCAGGTCATCCTTAGTATGCATCTGATCCTCAGAGAAGAAAGGGAATTTCTGCTGTGGGTTCCTACCACAGCAGGTAGGGCAGACATGGTCTGCAGTGGGGTTCAACATTTTTGCATGGATTTCTGAGTACTTCAAATGCTACATGGTCACATCAGAGATGTGTCTCTGCTCTCCTGTTCTATACAGACAGCTCATTCACCCACTTTTACTCTGTGAGAGCAAAGTGGTCCTTTTGTCCTCCTGTGGAATGGCCAGGCATCCTACCCCAGAGCCCACATCACACGAGCTCTGGAGCTGAGCCTGGAACTGGCCAGTTGAAACCACACTTCTGAAAGACACACAGCTGAAACTACACATGCCTGAAGGACCCTCTGACTTCTAAAGGCTGCTCAGCTCCATCACTGCAGAGCTCAGCTTGGAAGTGTTGTCACCAGTACCTTTAAAATCACCACCGCGTCCCCATGACAGATTATGGCTCATTTTGGCTCTTCTGCTGCCTTGCCCACGCTCTCCAGGGACACTGAGTGACAGCTAAGCAACCCCTGGGTTAACCAGTACCAGGTTCCTCCCCAGCACAACCTGGCTGCCTGCACAGCATTGTCCCTGGGCAGGTGACAGCTGTCCCAAGAGCAAGGCTGCTCTGTGCCCTCGAAGTGGGAAGAAAGAGACTGCTGGGGTGAAAGGAGACACTTACAGTGGTCGGAAAATATCGACTGGTCTTGAATTTCTTCAGGGCCATGGAGCAGGTGTAAGTGCCAAAAAAGAGGATGAAAGACATGAGGGTGATGTCAGGGACGTAGCCACAGTTGTTGCCCACGAGTTGCCCTCCGAGTCTCAAGCACTCCTTGGCTGTCAGGGCTGACCACTCAGTGGTGGTGTTGGGCTGAGAACAAGAGAGAACACTGCTCAGCTCCAGCTCTCTGAGACTCTAAGGCATCCAGCACAGGGCCTGGAGACAAAGGGAAGCTCAGGGACCAGGGGACAAGGCAGGGAAGGGAGGACAGGGGTCTGCATTCCTCAGCAGAAAGCTGCTACTCTGGGTCTCAACTTGTTGCCCCTCCTCAAACCTGACCCCAGCAAGCTCCATTCCTTCCTCCTCATCACCCAAAGCTCATCACCAGAGTGAAATGTGGAAAATCCAGGGTTAGCTCCAGAAAAATCAAAGAAGGATGTGGAAACAGGACCTTCCAAAGGAAGGGCTGGCCACAACACTCCATCCCTTACAGCCCTGGATCCCAGGACCTGACTGATCCCCAGGAGAACCATTTCCATCCTGCCAACATGCCTGGAGCAGCCTGCAAGAACGTGGCTGCTATTAGCAAGTAATTCCCATCCCCAGGCTCTGCACGCAGCATTCCACATGTAGAGCCATGAGAAGCCCTGGGAGGGTCAAGTGAGCACCCCTGAGGGACCAATGTCACCTTTTCAGTGTCCCTGGCTACACGGGAGTGTCAGGGGGAAGGTCTTCTTCAGGTGAGTGATTCCTGATCATTGAGCACGGCCTGCAGACTTCCTAGATGATAAATTCCCTGCTCCCCAAGGGCACTCACCATCCCAGCTGAGGAATCCAAGAGCTCATCAGCTGACAGCACTGTTGTCCCGTTAAATAAGGAGCTATTCACTGCAAGAGAGGCCAGGAAATGGAACACTCTGAGCGTGGGGCAGAAATAGCCAGGAAGAAAAGCAAATTTCAACTATTAAATCATTTAACTCCGTCAAACTGCTTACAAACTCTTTGCTCAAGTCAAGCGAGGAAAAGGTACTGTTTCAGAGTGACTCAAAAGCATCAATCACTTAAAAAAAGAAAAGAAAAAGGCTAAGGGAAACATAATTCCAACCTAACTGGGGTTTTTTTTGGAGCTCACTGTAAAAAAAATAAAGTAATAGACCGACAACATAATCTTTCATAATTTTGCAATATTCTTCTCACAATTTCTGGATTAAAACAAATACGAACAGGACACTCCTAATGATTAATTTAAAATTAATGTACAACCCCAAAAATAACCAGAAAAGCAAAATACATTTCAGAATTCAGCACAAATTTGGTTTTCAGTTTAAAAAAAGAAGGCAAGAGTAATTGAGATCAAGAGGGAGATAATTTCTTTGCAAAAAGGGGCAGCAGCAGCCACTGTGACAATGATTCATGATTCTCCTTTTGCTCTCATGGGGTGAGAAATCATTTGTTAGAAATTCCATTCAGAAATGCAAACTGTCCTGGAAACAGACTTGTCAGATATGTCCTCATCTTTATGTCCTCAAGCATGCACTCGTATGGCTGATAAGAACCTGTAAGTTGTTCTGAAATATTGCATGGCTCTCATTTGTTTAGCTGGGGAAAGAATAAGTGCACTTGTCTTCTGCTAAAATCACACTGGGGTCTAACTAAGAAGCAGGACATCTTTCTGTGGAGGCAATCTTGCCTGGGCCCGTGACAAGTGAGATCCCCTGACTCCTGGGATCCCTGTCCATGCTCCGTGCTCTTTCCCACCCTCTCCCTGCAGTTCAGCAGCTCCTGAAGCACTGGCTTTTATGGCCAAGGTGCCACCAGCTGAGACAGATCGGTGCAGGAGAGCTTGGAGCCAAGTCCCAGGAGGTGACCTGGACCTCCAGACTCTCAATTCAGCACTGACCATACCAAAAAGGAAAAGACCCTGCTGCTCAAATGGGAGCAGAGCCAGAGCAGCAGCCAGAGATCCTATGGGCTGTAACCAAGGTGAGTGCACAGCTCCTGGGGATCCGCTCCCAAATCCAGCTCCCAACACCTTTTGCACAGAGGCAGCAGCCAGCAGCTTTTCCTGTCTGACAGGTATGTCGAGATAAGCTGAGGTTTACTTTGAGCCCAAACCAAGTTTCTTACTCACTCCTCGTCGTCTGAGGGTTCCCAGGAGTGATCCCAGCTCCCCTAATGGCACCTCTGTTTGTAGCTGTGGTTTGTGACCTTTTGTTCCCAGTTGTGGTGCCAGATCTCTCCATATGCTGGCTCTGCCTGCCCTGCAGCCCACACTCTCTGATAGCCTGAGCTGCTGGATAAACTTCCCTTCTCCTTTTGTGTTCTCCCACTCCTACAGGCAGCCAGGAGGGGGGGAACCACCCATGTTTGGGGAACACCCTGGGTAAATCCAGCTCCTGCACTGGAGAGAATGGGGCAGTAGATACCTGAGCTTCATGGCACTGACCTGGCCACCACCTCTGCCCCTTCATCCCCTTCTCACAGCAACACCCTTGTGAATTTACAGCCACAGGGGTGCAAGAGCCCAGGGGACAGAGGCAGCTTCTCCCCCGGTACTGATGCTCACTGGAGCAGCCCCTGGAAGGATGGTTATAAAGACATCCCAGCTGGCACAGAGGCTGAAATTCACCCTTCGGCTTCAAAATAAGCCCAAGATAGAATATCTGGGGACAACTGATAAGGGACAATCCAGCTGTTTGTTACCTGGACTGCAGCAGAACAGAAAAAGCAAGCAAGAGCAATTTTCTATCTGTGAGCTGCTGAACCATCCCCTTACCCGGATCTGATGGTTGGCAGGCACAGGAGTAATGTGTGATTTCATCCACCTTGAAGTGAGAGTTGATGGGGTAGTGATCTGCCAGCTTGATCATCTTCTTGAAAGCATCATAAATGAAGATGAAGCTAATGAGGGAGGAGAAGCCTTCTTCAGTGAAGCGGGTGAAGTACTTGACCAGGAAGCTGGCGTCGGTGGCAACCAGGAGGAGGCACTGGAATGCTGACCAGAGCCCGATCCAGAGCCGGAACTCCAGGTAGTCAAAATCATTGTCTCTGCAGCAGGACAGGGGCAAGGAAGGGAAAATATCTGGGTTAGACAAACCCAGGCAGGATGGTGACTTCCCAGCCAGCAGAGATGCAGGAACAGCCTCTGGGGGCTGGGCTCCTTTAGCCTCAGGGGCAGCACCCAGCCCAACACCACCAGCTTCCCACCAGCTGGAGGGGTGACTGGAGGTTACACACACTCCTCCTGCCCAGGAGCTCACACTCAGGACCCTGCACATCCACCTCTCAGGCCCTTGCACTATCTACAGAATCCAAGGATTTGCAGAAGGTGACAATGCCAGGTGCCACCATGGGCCGGGATGTGGGGAACAGTGAATCCTGGGTGGGATGTCAGGGTGGCACCTGGTAGGGTCAGGCACCTTCCTGATTCAGACCAAGGCTCTGCTGAGGATTCCTCCTTCCTGTGGCCCAACATCTCAGGGAGGGCTACAGCCTCCTCACACTGAGAGTCTGACCTGGGCAAGGGGCGAGGATCGAGGAAGAAATAAAGTGATGATTTGAGAACAGAGAGAGGAAAAAACAATAACAAAAGAGCCCAGTGGCAGCTCTCCAAAACACCCAGACCCAGTGCCCTTGGAGAGCAGAGGCTCCCATCTATCCATCCATCCAACCCAGAGAGGGGAGCTGGCAGCAGCCCAGATGCCATCCTGACTGCACACCAGTGAAGAACTTCAGAAGCTTTCCAACTATTAATTTTTTGTATATCCCTCAAAGTCCTGCAGCACTTCTGAAGCTCACAGAGCAAATGAAAAAGCACAGGATGCTTCACACACACAACACAACAGCCTCACTACTTTTGCTGTGATGAATTTTCAAAGGTCTCTGGAGGGGAAACCCTTCCAGAACCAGCTGCTCTGGAGCATCACCCCACTCTGCTGGCTGAGCACCCAATGCTTCTTTAGCTATCTCTCCATACACACACAGACACACAGAGTCAAACTTTAGATGAATCAGTACCTGGGAAGTCTTCCTAATTGTGCTCCCAGCAGGGAACAGGGTGTTGTGAATACGAACAACCGCAAATGCATTAGTGAAAAATCACAGTATTTGATTCCAATTTCCTTGTGAGAAAGGCTCCCTCAAAATATCCTGCCATTCTGCTCTGGCAGGTTGTCAGGACAATAGCTTTTATAACCACCATCTCCTCCTCAAGTTAAAAATAACCACCCTCTCCCTCCCCAAACCATACAAAGTGTTTTTCCATCTTTCTTTTTTCCTTCTGCCTGCTGCACCTGGGCTCCGACCTGCCCGCCAGCTGCAACCACCTATTGCATGGCCACTCCTGATTTTATTCAGTTATTCCAGCCAAAAGAAGAAAAGAAAGGTGCCCCTTGCCTGCTCTGCTGCAGAGCTCTCCCCACTCAGCAGCTTCTGGTTTCCCTCCCCGTGCTCTGGGATTTTCTGGCCAGGTTTTTGAGCCTCCATCCCTCCCTGCCTATGCAGAGGAGGAGGCTCACACTGCCAGGAGGAGTCTGTGGAATAACCACATGGGATCATGGCACTCCCAGCAAGCCCTGATACACCTGTGTCTGAGGGATCCCATGGGAATACAAAGCCCTGGACCTCAAAAGACCTCTCCAGCACGGAGGGTGCTCAGGGAGGAACATGACTGCAAGAGCTCAATTATGGCTGAGTAACAGCCCCCAGAGATTAAGTCTAATGAGGCAGGAGATAGAATTAAACAGCCAAACAGCCAGACCCTGTCTCCTGCCTCCCTGCAACCTGCATACTGCTCAGCTTAATAATTCAATAGACCTTTGCTAAAAATAACCACCCGTGGCTGTTCCACATCACAGCAACTGCTTGGGAAAGTGAGTAGTAAAGCCTCAACTCCAACAGCTCCTGGGCTGGGGCACTGGAACACAAATCTCACAGCTCTCTGAACACTCCCCAAGGAGGGGAAGGGAGGGCGGCAAGAGATTTGGGGCATTATGTGTATAACCTAAAAAGATCTCCTTGCAAAACACCATCCGAAGGCTCCACAGTCCTACCTGCAAATGAGTAATGAGTAAACTGGTTCCTTTAGGGGTTCTCATTCGGCTTTACCAGCTTTGTACATGTGGGCAGAGTAAAAGGGAAAACCTAACCAAATGGGCTGGCTGTAGCTCTGGGTGCCAGCTGGCACCACTGCATCAACCTCAACGTGCTGGGGAGGGAGCAGATCAGTAAAAGGGAAAAATAAAAAACACAGAAGTATTTCATAGAATCATAGAATGGGTTGGGTTGGAAGGGACCCCAAAGCTCATCCAGTCCCAACCCCCTGCATGGGCAGGGACACCTCCCACAGCCCAGGTTGCTCCAAGCCCCATCCAACCTGGACTTGGACACTGCCAGGGATGGGGCAGGCACAGCTTCCTTGGGCAACCTGGGCCAGGGGCTCAACACCCTCAAATTAAAGAATTTCTTCCTAATGTCCAACCTAAATCTCCCCTCTTTGAGTTTGAAACCATTTCCCCTTGTCCTCTCCCTCCACACCCATGTCCAAAGCCCTCCCCCAGCTTTCTTGTAGCCCCTTCAGGTACTGGAAAGTCACTCTATTGAGTGCTGCAAAACCCCAGCAAGAAGTTCTGGGGACAGAGGGGTCAGCTGTTGCTATCAGAGGTACTTCTGCTTGGATAAGTAACAGCAATTATTCCAAATGAATGCTGGTACGAGGATGAAGTTTTGGTAACCTTGAGACCTGCAGGATTTTGTCAGTGAAATCCCCAGGAGCTGGGATTCTCTTTGCTCCTGGTGGGAAGAGAGAGTGGGCAGGGGGAGCCCTGCAGCATCTGGGGAGGGAGAGCACACTGCCTGGAACTTCTGCAGCCTCCTCTTGGCCAGGAACTCCCAAGAGTGCCCAAGGAGGGATGGACCCACAGGGTGAGCAGTGCTCTGGGACATGTGTGCCTGGGAAAATCCCCTCTGTGACTGCACTGCCATCCCGGGCAGGAACAAGGAGCTGTGTCATTTCATCCACTAAATCCTCTCCTTCCCCACCACCAGCCTCTCCTTCCCGAGTCACTATTTCATTACTGTGAGCCATTCCTCCCTCCTCCACCCGGGTACTTACTTGCTGAAGTTAAAGAGGAGCCTTTCAAAGACAAGGACAGGGCCTGTGCTGCTCAGAATTGTCAGTGGTTGGCCAGCAAAAAGGCAAAAGATGGCACCGGTGACAGCTGTGCCCAGAAAGCTCTCCAGGACGCCCTGGGACACACAGGAGAGAAGAGAGTTCCACTGAGTAACCTTCCTTACTCCCAGCTCTGAGTAACCCCCACTACCAGCACTGAGTAACCCTCACTACCAGCACTGAGTAACCTTTCCTTACTCCCAGCACTGAGTAACCCTCACTACCAGCTCTGAGTAACCTTTCCTTACTCCCAGCACTGATGCCAGACAAGGAGTAGTTAGGGCAGTGAGTGGTGTGAGCTGCTTGCTCCATGTCCAAGGCCAAGGCAAGGGCACTTCCTGCCTTCTCCTGCCCCTGCACCCTGAGCTGTGCTCAGGTCACAGCTCCCCAAGAGGACCAGGAAGCCCCCTGGTTATTTCTGAAGCTCAGAGTTTAATAAACCACAGTGCATTTCAGGGGTTTTTGAGAGGAGTGTTTTCAAAGACCAATTAAAGGGTCTGAGAGCTCCTTGAGCATCTCCCACCTCTTGGCCACTCAAGCCAGGTGTCTGCAGGGCTCTTCAGGCAGAGGTGGCCAGAGGACAGCTCTGTCACCCTCCAGGACAACACAGGGTGGGGTTTTTTTCTTTCTCAACTCTTTCTAGATAAACAAGCTGCTTCTCTTTCAAGTAGCTGTTTTAGGAAGTGCAACACAAACCAAACAAGGCTACTTCATCCAGCGGTCATGTGCTGAGACCCAAGTTCATCAGATGTCACCAGCAAGTAATAAATTCCCTATTTAATGGGCTCTACAATTACCTTTGGCATGTGTAGCAAAACAGTTTCACTGGAGAAAGATAAAAGAGCACGTTCAATGCATTCTTAGATTTTCATGTCCAACTATAGCCAGACAACATCTACTTTTAAAATGCAAAGTATGGATGAGATATAAATGGCAATAAAATGTGGTCAGTGACTGAGTGTGCAGCCTTCTACAAATCCATCAGAATTTGCTGGCCCTCGCCTCCTTTGCTCTGAGGGAAAACAATCTGCTTTCCCTTGACTGAGTTTTGAAGGAACCAGAAGAAGAGCATCATCATCCTCGTCATCATCATCACCATCATCATCATCATCATCATCATCATCATCATCATCATCATCATCATCATCATCATCATGTGCAGCAGAAGACACACAGCCACCAGCATCTCCTCTCCTGCAATATTTACCCAACACCCAGGGGCAGATTCACCCACAGCTTTCTGGCACAGCTGGCTCTGAATCTGCAGCCTCATTCATCCTGCACGTGCAGAGCCTTCTATCCACCCAGGACAGACTGCAGCTTTTCTGACTTCTCAGTGGTAATGTGAAGAGTTCACATTGTATTTTGTGGTTGTCTTTCTTGGAAAGACCCAAGTTTCTGTTTACACTGAGGAAAGCACATTCACACTGTCACTGTCAGTCCAGTTTGTTACTGTGGAGAGCAGAAGGTGGCTTTTCTGTAAGCAGAATCTACTAAATCACTAGCAGAACTTTCTCTGATGGAATTCTAAACTACTTTTCTGGCCACAAACGTGATCTCCAGATCCTGGTGGTCAAGCTCTGGCCTTGCTGGGCAATGAAAGCAGCTGTGATGGCTGTGCAGAGGAGCTAAGGGGAGGGAAGGCTGCAAATCCTGGTGTGTTGTCACTGCTCCATCTGGGGAGCTGCTGCTGGGCAGCCAGAGGCATCCCTGGCCCTGCCTTTTCTCAGGGCTCTGGAGATGCCTTCCCAGGGCACCAGGGAGATGGGCTTCCTGGGATGCCCTTCCCACAAGGACTATGAAAGTTTTTACCAGGGATATGGAGAGGAGCCTAAGAACCTTTGCTTGCTGCTTTTGGGGGACTCGTGAGGTTGGGATGGTGGCTCTGGGGGTGAGGAAGAGACAGACAGAGCTCAGCCCCTGTGCTCCTCCTGCATTGCCCATGGAGAGGGCCCTGGCAGGCAGAGCAGCTGGAACCTCTTTTCCCTGCATTCTTCCACGTGTCAGGAGCTAAGAATAGGGTATTTTCTCAGAAACATACAACTCTGAAGTGAGCTTTTAAAGAAACGTTGGCTGTGTCAGGCAGTGCAGGATGGGGGATTTTTAGTGCCTGACCCAGCAGCAGTCACACAATTGTTTACAAGAGGCCAGAAGCATGAACTGTGATGTGGGAGCTCCAAAAACACTGTTTTCTGTGAGAACAACATGTCTAGGGAAAATTCTAGGTGCTGCAGAAGCTGGTGCAACCTTCCCTTGACATTTCTGAGTAGAAAGGTTCTGTGCAGCCCGTGCTCTGAGACGTCCCACAGAAATCCAGGCTCCCAAACTCCTTGGCACTGCAGGAATGTGCAGTGGTTTCTGGGCAACACTCGCTGTGAACGTGGACTCTGAGCCCACCAGCAGCTCCCTGGAGGAACAACTTGAACGGGGCACCTTGGGACCTGTGTCTGAGGATGCAGGTGCAGGACAGCACGAAGCACCCAGTGTTTTGCTCTTCTGTTGCAAACCTGCAGTCAAAACCCTTCCCAGGCTCCCAGAGCATCCAGGAGCCCTAACGCCTCCTCAGTCAAGGGTGGTGAGTAAAGGTTTGTGGAAGGATGATGGCAAAAGGAAAGCTGGTTGTGCCTGGAGTCTCTAAACCTCTGATCTACCAGTGAACTGCTCAGAAAAACTGCTGGCCCTTCCATTTTAAATCAGTGCATAAATAAAAGCCAGACCACTGTATGTGAGAAACAAGTAACTGATGAAGTGCACCAGCTAGGAAATAACAAACTGTTTGCACTGAGCCCTGGCTATGTTATGAACTGACTGCAGGGACTCAGTTTTCTCAGTTTTCCTAGCAGCTCACTGATGATTTTCTGGCAATTTGTTCCCCTTCTGTGCACTGAAGTGTAATGGTCCAATGACCCCAGCCCCCCCTCCTTGCCCTCACTGCTGCACCCCCAGTTCCCTCCTCACTGAGCACACCCCTGAGGAGCCAGCCAGGGGCCTGGGCCATGGGGCTGCTGTGTGCTTGTGGCTGCCCCCTTACCAGAGGGCTGTTCTGAACTGCAGAGCAGCAATGCTTCCCTTTCCAGCATGCAGAATGCAGCACTGAGCTCAAAACAGACTGGCTTTCTCTTTCTAGGGATTTTTTTTTTCTGAGCAATAGAAAAACTCAGACTATGTTTTACCTACTGCAGAGCAAACTACAGACTAAAGGCAACCCATGTCTCCTCCTCCTCCTCCTATCTCCTCTCCTGTTGGGTCTCCCCTCCTATGCAGCTCAGCCTCAGACCTCCTGGGCAGAAATGAGACTCACATTTACCAACTAAACACCATTCTGCACCAGAGGAAGGCTGCACACTTGGACAGGATCCCATCAAGAAGCTTTAAGGTTCTTGTCAGAATAAGCTCACCCCTCACGAGTGGTATTTAGGGTTCATGCACCCTGAGTTTGCTTCAGGACAGCTGAGGAGTGGAGTGTCAGAGGAGACAACTCTATTTGTGGCTGGGAGAGGGGAGTCTGGCACTCCCCCAGGTACTGAATCATGCCTGTAATTTATCACAGGCAAGTGCAGAGCTCCAGAGAGGTGCCCACTTCTTTATGTTTGGCTTAATTAAACCTGCACAAATTAATAATTCACTTATTGTCACTATGGGCTCAATTATTGTTGGAGATCCAACATGGAGACACTGAGTTTATCTAAATCCAACCTCCTATGTCTTCTACCTCTCCAAAAGGCCAAAGGAACTGTTAGAACAGAATCCTTTTCCTTTAGAGTTCCTCCCAAGCTGAGCCATCTCTTGAAGCCCCTCATTTTCTCTCCACCACTGCTCAGCCAGTCCCTGCCTGGCCAATACTGTTCTGAGGAGCTCATCTTCCACTCAAAGTTCCATAGAACTCACTTTTTTTTTTTTTTTTTTTTTTTTTTTTTTTTTTTTTTTTTCTTGTGTCACACCTCCTACTTTTCTTGCTTCCCTCTGAACCTCAGAATTCTCTTTTCACCAGAGAGGCAGAAGCCCTGGGATGGTAAGAGTCAGGCAGAGGACAGTGCTATGCTCTGGTGCCATGGAAAGTCAGAATCAGACTTGGTAAACTCCACTGGGCTGAGCAGTGCAACCCAGCTACAAACCAGAGAGGACATCTGGGGACCTTCTCTCTACAGAAGGAGCAAGGACCTCTTTGGTCACCTGTCCATCTTTCAAACACTACTTGAGGCAACCACTTGCACAGCTTTTCAAAGGACAGCCCCCCAAGAGCAAAGAAATCAAAGCCAACTCCCAGTGGAACCACAGGAAGCCTCCATCAGTTGGACCCAGAATTCAGTGGCTGCCTAACACCCCTCTGGCTGCAGAGAGCCACAGGCAAATGCCAGACTGGTGGCTTCCAGCAGCTTCTGCTCACCTGCATGTTCTCTGTAGCATCACCAAGCAACCCTCCAAAGGTGATGGCATTGGTGACTGTGGCCAGGTAGATGAACAGGATGGCTGAGAGGGCTTGAATATTTAAAGCATCGTAGAAGTCACTGGCGAAGAACGGTGCTTTCCTCTTGATGTCTTTGATTAAGCCACCACAGAACCTGGAAAGACAAGCAAGAAAAGACTCCTGCCAAACCTTTCACCTTGCAAGTCACCAAGATAAGCAGTCAGAAGCACAGAAATGAAGCATTATCTGAAAGGAGGGAGATCATCACATCACTAAATAGTCTCATTGCAGCTGTGATGGTCCAGGGGGAACATTGTGGAGGAAGATTCCATCTTGGACATGTGAGGCAGCTGCAGAGAGATCAGCTTCAGGAACACAAACCCCACTTCTGCTGCCACAGACAGCTACAGTTTGCAGCTCGAGAAGCTTGTCTGTCAGTTTGGTGTTTTCCCTGC
Organism: Heliangelus exortis; assembly: GCF_036169615.1. Taxonomy (NCBI): domain Eukaryota; kingdom Metazoa; phylum Chordata; class Aves; order Apodiformes; family Trochilidae; genus Heliangelus; species Heliangelus exortis. Next base: position 42,943,550 of record NC_092425.1, on the reverse strand, counting down.
TACATTGGTTGATGTAATAAAAGCTGTTCACTCCAAATCACTAAAATCCCTCCTAAATCATACCCAAATTCTTCCACGTGACAAAGACAATAGTTGGGTGAGTCAAACCAGGAAAATACTTGCAACTGTTAACCAGAAAAAAAGAACTAGAAGTGAAAACACAAGGAAGAGAAATCACCTTGGGGAACAAGAGAGCTTCTCTTGCAGATAATGGTATTTAATTCCTGTAAACTCCAGGTGGCTCTGACACTGCCAGCATGAAAATGGTTTCTGCTTTGCCTCTCATTCCCCTGTACCCAGTTCAGCACTGATGCCAGGACTGCTGGGATGCTCCATGCAGAGAGGGCACACATTTCATTCTGACCCAGGTCTAACTTCACAGACCTTCAGCATCCAACACCTACTTGGGCTGTCCCTCATTTCTGAGAGCCTCATTTAAGAGGTTTTGCCATGTGCTGGATGCTCAGAGCCCTTCGAGCTGGGCACTAAAAGCCCCGGGACATACCTTGAGTTCCCAGCTCAGCCTATACAAACAGGATGTTGGGATGGGAAGAGGAAGGAGCAGAAGAGCTGAGGAAGGGGTATGTTGCCATTGCTGGGATCCCAGCAGGTCCATCCTGGCACTGACCTGCCCGTTCGCTGCAGTTCCTCACAGTCCCCGTGGCCCCCTCCGCCGTGCCCTCCATCGTGGGGGGTGTCTCCATTCATCTGCAGGTTTTCCCCACCAGAGTACATGTTTTTCCTAGGCAAGAAGGCAAAATGAGGCCCGATGGCTCCACAGAACATTCTGCACACCCTGTGCCTCCAGACAAGAGCTGCAAAGCCTTTCCTGAAGCCAGGGGTGCACAAAGGAGGCTGGGAGGGTGACCTGCACACAGCCAGTAGTGTGTTAGAAAGACTAAGCAGGACCCCAAAGAGTCTGAGTAACCTCTGTGTGTGTTTATATGACAATAACATCACCTAAAGGGTGCAGACTTTACAGAATGATAGAATAATCTGGGTTGGAAGGGACCTCTCCAGGTCACCCAGTCCAACCCCTGCAGTATCAGGGACACCTCACCCAGATCAGGGTGCTCAGAGCCTCCTCAAGCCTCACCTTGAACATCTCCAGGGATGAGGCCTCAACCTCCTCCCTGGGCAACCTGGGCCATGGTTCCACTGAAGCAGACTTACAAGAACATCCTCCCTCCAGCTATCAAGCAAAATATCTCTGGTGCTTTCTGAACCCAGGCAGATGCAGGGCACTCCTGAGCTGTTCAATAAACACAGAGCTCTGGCTCTTCCCTTTGCCTTCTCCAAAGGGATGCACACTCTGCTCCATCCCAGAGCCAAGCCTGCCCAGCTCCCCCTGTTACCTTTTATCTGAAGAAGGAAGAGACTTGGGGGGCTCTATCCTAATGGCTGGGTCCCATTCCCCAGGGGGGAGCACGATGACTTCATCCAAAAACTCATCGATGCCAGCGATCAGGTCCTGCCGGTCCTTGGCTTTATAGGCAATGTCGTGGAACACCTGCAAGGAAAAGAGAGACTCCCTGCAGAAAAGGGCTTGCTTTCTGCAGCCTGGACTCCAGAGGCACCTGCTAGGTCTTATTCTACAGAAAGAACTTACTTCTTCTCAAAAACTCTCCAAAAGTATCAGGACACCTGGCACAAGGGGGTGTGGACCTCAGAAAAGCCCTTTCCTTTTATTGGTCATTTCATGACAGTGATTCTTTTCTTGCAGGCCTAAGTTCTAAGTTTTAGCAAAACACAAATTTCTAACATTTTAAAAAATGTTGCTAAGGCAACATTACCCATTTCCTTAATTCACAAAGTTTTCCTGTAAATAAGGAGTTTCAAGCCTTGAGAAGACTCTTCTACAACACCACTAAGTGCTGATGCTCTTTGCCTGCCTACTTCAGCCCATCAGAAAATAGGTTAGACAGAAAAGATGACAATATTTACTCAAAAATAATAAGCCCAACCTAGTTCTACTGAAAGGCCTGCTATTACTGATACAGAGCAAATGAGAGAAGAGAGGAAAAAGAGGATTAATGCTAAATTTTACAGAATTCTTTTGGACTCCCTGGAATGAAGGTGGATCAGCACATGTGGCAGACTTAGTGGAAGCAGTTAGTGGCTGGCAGGAGGACTTTGGGGCTGTGGGAAACTGACCATTGCTGAGAGCAGGGGAGCTGTAATTAAGGGAACTGTAGGACAGCAAAACCACAGGAGGAGAAAGCAAGAAACAAACATAATGTAAGTCAGCCCCAGCCACACAGAACCCAGGGGACACTGGAGGAAAGGAGCCATAAATGAATATTGAAAGCCCAGTCATCTCCTTGAGGTGTATGAGCAGTGAGTAATTGCTTGCTGCTGCTGGATAATAGATGAGCACTGCTAAATGAAGAAGTGCTCTGGGATGGAGTCTGACACCCAGCAGCATGCCCTGGGGGAAACTCCTGCTGTAACCACCTGGAGCTCAGCCTGGGGACAGGGATGGGGGAGCACAGCACCAAGTGCCACAATTAATTCCAAGCTGAATTCATAGTCTGTTTGAGAGAGTGACTGCTAGCAGCAACACACACTAGGGGCAGAAGCTTCCTGCAGGCAGCCTTGTGTAAAACCATGATGCCAGGTGACTGAGTTATGCAGCCATTCAGCCTTAGGAAGGGACACTTGGGTGATCAGGCCTTAGGAAGGGACACTTGGGTAGCTGTCAGGCCTTGGGAAGGGACACTTGGGTAGCTGTCAGGCCTTAGGAAGGGACACTTGGGTAGCTGTCAGGCCTGCTGGAGGGAAGGCCATCCTCCCAGCTAAGGAGGTGGAAGCTGGGGGAAGGCATTTCAGCCAAGAGATGGCAAGGCACCCACCTCATCTGACATCAGGGTGGCAATGGCTCGGCCGATCTCGTGGTAGGACTTGGCTTTGCCCTTGGGTCCCAGCAGGATGAAGAGAAACCTGCCAAAGGAAGCAGATTGGTCCCAGTTAGCCTCTGGGATGGAAATACAGCTGCCCTTGTGCTCAGCTCTCTGCCTTCCCAGCTGGCTTGCTAAGGAAGCCCTGTCACTCCTGTTGATGGCCAGTACTGGGTGGCTGGGGGGATCTGACCAGAGTCCCTCCTGCAGGTCAGATGGAGCAGCACAAGCATCCAGCCTGAGCTGGACTCCAGCTCACGACCTCCCTTTCTTGTGCACCAGCTCAGCTTTGCAATTAGCAGCAGGAGAAGGAGCGTGGCAGGAGACCAACTTCTCCATCTCACCTAATTTAGCAAAGGCTGGGAATTACTGGGGCAATTTTCAGCAAGCTCCCTATCAGCGTGCCTTTCAAACAGAAACACTAATAGCTACTAAAAACAACCCTAAAGCTTCCTGAATTAAGCCTTTTTCCAATTACAGCCATACCTTTCAGTCGGTAATGGAAAATGAACCCACTCCAGCCTTTGCTGAGTTGTCTCATCTAAAATTTCTTCCATCCTTTCCAGTGTGAATCTGGGTTAGCTTCAACTCCCAGTCACAGATTTGGGATGGTCTCTCCTGACCAAACTGAAGAACCCTGGATAACTGATTTCCTTTAAAAACCCTCCCCTATGGATCCAGCCCCCCTGGCCATTTGGGGGGAGCCCAGCTCTTCCCCTGTGCTCTCTGTCCCAGAGGGAGAAGCTGGCTGGGGCCAAGTTGAAGCCCTGATTCCTGCCCTGCTCTGGGCCACGGGGACCCCTCTGTGTGACAGCTTTAATATACATTAGCTCAAAGCCTCTGATAAAATGTGGAGCAGGAGTGCCACCCCACCAGAAGCACTTCTCCCTTCCAAGCACTGCAATAAAGAATATTTTAGCTTCCTAAAGCAGCACCTGATGTGGTGCTAACTCAAATGTCTTACATGCCCTATTGTCCTTTCAATTTTTAAAAAATATACAGTCCTATTTAAAAAAAAAAAGGCTTCAAGTTGGCAGGCTAGGAGGCATAAATGCATATTAATTGGCATGCCTAGAACAGCAACACTTCCTAATCAAGCTCTTCATGAGGCTCTGAGTGTTTCACTTGGGGTTCACCTGGAGGTGACAAAGCCACACACACCCTGGGCATGCCCTCTGCTCTCCTCCCACCTCCTGAACTTCCCCTGTGTTTCATGAGTTATTATAAAACAAGATTAAAGACAAACTCTTTAAAAACTTTAAGATGCCAATTATTCAAATATTTTAATATTTTTTTAAAATAAAGGCTCCTAACTTCCGAAGTTGCTGCTCAGCACCTTCCTGATTTTCCAGGGGAATGAGACATTTTCATAACCATCTTCTGAAATAATGACACCAGCTGGCACTCTGCCAGGGGGCTCACAAGTACCTGAATGCTCTTGCATTTAATAAAAAGTTCTTGAAAACAAGCACTTTGTGACACTGGATGCTCTGTCCCGACTGACTCAAGCTCAGAAGTGCCTCCAGCATCTCAAACGAGACCTTTTAAAGGGCCAAGTAGTACAAACACACAAAAAACACATTAATGCATTTCAGTGGTTTGGGCCAGATTCTGTTTGCAGGCATTTAACATCATTCATTTATGAAGACTTCCATCTAAGCAATCCTCCCTTCTGGCTGTGCCACACTCCTCCTCTTCCTCTGCCCAGATGGAAGCCAGGACAGGATTCTTCTCTGGGCAGCCAAATGGCCATTTCTGACACTGAACATGCTACAGGTGCTTCAACACCCAGAAGGTGAGGTTTCACCTTGTATTTCTTAGCTCAAAGTGTCTCTGAAGAAGTAACAGAATTCAGTTTCTCCCCAGTGGGCAACACATCTGCTCTTGAACTTTATGTGATGGCCCACTCAGAGCACCCAATATAAAAAGCCAGAAACTCAGTGATTTTATTCTGTTTTCCCTAAAGCACTGTTCCTCCTTTCCTTTTTGCATGCTTTACCCTCTTAAGCAAGCCATGACCACCAACTACGTGTGAGCCACCTTTCAACCATAGGGACCATGTCACCAAACCTAAATTCATCCTCACAGATGAGCAATTCCAGACTGAAAAGGACAAATGTGCCCTGGCCAACAAGATCTAAACAGCACCACAGCAACACTGGGTGCAGCCCCAAGAACCTGGGGTTATGGAGCTGACAACCTGCAATGAGTGAACACAACCCTCCCAGGCCTTGGTGTCCTGCCACTCTCCTTTTAAATAATAATTTAAAAGAATAGGAAAAGCAACTAAAGCAAGGTTAAAGTTGTGCCTGTTCATCATCCCTACTGCCCAAAGCTGGAGCAAGCAAGAGCAGCAACTCCACAAGGGTTAAAGGCATCAACACAAAGGAAACTCAGTAGGGTCCTGCAGAAAATATTTCTGTTTCTGAGAGGATTTGGGGGCAGCAGCCCTCCTGCACACCATGTGAGATGCCTGCAGGGCACCGACCATCCCAACCAAACTATCTGTTGATGGACTCAAGGGCTGGAAGAGCAACACCTTGTACTTTCCCAGCAGAGCTTGAGCTTGCAGCAATGAAAGGAGATGCTGAAGTGTTTGGTCCATCTTCCATTCCCAGAGGTGACCCTTCAGGCTTTGGGCAGCACACCAACACTGCAGGCTTCCCACATGGTGTCTCACATCAACACAGACAGACCAAGGCTCCCATTCCCAAAGCAAGTCCAGGACAGCCCTGGAAACCATTCCTCTCCCTTCATTTCACTCATTTCAGCCCCTAACACAAAGGAGAAAAGATGCCTCTGCAGTCAAAAGCTTAAGTTAGGAGGCAAGGGAGGAGAACTCCTGGTTCTGCCACATGCTTCCTAAGCCACCTTTGGGTAAATCATTTCACTTCATTTAAGACCTGTAGGCACCTGCCATTTCCCAGCACTACACATTAGGCTGTGCAAGCCTGGACAGCTTACCTCAAGAAAAAAAAAATAAAATCTTTCCCTTGCTCATTCCTCATGGTTTTTTCCCCCATCAACACTCCCTAACACAGCAGACCTGAACACCCAATTGTACATTTCTTTTCTGAAAAGACAAAGCTCCATCTATTGCATGGCCCAGAGCAGCAGCAGCATCACCAAGCCATGGTGCCAGCACAGGAGCTGAGTGCTTCCCAAAACTTGGAGTTCATAGCACTGTGGAATTCAATTCCACACCAGGTAACCAAAGTCATCCAAGATTTTTTTTTTTTTTCCTAATCCAATGGGTAAAAAGGAAACAACACAGGGAAAGGCTGGGAGCCTCCAGACCCCTGGGCTCTGGTATCCCAGGGGCCACCTCAGTTCAGCCTTATTTTTACCTAGAAAGGTTGGACTGGATGGTCCTTGAGGTCCCTTCCAACCTGGCACTGGATGATTCTGTGATTTATTACTAGGGCTGTATGAAAACACCCTGCTGGGAAACTTCTTCTGGAGATTTCATCAGATTTTATTGGTTCCTCTGAAGTAAAAATTTACTGCTATGCAAAGGAAATACTTAAAAAATAGTTAGCAAGAAAGCGTGAAGGGAAAACCACACAGAAGATACAGGTATCCAAGGAGGGGTCATTTCTACACAGGAAATCTTTTTTCTACAGTGTCCAAACAAAAAACCCAAGCCAAAGAAAGGGTGCAGGAAGGAAACCAAACTAAATCAACAGAAATAAGTAAGCCATTTCACTGGAACCCTCCCTGCTGGGTACTGCCCACCTTCTGCACACAATCCTTTTTCTCTCTAGGTCACCATGAGTCAGGCAGAGGAGGGCAGGGACCAGAGCTGGAACGAGCTTTCCCCCTGGCTAAGGCTCTGCCTCATTCCCCATCCCAGGATTATGGTGATGCCTCTGACACCCAGCTATGGGCTGCTGGTTCTCAGCTGAACTAAGGAAGGTTCTTGTTGCCCTCTCTCCACAACCCCTGAACACCCAGCTGGCTTCATGCAAGCTGTGGGACACTGTGGTACAGTGGGAATGCTTCAGGAGGGCTTTCCCCAGCCCTCTGCTGCTCCTGCCATCACCTCAGCAGGACCAGGCACCTGGGACATACTGGGTCCAGCTGGAGTGGTTAGAGAGGGGGAGATGCTTACCTGGGCCAGCACAGCAGCAACCCCACCTGTGCCCAGGGGATCAGAACACCTCCCTCTTACAGCCCAGCATGCCCACAGCCCCCCAGCCCTGCAGCCCCTCAACCCAACCCTCTTGCTTCTAAGAGAGGGACAGGGCAGGACCCGCTGCAGAGACCTGGCAGACCTGGGTGCCACCCCTGAAACGTCAGCTGCTGAGGCTTTAGAGCCCCCAGCTGGGTCTGCACTGCTCACTTTCCATGCTGTGGCTTGGACAGCTTTCCCAGCAAGGTGATAACTGAACAAAAATAAAAGGAGCATCCTGGAGGGACAGAAGGCTGGGGCACTGCAAGACTCCAGCTCCTGCATTCAGCTCATCTGGGCCCTGGGGGATTGCCCTGATTGAATTGTACAGGATGCAGCCCTTGAAAATGGCTTTCCAGGACTCACCAAAGCCACCTAATGAGCCTCCCTGCCTTGATTAAGGCCAGCATTTGGTTTGGAGGGCAGCAAATGGATAATATTATTTCCTGGAAAAAAAATGTTGGCATGGAAGGACACGTTGTCTTGATTAATGCTACTGAGTAATGAGGTCGTTCAGCAATCCTAGATCTAACTTCCTGGCTCCTGCTCCCAAAACAAACAAGACTTAATTTTACATCTGCTGAAAAGCACGAGGAGATGGGCTTAAAGCAAAAAAAAAAAAAAGGAAGTGAAGGAAGAGAAGGAAGTGGGATTAGACTTCCGAGGTGAATAAATGCAGTATAGAGAGCTCAGTAATGCTGAGCAGACAAGAAGAACCTTCAACGAAATGAAGCCATTTTAATCATGTATGGATGCAGACAGGCTGGGGAGAGTCCAGAGAAGAGCCAGGAGGATGATCAGAGGAGTGGAGGCATTGGAGGAGAGGCTGAGAAACTGGGTCTGTTCAGCCTTGAGAAGAGAAGGCTCAGGGGAGACCTTATTGTGATGTTCCAGAACTTAAAGGGGGCCACAAATCAGCTGGAGACTCCCTGGTCACAAGGAGTCACCTGGACAGGACAAGGGGCAATGGGCACAAGGTGCTCCTGGGGAGATTCCCATGGGACACAAGAGGGAAATTTTTCCCCATGAGGACAGTCAGACCTTGGAATGGTCTCCCAGGGGAAGGGGGGGATTCCCCCACTTTGGAAAGTTTGAAGCCTCAGCTCTCTGGGGTGCTGAGAGATCTCAGATAAACAATAATATCAGAAGGGTTGGAGCAGGGGGTCCTTGAGGTCCCTTCCACCCTGGCACTCTGGGACTCTGGGATTCATCTCCCCATACCCCTAGCAGAGCACCCAGCCTGTGCAAGCAGCTGCTGCTGAGCTTACTCTGAGGAGCCACTCAATGAAACCCCAAGAAATACAAACACTACTAGAAGGCAACTAAACAAAGAGCAGAGCAGGAGCATCTTTTCTCCTTGTTTTGCACATGGAAATAAGGTGCAGATTATAACAGCCACGTAACTTCCATTCCATACAACAGCTGTGCTGTTCCAGTGTCAGCAGGGCATGAGCCATTGTGCTACTACTACATCTCTTCTCACAAATTACTACTTGACAGTGCCTCAAACCCTCAAGGCATTACTCAAGTCACAATCTTTACTCTGGACTGAAAGCCCTTGAAACCAGCTCACATAAAATATGTATTTGTACATTAGTGATGCCAGAAGTGCAATTTAAACTCCATAATTACAAGCCAAATGCAAAGTAAACCCTTTGTAAGCTGATAGCACAAGCACACCAGATCCCTGGGGTGCAGGAGGAGGAGGGGGCAGGGGTGAGCATCCTCTCCCCTTGCAGCTCTGAGCCCACCCCTGCCCCCTGCTCCTCACTGCAGCTCTACTCAGGTTTTACTACACTTTGTTGCCATTTCATACCAGTTATTATTACAGTTCTTACCTGGGGGGGAGTTTGCTGTCTGTAGGAAGCAGGGACATGACTACAAGGTGCTCACACACTGCAGATGTTCTGGACACCTACACTGAGCATTCTTCCCTACCATGGTACAGGATAACAAATATGCAATGGTGTAACTAAGGGTAAGAATCCCATCAGGACTTTGGTTGGGCTGTTCTGGGGGATACAGACACTCACTGGACAGGCAGCTGTATTCAAGCAGCAAATTCAAACCTTCAAGAGCATGATATAAACTTGTACTTGTGAGACCCGGATTAATTTCTAACATGAGTCACAGCAAATAAAATATTTATAGGACCTTTTTCTCTGAACCATTATCCATTACAAAGCAACAGTGTGACCCTGACAGAGCTGCATGCCCTGCTTTACCTAATTCTCTCCTTTTCACCCCAGAGAATCACATCCTTTGTTTGACATGAGTTTCTAAGAGGAAAAACATGTACTGCAAAGCTGTGCCCAGGGAATCTGAGCCATGTTCAGTGCTGGTGGGAATGATAAGGGGCAGGAGCAAATCTCCCCTCAGCAGAGCCCTGTGGAGCTCAGGGCTCAGTCTGGCTGTGCAATGTCTGTGGGTTTTACACCTTCTGTCTCCCAAACAGATAAAATTACTGAGCAGCAGTGCTGAGTTTTCTTACTTTAACCCAATAATCCTGCCCCTTGTGAACACCATGTGATGGAAAGCAGTGGAGAACGTCTGCAGCTGGGCAGACAGAAGGTGGGAATGCAGTTTCCAGCTCCTGTCCCTGCCTGGGGCTGAATCCTTACCGGGTGGGCACGGGGACTTCGGTGAGAGCTCCCAGCATGACTGCTTGCTGCAGCCTGACGAAGGCAATGAAAGGGCCCTCCAAGAAATCCACCTCCCCCACCAGCACATTGGAGGCCTCAGCATCACGGGGCAGCTTCTTCATGAATTTATTCTTCAGCTGCATCGGTGAAAGAGGAAGGAAAAAAAAAAATTAAGTCTCGCTAGGCATGCAAACTGGAATGTGCAATAAAATTGACTCTGTTTTCACCCCCATCTGCTCCTTGGACAGAACAGATCATCCCCACAGAGCCTGGGGAGATCCAAGCACAAAGATCAGCCCCAGAAGAACAAAGCTGATACTGGAGGAGATTTTGCCTCTTGGAGCTGCCATTTCCCTGTCCAGACCTGAGCTGGTTTTACTGGGGAGGAAGAGAAGCAGCAGTGAGGCCACTGTGTAGGGCAGGGCAGGTTTGGGGAAGCAGCCCCACACGCAGCCCCACACTGCCTGGACAACCCCAGCATGGGGACAACACACACTTGCCATCAGGAAAAGCACAGCTCCACATCCTGCAGCTGCTGCAGGAATGACAGGAGGAAAACTGTCCCTAGGGATGGACACCAGGAGCTGGGCTACGCAGTAAGGGTCTTCTCAAGCTCCAGAGACTGGGATAAGATCAGGCTTTCAGGAGCACAGTTCCCAGCCCGGGGCTCCTCTCGGAACCCAAAATTTGCTGGAGGTTGTTCAGAGCCTTTGTTCCCATCATCTGTGTCCCTCCTCCATCCCAGGCACAGGACCGGAACCCAGGCAGAACCCCAGCACTGCAAGGCTCTAAGGAGGCTGCCAGTCACTAGGCAGCTAAAAGCTCTCTCCTGCTCCCACCACCCAGGAAACATTGCCTTATGGCAGCTGTCTGACCCTGCAAACTGGGTGACAAAACACTTAAGCATCCTCCCTAAAGGAGCGGGGGCCCCACTGTCCCCATCTGGCTCAGCACTCACTCCCAGGGAGGGATTTCCCAGTGTCCCCAGAGCTTTGTTGGGAACTTCAGCAGCAGCAGAATTAATTTGAAGTTGAAGGCTTTTGAAAACTCTTGCCCTCAGCAGCTTCCCAACCTCCCCCCCTCTGCTGGGTGACCTCTGGGGGGTGTTTGGCTGGGGGTGAATGGGGAGGAGGGATGTCCTGCCAGGAACCCCACAGGGGGGATGCTGTGCTGGGCTAGAGATCCCTGACCAGCTTTGCCAGGAGACTCCAGGCTGTAGGAAAATGGAAAAAGGCTCATGAAAAGCCCCACACTGTGCACCCAACAGGAAGAAGGCTGCTGGAACCATCCCACTCCTGCACGCTTGGGTCAGGATTACCACCAGACAGAATATTAAATAAGTGCCAAGGAGCTCTGGGGAGGAAGGCTGGAAAAGTTACAGATCTTCCACAAAGAGTGCTCGGGAGGAAACCAGAGATCAAAAAAATACCAGGAAGGTGGCAAATCCATCAATGGTCAACTTTGCTGAAGAGGCTGCTCAGGTGCTGCTGGCCAAGGCCAGGGCTGGCCCAGACCCAGGCACCTTTCTGACCCAGGACCCAGGAGCACAGCAGCCCAGTAGCAGCCTTTGAAGAGCTATCATTACAGCAGGGTTTGGGGTTTTTTTCTCTAAATGAGTTTTGCAGCACCACTTTCTTAAATCATTTATCAGAGAGGTGCTGGGAAGATGCAGCCAACACTTAAAAGTCTCTTTAGAACCACTCCCCAAAGAAGTTTCAGAAAGATCTGAGCCCTGAGCAGGGAAGGAGGGAGGGAGCCCTTGCAGCCAGGAGCACTCCCTTCACTCTCTGTGCACTCTGCTAAATTGAGCATCATCCCAACCCCACCACTAATGGGCAGGCAGAGGCACAGCAACCTGAAAACCACTCTGTCCCTAAATCTAGCACTCTGACCACTTCAGATTTCCAGGCAATGCAGGCAGGTGACCTCTCCTGCTTTGCTCCCAGGCACCTCACCATGTGCAGACCTGCCCACCCTGGCCCAGATTCTGCCTCCCCACCAAGGGGACCATTGCCAGGGCAGCTCCCTGCCTGCTCCAGCCTGGAATGCAGGTGCAAAGAAAGGCAAGGGAATGGCAGGGGAATGGCAGGGGAATGGCAGGGGAATGGGTGGTCAGCCTGAGAAGAAGGAAGGAGCAAGCACCAGCACCAAGAGAATGCCTGGCTGAGGTATGTGCCCCCAGACCATGGAAATACTGCATTGCATCCCTCCTCTTCTCCTTTATGCCCTTCATCACTGAATACATCTCCCCACCTCCTCCCCAGCCCATTCTTTTCCAAGCTGGAGCTCCTTAGATTCTATTTAGCATCTCCACCAGCAAGTCTACAAATGCTCTCTCCAGCTCCCTGAAAGGTCAGAGGGAGGTGGGTGCTGGCCTCTTCTCTCATGTAAAGAAGTACAGAACTTGGGGAAATTGCCTGGAGTTGTACCAGGGGAGGTTTAGACTGGAGATGAGGAAGAATTTCTGTACTCAGAGAGCAGTCAGGCACTGGAATGGGCTGCCCAGAGGGGTGGTGGAGTCCCCATCCCTGGAGGTATTTAAAAACTGTGTAGGTGAGGCACTTCAGGACGTGCTCTGGTGGGTGATACAGATATTAATAAATATATTTTTTAAAATTCTATTGTGGGGGGAAGGGGGATGTTGATGGTTGGACATGGTGATCTTAGAGGTCTTTTCCAACAGTGACAACTCTCTGATTCTCTAAGCCCACCCCAACCTGCCCGTGGTCACCTCACCACACTCCATGGCAAAGCTCTCCCAGCCCTAGCACTGCCCTGCTAAAACCCCCAGTGCTTGTTGTGGGAATGAGGAGGAGGATGCTGTGTGGGGCAGGGTACCATGTGCCTGAGGCTCCATCCAGCTCCTGCCTTGCTCACAGTGCACCAAAACTCAAGCCCACGAGCAAAACCTGAGCATTTGAAGCAAACACAGCCCGTGGAGGCTGCCATCCCAAGCCCATGGCACTCACAGGGCTTTCTGTAACTCGGGGAAGGCTTCACGCTCCCTGAACCCAGGGAAAAGGGGATCCTGTCCCCCAGGGAAAGGGATCCTGCCCCCCAGATTGGTACCTCAGAGCCAAGCACTACACTGGGGTCTCCCAGCCTGGCACCACCAAAGGCTCAGCAGGGATGGGGGCAGGGGCAGGGAGGGCTGCATTATTTAACAGAGACTGGTTAAAAATTCACCCTGTCTTCTGTCTGCTCTGGGGGGGTCTGTGTGCTCCCCTCATTGTGTTTCATCACGGGGCTCCCCCACCTGAGTGCAGACACAGAGCTTTTGTGCTGGGGAGAGCTCAGTTCCCCAGGAACCTGCCCCTGCCCCCCTGCTTTCCCATATCCATTCAGCTCCATGTTTCAGGTTACCTTCCCCAGCTCACTCCAGGGATCCCTCCCTGCCTCTGGGGTTTGTCCCTGCACACACTGAAAGGTAAAGGGGATGCAAGCAAAGCTGCTTCTGCATCAGGAGTCTGACATTCCAGTTACCCAAACTTCCCAGAAACTCCTCCTTTCCCTCAGGAAAGGTGGGAGTGACCTGTGCTGGGAATGAGGCATTTCCAGCTGAGCTCCATGGAGTGAGAGCAGGACATCCAGGCTGCCAGAGCCCAAAATCAGGGATGTCTGCTTGGGGCTGGGGAGATGGGGTTGTTCAGACAGGAAAAGCAGCACATGGCTCCCACCATCAATCCCTGGCATCCCAAACACTGGGATCCCACCAGCACTCCCCCATCCATCAGTGCCCAGGGAAGGCAGAAGGGTTTTGTTCAACAAGGCCAATTTCTTTTTGAACTTAGAGCTGCCTTTGGCACAGGCTCCCTGTTGATATGGAAACACCACTTTGAACAAACAGTGCACACACCACAACAAACCAGACAGGGGTTTTGCCTCTCTCTGACTGACCACACTCATTCAGAGCCATTTCTGACCCACAAACAAGCCCTCACAATGTGGAGATAACCCCAGGGCAGCAAACTCCCCTCCTTAGGTCAATATATATTCATTTTCCAGATGCTGTTGCATCAGCTCAGTGCTAACACGTCCCTGATAAAACAGGTTTTACTTTAAAAGTCCCCTTTATTTTACAAATGGAGCATTAAAGCAGCCCCAGTGCTTGAGCTGCCAAGGATGTGTTAACAGAGCATGACCAAGGGGAGGAGGGACAGCACTGGGAATGTGCCCAGCTTCCTACAGCACAAGGGCACTCAGAGACTTCCCAATCCCTTTCCTTCACTGAGAGAGACCCAAAAAAAAAAAAAAAAAAAAAAAAAAGTTATTAAGACATTCATGAAGCAAGAGCTACCCTCCAGTCCTACCTCTAACACCCTAAGTGACAAACTGTCCCTTGGGCATGGGAAAGAGGATTAAAACCTTGTCCTTCCCCAAAGCCTGCTTAAATGGACAGGGATCTGTGGCTCATGTGTTGCATGGGACAGGGGGTGTGAAATTCCAAGGCTTGTTACCAAGGGAGAACTCAGCCCAAACACAGCTTCAGCAACAGCAAGTGCAAGCAAGGCCACGACTATTCCCAGAGATTAATTCTGTGGAGATGCTTTAACAAAGCTTCTCCTGAAGCACCTGTGACTCAGATGCTGCAGTGGGGCAGGGTGGATGGAAACTGCCTGGAAAGCTGAAACCACACAGAAAATCCCACCCTGATGGGCAGGGAAGAGAGAACGGAAAAGAAAGAGCAGCCAGTGCCCAGCAGCTCCTGGTGATACACCCCAGATCCAACAACTGGATCTGGCTGAACAACCTACACCTACCCCAGGTTCAGGCTCCTTGCCCAGGCTGGACAGCCCAGCAGAACCACCTGCTTCTGCCAGCCCCACCTCTGCTGGGGGTCAGGGCAAACCACAAGGGTTGTGCTTCTTGGGAAAGCTTCATTAGAGCTTCCAGTCTGGTGTCCCTCAGCTCGGGGGCAGAGAAAAAGCTGAGCAAAGAGCTCCACCTGTGAGAGCTGGGGGATTCTCCTGCCAGGAAAAGCCCTGGCCTTTCAGACACTGCTCTGGTATCACTGCTGTGCCTGGCAATGGAGCCCAGGTGCTGATTTACCCATCGGAAAATAGAAAAGAAAAATAAGTTGTCCTAAAGTGTCACTGCCCTGCCTGTCTCTCTGCAGATGGCCAGCACATCAGCTGCACCCAGCACCTCCTCACACAGACAAAGGGAGGCAAATCACTGCTCCTCACTGCCCCTCAGGTAATTAGGGAAGACACCTCTTCCTTAATTATCCTTATAAACTGCCAAACATCAAGCAAGCCCAAAGAGAGAACAGAATAACCAGCAAAATTTGAATTTTCTGCCTCTCTTGAAGCTGTTTGTCATCCAGGAGCTGAGGCCTGGCACCTCCTGCAAGGATCCTGGCAGCCCTGGGAGTCAGGACATGGAATCACAGCATCATTTGGGTTGGAAGGACCTCTCCAGGTCACCCAGTCCAACCCCTGCAGTATCAGGGACACCTCACCCAGATCAGGTTGCTCAGAGCCTCCTCAAGCCTCACCTTGAACATCTCCAGGGATGAGGCCTCAACCCCCTCCCTGGGCACCCTGGGCCATGGTTCCAGCATCCCCAGGGCAGAGAGGAGCCTCCAACCTTCTGACCCAGACACTCCCCAGCAGGCACAGACACATCTGTCTGACTGACACCAGTCACAATCCTCCTGTTTAGCTCCAGAACAAGCTTCCCAGCTTCCTTTGGAGCTCCTCTTGTTTTACAGCCCTTACACCTCCTGCAAGCCAGCAGTCAGGAGGGCAGCGAGGGCTTTCCTCCTCCTCTCTTCACTTCTCCCCACACAAACCTTCACCTCTTGGAGACATTATTAAATACCCTGGCATGTTTTGGTTTTTTATCCTGATGGGCAAAAAGCTTTGTAACACTTTGGTGATCATCAGCAGATGCCAATGCCCTGGAATAACAACCTAAGAGTAAATCAAGGCTGAATGTCACTGGGAGAAAACTCCTCCAGAACCCCCAGCTGGATGCCTGTGGATACCCTCAGTGCAGGCAGAGGTTGGGCTGTCTCTGGCTGTAACCACCCTGGCACTACCAACCTCCCAGTAAAGCACTGGTGTGTTCATTGCCCAGAGCAGCAGAGGTGACAGGCAGGCTCCTGGGAGCAGGGGGGTGTCTGTCACAGACACAGCAGGACCCAATCAATAGTATTGATCCAACTGTTGGGATGAGTAATTGGCAGCTAAAGATTTTCTGCACATCCCACGTTTGGGTAATTGGCCCTTCCTTCTGAGGCTTCAGCCTTCTGGTCATTTGCTTCCCATAAATTAAAGAGGAAAAAAGAGTAACATGACATTGTTAATTTAGCAGACATCCCACCCTTACAAGTAACCCGGGGCTTCATTACTTTCCCATTTCCACATCCTTCTCTCATTTCACACAGCCCTGTTCTGATGGCAACATCCAGCCTCAGACACAGACAGGAGAGTGACACAAGGGCACCGAGCACATTTTAGCTCCACTGTTTTCCATTAAGAAATCTCTCTCTTGCTGGAGCTGCTCAGGTAACTGCTCGTTACAAATACATCATTTTTTTTTTTTGTCTGAGGGGTAAGATGGCCCCAGCAGCCTCTTCCCCTCTCTAACACCCAGCTCCTTGCCCTGGCTGAGAGGGACCAGACAGCTCTTTTTTTGTTAGTCCTTTGCAAAAAGCCCAAGCATCTTGTCCTCCCCTCACTCCAGCCTTTTCCTAATGGGATCCTAAGGTCATTTTCATCGTGAAGGAGCTTAATGGTCACCCAGTAAGAAGATTAACACTAAAAACTGTATTAACAAGGCAAAGAGTATGAGAAAAACAAAACGAAAGCAAGATCAAAGTAAAACCAAAGCAAGCACAAAGCCACCCCTTCTGTAAGGGCAGAGGAGCCAACCCCAGGGCTCCCCACAGCTGAATCCCAGTGCTGCCTGGGACACGGGAGGAAAACCATCATCTGGACTGGAGGCAGCATGGGACCACTGCACCTCCTCCTCCTCCTCACTGCTCTCTGACTTCTCTGCAGTCTGCAGGGAGCTGCTGAGCTGCATTCTATGATTCTATGGGCCATCCACCAGGGTCAGCATCTGCACAGCCAAGCCCAGCTCCTCCTTACCCTGAGCTCTCAGTCCCTGGAACACTCAGAGTTCTCCTCTCACCCCCCTTGATGGGCTCTGGAGGAGGCTGAGGCAAACATCACCATCACCATCACCACCAGCACCAGCACCACCATCACCAGCACCACCATCACTATCACCACCACCACTGTGCAGCTGCCTTGGAACACCAGCATCTCCCCTGGCTTCTCCTGACCTGTCCCAGAGGCAACCAGCTCACCTGAACCCTGAACCCACCCTGCAATTCCAGCTCTCTGCAAGCTCTGATCAAGCAGCTCAGGAGAGCAGGCTTGACAACAGGCACCTCAAGGAAGAGCCTTGGTTTGGAGGGAACAGGGCTCCTGAGGTACCAGCTGCTTATTGTCCCCTAATTGGATTACCTAAACCCCCCAGGCAGCTGGAGGTGACCAGCTCAGGCACTGCTGCCAGCTCCAGGAGGCAGAGGTGGAGCAGTGTGACAGCCAGCATGCCAACACAAGCCACTCCTCTGCATAAAGCCTTCTTCTTCCTCCCAAGGTGTCCTCTCCTGACCTTCTCCAGGCTTGTTTTATTCTCTCCAAGCTATTCTTGGAAGCCACCAGCCGTTGCAAACATGGAAGTGAAAGGAAAAACTCAGTATTCGCTGGCAGTGAGGCAACCACAGGATGCCCAGAGATCTGCTCCTGCTGTGGGTCTAAAGAGAATGACCCCAGAGAAAGAATAAATCAGGATCATCCAACAGGAGAACACAGTTTTCAACTTGGACCTTCCAAGATCGAGGGCAAAGGAAGGACAAGGGCAGGGAAGCCAGAGGCTGATGCCTAGGAGCTGCCTGCTCTTCCAGCAGCCTGCAAGGACAGTGCTGCCAAGCAGAGGCAGAGCAGCTCAGGATGGAGAAGCTTCAGCAGGGATGGGAGGCTGGTCAGGAGACCTTCCCAGGCAGGCTGACAGCCCTGGATGTGTGGCTGCTTCCAGCCAGATGAACACCCAGGGCAAGAGTTGTCCCAGGGCAGGGTCCTGGGTCCCCCTCCATGTTGTCACAAGGGTGACAAAACCTGCCCTACCACCCAAATAACCCAGAAGGGCTTGAGGTCATACTGCAACTACACTGGTCCATGAAGAGCAAGAGACAGAAAGAAAAAGAAATAAAAGAGTAACACCTTCTGAGGAGAACAGGTCACGGTTTGGATTGAGAGCACCCAGGACCTCTGCTTTCCTCTGAGGTGGGGACCTCTCTGCTCAGCAAGAGCCTCCTGAGCCCCAGGAGAGGAGTCCCCTGCCCATCGCTGCCCATTGCACCATTCCAACCAGCAGGGAAAGCAGCAGAACTGAAAATTCAGGGCTGGGAAGTTCCTGAAGGTATAGAGCAGTTTGTCCACAGCCTTTCTGCCTTGAAAACAGGGGCATGCAATGCTCTCCTTGATCTCTGCCAAGCCAGGGATGGAAGCAAGAGCTCAGGTCCCTGCCCCAAGCACCTGCTCTGAGCTGGCTTCAGCCTGTCCCACTTCTTACACACACAAATAAATGAAACCAGGAATAGGCTCTTCCTACAAAGGCCCAGGCCAGGCTTCCAGGTGGGACAGCCCCTAACAAAAGCCTGTCCCCCTGCTGCCAGGGCAACCAAAGCTGCTCCCTTCCCAGCTCCTGTCACCAAAACCTGATGGATTATTCCCCTGCTCCTGCCCAGCTCTGCTGGGGAACGCTTCCAGCCATGGCTACAGCTTCACAAACTTGATCAAGACAGGAGCCTCAGTCAATCAGCACCAGAACTGGGGAGCTGAGGTGATTTCTCAGGCCAGCTTGGACAGGCACAGAGTACAAGGGCTCCATTGTGCGAAGTTCATCAGCAGGACACGGGCTAATTAATGAAGCAGCTTTTTGGAACCGCTTTGGTTTCCACTACAAACAGTCAGGCATCAGCTACACTGAATGTTCAAAACTCTAGAGCCCACTTCCAAACTGGATTTATTCACAGATGTCACTATGAGCACCACTGGAACATCTATTTTTATAGCCAGTTCTACACAAGTCTGTTATCTGCAGGGGCCAGAGATGCCTCAGCAGGAGGGGAACTGAGACTGTTCTGCACTGCTGAGCTCTGGGAAGCTGGCTGCAACATTCAGACCACCTCCTGTCTACAAGACCCCAGCTATAACCTGATTAAAAATATAAGCTACAGCATTCTTTCCAATGAACAAAAGCCATTTTACAACCCTACTCTTCCCCCAGGTGCACATATAGAAGACAACAGGTATTTTGCAAAGCCAAGCAATCAATACAGATTGCTCTGAGTGTCACCCACGTCAATGCAAAACCTGTTGCCCCCCTTCTCTTTCACATCAAAGCACATTTATTTATATAAATAGATTTTAAAAAATATTTATTTACTCTAAACTGACTTTTCTACAAAGAAGTCACATTTCTACATTTTCACCCTGTGCTGCTGTGTCCCTTGCAGGCAGAGCTGTCCCAGAGAAGGCAGCAGCCACCCATCACTGGATGGTGACCATTCTCAGCTGCCAGCACTACTGCCTTACCCAAACAGTTTTCTAAAGGAACTCATCTGCATTCAGAATGACCACAGGACTAGAGAATGCTGAAAGGCACAAAAAAAAGAAAATTAAAAAAGATTCTCCAAAAGAAACAGTCAAGCTTTGAGAAGAACCCACTTTTGGAATCGAGACAAAAGTTTTTAGAAATGTGCACAGAGCCCTTATTCAGACACCAGTTTCCTAAGAGCTGAACTCAGCTCCCTCTCAGCCTGCAGCTCTGGGAAGGATGAGAACACACACATCCCGTGGGATGGGACTGCAGACCTGCCCCAGCCTGAGAAACTGATCACATTCAAGGAGAGCTGGAGCTAAAGGCCAACTTTACCTTTGTTACTCATCTCCCTTTTGCACAAGGTAAGGCCATAGGATGCTAAGGCAGGGACACATCCCCCGAATGCTCCCAACAGCCCCCCTGATGTGCTGCAGGACCTGAGCTCCTGCCTCCAACCCCTAAGACCCTTCTCAGCAGGAAGAGGATCCAAAATACATCAAGATCTGGATCTTTCCCTTCCTTTCTCCTGGATACCAGCAAGATGCCATGTACGTGGTGCCTCTTGCTTCAGGCCTCCCAAGAGTTCATCCTGCTGGTTTTGAGGCTTAAAAAGAGGAGGGTCCAGTCCCAGGGCTTGGAAATCCTCTACTCACCTTTGTCACCTTCATGGCACAGAGCCCCTCTCCCCAGCACCCAGCTCCCAGCCATACCCATCCCCAGGAGAGCTGCCACTCTGAAGCTTACCTGGTCCTTCTCAGGCTTGTCAGAGATGTCATTCAGACTGGTGGAAGTCAGATTTCTGTGGGCCATGGCTGGGCTGCCTGGAAGAACAACGTCAACACCAATTAAAGCACAGGTTTTGACCCTTCAGAACACAGAGGCTCAGGCTAAGCAACACCTTTCCCTCCACAGGGAGGCTGATGGGGAATTTCAGAGCCTGAGAAGGCTGTTTTGTGGGGCTCTACGTGGCACATGGGATGTGAAGGTGCTAATGCTTCATCATCTCTGACCCCCACCTCTCTCTTTAGGAGAGGAAAAGAGAATCTGAGGACTTTCCACACCCCCTGCCTGTGGGACAGAAAGCAAAGCAGCACAGAGCTGCTCTCACTGCTGCTGCTGCTGGGTCACCCAGGACCCGGTGAGAAGCCAGGGGGCTGACCCTGTCACTGTCACTCTGACCTGCCCATCTTAGCCCTCCTACCTCCTCAGCATCCCAGTTTTGCCAGGCAGCTCACACAGCTCTTGGGGCTTCAGAACAGCCAACAATAAAACTCCACCTTTCTCCAAGTGAGGTCACTGACAAAGCTGAGGAACCTTCGGTGTTTGATGGATTAAAACAAAACCTGCACCCCACTGACATGCTAAAAGCCACCAGCTCCTGATACCAGGTAACCCAGAGAGATGAAGGAACCCCCAGAGACAAAGCAGCTCACCTCTATGCCTTTTTCCAAAGCCCAACTACCCATCTGCAGACCTGACCCATCTGCTGGCTCCCCGATGGATCCCTGATCCCACTGACTCCTCTGCTCTCAGAGACAAGCAGAACATATGGAAATAGCTCTAAAGAACTTGGAATAAAGCTCCAGGGTTTCAGAATTCCCTTCTACAATCCCACTACTGGCATATTTTGTTAAGTGGAAGAAATCCAGAAATAGCCATAATAGTACAAGAAGAAAAATAATTTACTTTAAAAAAATTAAAGAAAAAAGACTTCTGGGATGGAAGCAGCATCATAAACCAGGGTCAGTATGCATTTCTTTAATTGTTCTGGAATTTTCCCAGCCCTTCTCACCCATGCTCAGAGCAAGCATGGGAGCTGCTATCACAGAGGTTTGGACCATGAACGTAACAAGAAAGACAAAAAATACTCAAAAAGGAATGGCCCTGAGGCATTTCCCAACTCAGCTGTATTTCGAGACAATATTGATTAAACTTATAGTTTGATATTCATACCAAAAAGAAAGCCCAAGTTTTCAGTTTCATCATCTCACACTGCAATCAAGGTCTATAACAAATCAAGCAAAAAAGAAATCATAGCAAAAGAAAAAAAAAAAAAAGACTTCTAAGAAAAAGATCTGGACTTCTAGAGCTGGGTTTTCTTTACAAGATATTCAGTGTATGTGGAGACAGACTGAAAGCAATTTTTTTCCTTAGGAGTCACTGCAGGGTGGTATTGGCACACCCAGGAAGGTCAGCACAGCACAGATCCAGCCCAGTTAGATAAATCAGATATCAGAAAAGGGGATCTCCAGCTTTTCCTCTTCCTGCAGTCACAGTGAGCCAGAGGTGAGATCCCCCCTATCTCTACAAACAGGGTTACTCAGAGTGGGAAATGCTTGGTTCAATCTACACATATTAGTAACCATTCTCCTCATTAATTATTAGCAAGCCAGACTTAGAAACGTCTGCACATTTTGATGGAGTGTGTGATATGAATCTGTAGGTAGGAGATAAACACAACAGGAAAAACAGGATCAAAAGTGCTGAGGTGTGTTGTGTCACACACAGGCTGCAGGCAGCACTGTGTTCACAACACCTCCTCTGACAGGAATCCTGAATAAACATTCCTGTTGGTAAAAAGCAAAGCTGGGCTCCTCAGAGCACCCCCAAGATAACCCCAGCTTACTGTAACCCTGAAGCCCATTACTGAAACCCAGGGCTCCTTTTTTCTTGCACAGTGCAATGAATCCTCTTTGCAAAGGCTGCACAGACACTGCCACTTCTGGGAATTCTTTGACAAATATATAACTTATCCATAAATTAAAATGATGCAAAGGTACACGTGGCTGCTTTGCACACCTGAGCCCATAAAACCAACTACAGCAGCAGGGGTGTGTGTTCACACTGCTAACTGGGGTCACAGCTCCCTGAGTCACCCCAAAGCTGCTCCCAGCTCCTGCCACCTGAGAGACAGACATGAGACAAGTCTGCAACAGAGTTAAATAGAGCTGGAGACTCCAGCTGAGAAGGAACTAAGTATGGCTTCTGGAAAGCTTTGAGCAAGGGGAGGAAATCCTAACAATGGGGTTTTGTTGTACACAGATGGTTAAAGTGCATCAGATGGAGAGGAACTGCACTGTAAGGCACCTGCTGAAAGCATCTCTTCCTCCTCTGCAGATTGCTTGGGTGGGTTTCCACATTTCTAGGTCCCCTTCTGGAGCAAACAGATTAAAATCAGGGCCCAAATCCTGGAATTTATCTTGACTGCCACCCAAATCTGCTACAGAAAAAGGCTGCTGGAAAGGCAAAATGTGCAATGTTTGCTCCAAAGCCACTCGTCTTGGTGGACACTGTGACCCCAATCTGCACAGCCTCAGCCCTGGCAGACTCAGGTTCCCAATGGTTCTGCACCTTTGAAGACCCAAAGCCAGGGAAGACACATCCAATCCTCATTGTTTTAATGCCTGGATAACAAGCCTGCTGATGGGAGCAACCCTCAGCAGCCTCAGCCCTGTGGAGGTGACAGTGACACACCACAGCCTCAGCCTCTGGGCTGAGCCTCACAATGCCACTCCCGAGAACCACCCGAAAGAGGGGTAAAAAACAGCCTTAAAAACTGGGCAGTCCTGGGGCAAGCAGCTCCTCTGAATCCAGTGGCAATGTGGGAGCAGAAGGGAGCAAGAAGCCTCTCACCCCTCTGCACCCCGAACAAAGCAGTGGAGTGAAATGCTCCTGCTGCTGAGGCCCCAGCCAAAGGCTTTGGCACACACTGCTCACCCTTACAGGGTTTGGGACCAACCATCCCCTGATCCTGGCCCAATTCCCACCCCGCTCCCTCTGGCACTGATGGGAGACGGAAGGAGGGCGTTACCTCCATGCTGTTAACTCCTGCTCCGAGGCTGGATGGTCACCTTTCCCAGGGAAAATCCCAAAATTCAGATTTCTGTAGAATGCTGTGTCCTGTTAAGGAACAGCTCTGTGCCACCAGCACCTCCTCTGTCACCAGCCAGGGCCCTGCTCAGTAATGGCAATGAGGAAAGCCCAGCTCATCACTGAGACACAAAGCTGTGTGTGACAAAGGAAGAGCATTTCTGTACCTAATTTCAATGGGAATTAAAATATTGAGGGAATTGGTTGCTGGGAGGGTGCTGAGCCCCTGTCCCAGGTTGCCCAGGGAAGCTGTGGCTGCCCCATCCCTGGCAGTGTCCAAGTCCAGGCTGGATGGGGCTGGGGGGAGGTGTCCCTGCCCATGCAGTGTGCTGGAAATAGATGAAGTTTGAAACCTCTTCCAACCCAAACCAGTCTGGGATTCTGTGCTTTAAACTGGTTGCATTAATAACGCTGTGTTTGTGGCAATATTCACAAAGTCCTTTTAAGAGTCAAAGGCTACTTTGAGAGATGAAAGCCACAGCAGCAGCTGGCTTAGGAGGCACCCACCACCTGCACTGCTGGCTGACCTACCTGCTTCATCCCAGAGGAAGGAAAAAAACAGAAAAAGAGCAAACCAGAGTGAAACAGAGCAGTGAGAGAGGTTAACAGAGCCAGGCAGAGCGGCAGCCATGCCCCAGGAACCCGCCCTCCTCCCGCTGTTAATGCAGCAGCAAGCGTTAGGAGCCGGGCTGGGAGAGGGGGGGATCATCCTCCTCACCCCTCCTTTCCTTCCTCTTCCTCACCCCCCGGCCCGGCCCGGCCCAGCCCAGCCCAGCCCAGCCCAGCCCCCACTTACTGAGCCAGCCCAGGCTGGGGCTGCGGGGCACTCGCGGGTCCTCGTCCAGCGTGCGGGTGGCCAGGCAGGGCACTGAGCTCTCCAGAGGGCTGCGGGCTGCGGCCGTGCAAGCAGGAGACAGCAGCAGCAGCAGAGAGGAGGAACAGAGCAGAGTTGAAAAGTCGAAAGAAAAACAACCCCCGATAAAAGAAAAAAAGAAAAAAAAGGTGGCAAGAAAGAAGCGTTGCAGAAGCGAGGCGGGGACGGAGCCTTTGAGCGGGTGCAGTCACACACACGGGCACCTTTCTGCATCCTGCGGTGACCAAAGGGGGAAGCCCACTCATCTGGAGCACACCTCCTCCACAGCTTCACCTTCCAGGGTTCGGTTGGCAGGTCTGGAGACAGCTTTCCACCCCGGCAATCTAAAATTCAGGCATCTTAGAAGCGGGGCTCAAGGAGCTGAGGGAGGCAGCGCTGTGCCCAGCAGCCCCGGGCTGGGGGGGTCAGTGGGAACAGCAGCCACACGGGGCTTGGGAACAAACCCCAGCCCTGGAGGAGCCGGCCCTGAGCATCCTCAGCATGCACATCCCCGGGGACACCAGGCTGGGCTTGGGAAGGCACACCTTGGTCTGCAATGCTTCAGCCACTGCAAACAGCCAGACATCCCTGGGGCTTTTCAGGCACCCCTTGAAAACATCACATTTCTGACTACACCTGCTCTCTCCTGCTTGTTCCTCTGACACCATCACCCAGCTCTGGGGATGCAGTTTGTACGGAAAACACTTCACTGAATGAAGCTGAACTCAGCACAGGCTAAAAACCTGAGAGAAATGTTTTCACCTAACCTTCTCTCAGAGCATCCCCAACGTGTTGCTGACAGCTTCAGTTTATTTTAACTCAACTGTTTCCAAACTACACTGCCAGCAGGTCACCTTCAGGAGGTGTCTGGGCACCACTCAGGTGGTGATGGGGAACGTGCCCTTACTGCTGGTGCTTGGACACTCAGGTGTCAGCACACCACAGCTCTCTGCAGCCTCTCCCACTTTGGCTTTACTACAACTCAACCTCTTCTCTTCCAGGCTGTTGCCACTGGCTCTCCCAGGTGTGAAAATGTACAACACTTGGGCTGGCAGGAATTCTGAAACCCAAATGTCACCACTGGAGCACTGGGAAGCCCTGACAGGACAGTCCCCAGGCACCTGCAGAAGGAAGGTGACCACAGGTCTCATCTTGCAGAGTTACAGCTCAGGTGGAGCAGCTGGGCTAGAGCTGTGGGAGGGCCACTAGCCCATCCAGTAGTTATCACAGGGCTTCAGCTCAAGGGCTGCACGCTGCCCCAGGAAAGGACACCAAGACCTCAGGAGAGCCAGGCCACAAAACAAGGGGCACACAAGAACTGTCCAAAAAAACCTCTGCAGGAGTTCAACTGAAGTGTAAAATCGTGGTGTGCTCAGTGAACATTTGTACAGCTCAACCTCCTGCCAATCCCAGCAACAAAAAGCTTGGTGGCTTTGTAAGCAACCCTGAGTCCTTGGTGCAGCCTCATCTGCTCAGCTTTTTGGTAACCATCATCTTCCTGCTGACCCGACAGCAGAGCAGAGCTCAGATTTATCCCATCACACAAGAAATTATCATCTTCCACCTGATTTCTTTCCCAAGAGTAGAAGTGTTTCTGAGAACACCTCCTCCTCCTCCTCCCAAACACAAATCAGTGGGATGCTGGAGTGCAGGAAAGGCATTCAGCACACACCTCTGCTCTTCCAAAGCTCCCTCTTTCTGCCAAATCTGACTGCTACAGAGTTTTATCTTCAAAAAGGCTGTAAAAGGAAAGGACAGGGGGGAGGATGACTCTGCTACCAGGTACCAGGGAGCTATGGTCAGCCCAGGGAAGTTTCATACAGAAATTCTCAGTAATACAGAACAGAGTGAAAATACACTCACTTCCACAGGCAAAAATATTTATACCTTCAGCTTAGTTGCCTTTTTCCTGCTTTACACATAAATAGTATCTTAGGACATCTTTGGAAGTTTTAACTGTGATTCAGCATAATACTAGGACAGGAGCTCCTAAAAGCTACCAAGAAATTGGAGACTCCCTGGTCACAAGGAGTCACCTGGACAGGACAAGGGGCAATGGGCACAAGGTGCTCCTGGGGAGATTCCCATGGGACACAAGAGGGAAATTTTTCCCCATGAGGACAGTCAGACCTTGGAATGGTCTCCCAGGGGAAGGGGGGGATTCCCCCACTTTGGAAAGTTTGAAGTCTCAGCTCTCTGGGGTGCTGAGAGATCTCAGATAAACAATAATATCAGAAGGGTTGGAGCAGGGGATCCTTGAGGTCCCTTCCACCCTGGCACTCTGGGATTCTGGGATTCTTACCATGAAGCTAAGAAAGACAGAGATTTTAGGACTTTCAAGACTTAAATATTTAAAAGCTCTGAAATAAGTGAGAGACAAGCTCCTCAGTACCTTTGGGAACCATGGCCCAGGGTGATTTCCAGATTTCAGACCTAACAAACACTCTTGAAGACATTTATCAGTATTTAATTGGTGTTTTAAGCTTAATTGCTCTGAAAAAAAAATAAAGGAAAATTGTGGGCAGACTCCATGTTAATGACATTTTGCTGAAGTGTTTCCTAGATAAATGTCTTTGAAAGTAATTTAGCACAATTTGGTACCTCTCAAAACCAGAGGCTGCACATGGATTGGGGTTGCCCAGGGAGGGGCTGGAAGTCTCAGGGTATTTTCACTCTCACCTACAGCAGGGCCTGGTTCAGCTTCATCAGAGATCATTTCATTAATGACCCTTAATGAACACGCTCTAACGATGCCTATGAAATGCACAGGGTGCTTTGCAATTCCCACTGCTGGGTTTTATGAGAAAACCAGGGAGAAGTTCCCCATCTTAGCCAGAGCAGTCACTGCCAGCTGAGCAGCTTCCCAACCACCCCAGCCCAGGAAGCTGCTGGGTGGGGGTGAGGAGTGAGCCATGCACAGAGGAGCTGCTGCTCCTGGCACCATGAATATTGGATGAAATGTTCCCAGAAGCTGAAATGAAAGGCAGACACTGAAAGGAAACACCTATTTGGAAAGAAACTCGAGGGAAATTCATGAGTGCTCAGGGCTGCTGGCACTTTCATTATTGTGATTAGCTGTGTTCAGAGAAAGCTCCTGTTGGCCTCATTAAAGTTTTATCTGTCTAAAGGACAAATTCTGCCTTTAGAGGCACAGGAGAGGCACTCACTGAACTCCAGGGAGGGTGGTATAACTCGCTCCAATACATTCTGGAGTTACTTTTTCATTAAATAATAAATACCAGTAACAGCTACTCATGAAGTACTTCTCTTTCTATGTGAGCCTTTCCCTCCTTAAGTCTCACAGCACTGGCACTGCCATGGAACACGATGCATTCTGCATTCTCACCAGACATAAAGAGCCCGGGACAAGGCTCCATGGAAAGACTGAAGGTCAGCCAGGGGGCTAAGCAGAGCCAGGGCAAAATTCCTGGAGAATCACTGCAGCTGAGACAAGAGCAGCACAGCCCCTTCGGAGATGAAGAAGAAATGGGTGAGAACCAAAGTCACCTCAGGTCGAGCAGAGGATGTTCTGAGCAGGGAAAAACAAGGGAGTGGAGTGAGGACTGAACCCCCTTTGCAGGACCCATCCTCCCAGGATAAGCAGGCTAAGGCTGTCCCCTCAGCCAGCCCAGGGAGCAGGGCTTGCTGTCCCAAGAGGAGTTACTCATGCACTCTGCATCCTTCACCTTCAGATCCCCCAAGTTTTAATTTGCATTTAACCCCCTGAGGTTTTCCTGGCACCCAAAGGTAAGACTTTAACTGTGAAATGGAAGAAATTGGCATTCAAGCTGCTACCAGCACGGGGTGCAGCAAAAATTGCTGCAGCACAGAGGTGGGAGGTGGATGGAGACTTTTAAGCCCATCAGCTGGGATCTTGCTGTATCCAAAGGGGGCACCGTGCATGGCAAGGCCAGACAGACAATCCAAAAGGTTTCTTTACGTGTCTATGCCTTGGGAACTCCTCAAAACAGGTACTTGGAAAAAAACCCTAGGCTTGATGTGTTCAACCACAGAGGGAAACAGCAGCTCCCTGCCCAAAGACAGAGGCACTCCTGGTGGGGAGAGGTGACCTGGGCAGCATGGGCAGATCTAACTGGGGAATCACAAGGCTGCCAGGGGCCATCCTGCAAACTCCTCTCCATGGCACCAGAACCTGCCTCTGGAGCATCCCCTGCACCACACAGGAGGTGACTGAGGCACCCAAGCAATGAGTTTTAAAGCCCCATCTGGTTAGCCTCCTGTGCAGCATGCTACAGCTCAGCATCCTGCTCCCCAAAGCAACCTGGTCATTTGTCCACACAGAGCAACAGTCCCAGAGGTGCTTGAGTTAAGAGGCAAAAACTGAGGCACCTCCAGATTTTATGCCTGAGGTTAATGGGAAATGATCAGGGGGTCTTGAGGAGCAGGAGTTAAGGCAGAGCTCCTGGACAAGACCTCTCTTGGACCTTGCCAAGCACAGCCCCTCTCTTTGCTCCTGCAGGGATATTCCCTGAGAAGCTGCACACCCAGGACATTCCCTTCATTCCTGGCACTGTCCCTTTGAGTTATTCACTCCATCACCAAGTACACCAAGGCATTCCTGCATGACCAGATGCAGCATCCAGAGTAAACCAGACCCTTCACATGCACACACACACCTGTGGCAAAAGCAAAGGATGACAAAAAAAGTGGGAAATATTAATAATGTATGGTAATAGGTTAGGGAGAAATGTTAGGCTGAGTTTTAGATGCAGAACACAGAAAGCTAGGAGGCCTTGTATGTAGCAAGAAGAATCGAATTTCTTCCCTTGCTTCCATTTCTGGGTATTTTCAAAGACCAACTTTTAGACAAATTTCCAGACTGCAACAGGAGGCAGCTGAGAAGAACTCCAAGATGTGACAATAGGCTTAAATGTCCTCTTTTTTTGCCTACCATTAGTAAAAGAGCCCACAAATCTCCAGGTATGGGTAGGTCCTGCCAAGGCCTCTCCAGCTGCCTGCATCCAGGCACACACACACAGACACCCAGACACCCCCCTGGTCACAGACACCCCCAGAACCAGGCTGCTACCTAGGAGCCTGTTCTACAGAGTCATAACAGACACCACAACGTTAGGATGAATAAAGCAAGATGGAAATCAGCTTTACCCCCACTGGACAATGCTTGTATGGCAATAAAATGCAAGCCAGATGTTCCTATCACATCAGTTCTGACTCAGAAACTGAAGGTGCTCAAACTGCTTCATCTCTGCTCATGAAGATGAAGATGAACCTCTTCTAGGTTGGGGCACGGTGGGAGCTGGTTTGGTAAATAAATCTCTTTCCTGCCGTTGTTCCTCCAGTTTCTCCTCCACACCAGCTGTGGGAGCATCTCCCCTCCTGTGCTTCCTCCCCCTCCTGGCCTGGCCACCCCCTCCCCTCCTCTACCTCAGTCCAGTGAGGATGGGGTTAGAGCCGGGTGCCCGGGGCAGCACGGGTCTCACTATACTACTGGGATTAGGAAAGCATCATCAAGGCAAGGCAAGGCAAGTTAGTTCTGGGTGGTGAGGGCTGGTGGGTGGCTCTAGGAGGGCAGGCTGTAGCCAGTCAGCCTCTGCATTACCATTCTCAGGGTTGGAAAACATCCTACTTGCACTGGAGACGGTCCTGCCGATGTCAGCCAGCGAGCGCAGGTTGGACTTCTTGGTCTGGTGCCGGTGCTTCCTCAGCAGGGTGTAGGTGACCTTGTCCTTCAGCTCTGCTTTCAAAAGCCCCGTCTCGATCTGGTTGTCAACGATCATCTCTGGAACAGGCAAAGAGAGAGGGAGGGGGAGGAGGGGATAATTAATCACAAAGCACCAAAGTGTGCCAAGGGAGAGCGGGGGGAAGCAAAGGGACGATTTCCACCCCGCCTTTTTGAAGGCTTTCCTTCCCATCTCCAAAACCAGAATTCACTGATTTATTTTTAATGAAGATCTCCCTTGGGTATTTGTTTGGAAATGTAATATCAGTGTTTCCATCCAGCAAAACTCATCAGCCACCAACACGGACCTATTGCACTGAGACTCCCTTCTC
Source organism: Heliangelus exortis (assembly GCF_036169615.1). Classification (NCBI taxonomy): domain Eukaryota; kingdom Metazoa; phylum Chordata; class Aves; order Apodiformes; family Trochilidae; genus Heliangelus; species Heliangelus exortis. The sequence continues at coordinate 42,913,463 of NC_092425.1, read as the reverse complement.
CTGTTTGCACAGACACCACTGAGCCCGTTTCAAATCAATTGTACCCAGGGTGAGGTCACAGAATCACAGAGTTATCAGTGCTGGAAGGCACCTCTAGAGAACACCTAGCCCAAAAGCTGGTTCTGTTCCAGGAAGGGAATCTGCTCTGTTTTTGTCAAGAAGCTCCAACTACACTGCCAGTTCCAGTACGCTCCCAAAAATACCACAGTAGAACTCCCATCAGGTTCAACAAGGTGTGAGCTCACCTCACAGGCCCCCAGTAAAACCTCATCCAAAGAAAGGGAAAAGTCCTGGAGATGAGTAACTAATTCAATTGCTCACCCTAAGAACTGCACTGAACTGATGGCCACTACAAGAGGCAGAACTTGCTCCAAATGTCACAGGAGGGATTTGGTGGCTTTGCCTTCAACCTGAATCCCCAGGAGAAAGGGCTCCCAGCCACTGCAGGGGCTGCTCCCATCCCATCCCATCCCATCCCATCCCATCCCATCCCATCCCATCCCATCCCCCCTCTCCTCTGTCCCCCAGGAGAAGGCAGATCCAGAAGCAGGCAGATTCATTAGGAGTCTCTGTCGTGCATTCCATCTCACATCAAGTTGTTCCCCTGATCACTTCAGCTAAGGGGCTGTCCCCCAGGGGGAACTGGCAGCTCTTATTTGTCTGCCAGGAGCTTTTAGTTGTGCTAATAATAAAAGTTATGGGAAAGTGGGGGCAGGACATGCATTGCATTTGCTAACTCAGTGAGTCAGAAAGTCATCCCCTGCCTGCTGCCCCAGAACAAATGCTCCTCACATCCCCAGGGAAGGGAGCCTTCTGCCAGCCCAGCTCAGCAAAGGATGCAGGTAGGTAGGGTGCCACAAAATGCTGGGCAAAAGGTTTATTTCTGCAAAGTGCCATTTTTCTGGAAACTTTTGTTGCTCGTGGATTTTTTTTTTTTGTCGTGGATTTTTGGAATCTTTCCTTCAGAACAACACGTCTGTCTTCATCAAGTTTATCCTTCTCCAGCTGGCAAGTTTTAATTCCCTTCCATGCTTCTGATATAACACAAATCACCAGAGAGAGCTCTGATTTTTTCTTTCCTGCGTGTCACTGCTAGACACAACCAAGTGATGATGATGAAGTCATGCCAGAAACCAAGTCTGTAGCTTCTTGGACATCCCTTCTATCTGACTAAAGATCTAGACCAGCAAAAATATTTCCCTCAGAACAGTGTTCCAGTGACAGGCACTGATTTGTAACTTAGTCTCCCAGGAATTAGATTTAATTTGGGTGTTGGAGAAGGATATTGAATGTGACATCTTGTAGGGACTTCAAAAAGAAACCTCGTGTTTGAGGGCTGAAGTTCTGGACCACTGGTATCAGCTGCTGTCTTCTGAAGCACATTCAGCTTCAGCAGAAAACTTCAGAGGCTTTTGGTTGTTCGTGTGGGTTTTTTAAGCTTTGCAAAGCTCTGTGTTTGGACAGGCAGAGACAAAACCCCAGGAAGATAAATGCCACCATAAGCACCAACAAAACCAACCTCAAACTCTGTAGATAAGAGCAGAGGCAGCTTCTGTAATCCCATGTCTTACCAACCAGTGCAACATCTGATATCTGATAATTTCATGCCAGGACAATTTTGAGCCAGCTCTCGTGGGGTTTTATTTCATTCTTCTCTTTTACACCCCTTCACACAATGGCTCCTAACCTCAGAGTTTTGGTGAAATGTCCCCCACTGGACGGCTCACACGGAAAAATTCTCTTAGTGTGTCCTCTCACGCCATCAGAACCTGCTACAGCTCTCAGCAATGTCACCAAGTGTCATCCCAGGCCACGGCTATTTTGACTGCAGAAAAAATGCCATCTCATTCAGCAGAGTGACACATCAGCTGGTCCTGCTCCTCGCTCTCCTCTGCTGGAGGGGAGCACCCCAACCCAAACAGAACCCCCATGCCTTCAGCAGCCCACCCTGCCACCTCCTGCCCTGAAGCTGGGGGCCAGCACCCTGCACAAAGCAGGAGCAAAGCAGAGAGAGGGAACCTGGCAGTGAACAGAAGCTAAGTCAGTGTATGCTGCTCTGTTCCCACAGTGAGCATCTAACAAGTTCTTTGCTCCAAATGGTTCCCCCAGGAAGGTTGGAGTGAGGTGGAGCTGGGTTCTTCTCCCAAATAAGACACAACAAGAGAACACAACCTAGGGGAGGTTTAGATTGGTTCCTATTTCTCCTGGAGAGGGTTGTCAGGCCCTGGCCCAGGCTGCCCAGGTGAAGTCCTCATCTCTGGAGGGACCCAAAAGCCTCCCAGATGTGGTGCTGAGGGACACGGGGCCAGAGGTGCCCTTGGCAGTGCTGCATTAATAGTTGGACTCGATGGTCTTACAGGTCTTTTCCAACCAAACTGATTCTGTGATTCTATGGAATCACCAAAAAACAGCTCAAGGTAAGCACTAAGTATCACCAAAGCTTTCACTTTTTTTCTCAGACTGAGAACTACTCCTCTCATTTATCAGTCCTCCTTCTCCATGTACTTTGTTTTCCATTGCTGTTCCTTGGAGGATTATTTCTTTAATTTCCTCCCTTATTGAAAGAGCAGTGCTTTTGCACTAAACCCGTCACTGACAGCCTCATCAGGGTTAATTAATATTTGCAGAGAAGAGCTGAGGGAAAGAGCCAAAGCAGTTTTACTTACCCACCACCTGTGGGAGAGAAGTGACCTCTATATCCAGCATGATGGAGCCTTTCTCTATACACGTCCTTAGCTCAAACAAGCTGTGCAGGGACAAGGTGGCCACGTGAGGTTTGCTCCATCTCTCCCCACCTTGTTCTACCTTCTCCTCAAACTTGATCCACCTAGGAGAGGGCAGAGCAACGGGACAGTGTGAAAGCTGCTGGCTCTGGGCAGACACACATCTCAAGGCATACTGAAAGTTCAAGCACACACACTTCTTGTTCCCCAAGTCCCCGGGGCCCCAAATCCATGATCAAGGTGCAGAGGCTTAATGACTTGGTACTGCTGAGTGGTGATAATGCTCTGCCTGCTTGTCAGCTCTTGCAAACAGGAGGTAAACCAGGTTATCTTCCCTAGCTTTCCCTGGGACTTGGACTCACACCCTGCTCCAGGGCCCTGAGCTCACAGGCAGCATCAGCAACCCAGCTGAGACCTGGCTGTCCCCTCCCCAGCTGGCACCAAACCAACCACAACTCAGCTGCAGAGGGTCAGGGAACCCAGGCACACCTAAACCACCTCCAGTGAGACAGGCTGGGCCCTGCGGCTCCACACGAGGGAAAAAAATCAGCATTTCTGGAAATAAGGTGACTTGTATTTGAGTGTTCACATGCAGACAATAAAATCTGAAAATTTCACACCACCAAAACTCAGCAGCACCAAATTATGCTGTCCCACCCCCACAGGCTGGTGAGGAGGAGAATGTCCCAACCAAACCTGAAGATGTTCTCAACAGAACAAGAGAGGCACCAGAGGAGCAGACCCAGATGAAGGGGTCTTTCCCTCCTCCCTTGTTTTTTCCCCCCACTCTCTAGCTGCTGATTAATGATTTAGCAAAGTGGGTCTGAAGAAACCAGAAAGCTCATCTCCAGCTGAAGATCAGAGCAAAGGTTAAATAATTTTCTGTGCTATATACTCTTTACACCCCTGGAACAGTGTCCTGGCAGCAGGCAAGCAGGAGGGTCCCTTCCCTCAGCACCAGGCTGCAGCCCAGCCCCAGCTTTCCTATTGCAATAATCTCTAGTTGAGACTTTTTTTTTAACCTAAGCTAGAAGCCTGAATTTGATCTCAAATTAACAAGGTTCTGTTCAGTTCCCAAAATCTGGGTATTGCCCAGGCCATGGAAGGGCCTGGGGCCAGGCTGTGCATTTCCAAGGATGTGCATTGTGTGCGACCCAGATGTGGTGGGCCCTGAAAGAGCACAAAGGCTGCAGGTACAAAGCATGGCATTCAGGCTGATCAATATTGGCTTCCTGTTTACTTTTCTCACTATAATCCACAATACAAACACAACAAAACAAGTTTTCCCTGGCAAACCTGTTTGGACTATCACCTGCTCCATTCAGCCATTCCCAGCATCTCCTCTGCAACCCCCCGTGTCCAGCAGAGCTGTAAATAATGTTCCCCTGAGCAGCAAAGGGTGGCAGAGGGACCCACGGACTTTTATGCCTCTTGGGCTCCAGAAACTACACTGAGGGATCCCACAAGGCTCTCCTGGTACAGGGGACTTGGGAATTCAGGTGCTGGAGTAACACCCTGAGTTCCATCCTGTGCCCAGCACAGTCAGCGTAGGCATCCCGTGAGCACAGCCAGGAGCCAGCTTTTTATTTTTGTTATTACAGCCACAAAAAGGATTGAATAAAATATGTGTTAATGTTATAATATTAACACATGAAGGACTTGGATGCACTGCCTGACAAGAGGGTACAGAAGAAAAAAATAAACAAGTGAAAAATCTGCTCTCCATCCCACAGACCTTCGGCTCCTTTCCTCTGGCATCTCATCATCTTGCTGCTGCCTCTCTGCCTCACAGAATGCCAATCCTGGTCCCCACATGTACTGTACTGAGCCTCACAACAGACTGGTGGCCTCCAGCTGCTGCAGATCTTTTCCTTTCCCTAGTTTGCTGTGTGTCCTGTCAGTACAGCTGAAACACAAGCACTCGTATGCTGCTGCAAGGACCTGGCCATTCACACCGGGCAAATCCATGCCAAGCACTAAAACAGGAACCAGGAGCACCTACTGATCCACAGCTTCAGGTTGCCCTCCAACAAGCAAGAAACCTTCTCTGTTACTGCTCTGTTTCTAGGGCACTTACAGGGCTTTGCTGAGGGTCCCTGTGCACAGGAAGGAGGCTACCCCAAAGCATCCCCTCATTGCCCCCCATCACCCTGTGCTAACACCCAGCAGGGCTGTGCAAGGGACTGGGATGTGCTCAAGCCCTGGTCGTGGCTGAGCTTCCCTTCTGTCAGAAACGTCACCGTGTGCAGGGGGACAGGGACAGCCTGTTCATAGTGGGGCTGTAACACAGACAGCTCCACTCACACCCCTCAGGAATCAGGGTGGTCACCTTCTGGATGCACCTTTTACTCAGCAGCTCAAAGTTCCTGCTAGAAATTTCCAATGGCAAGTGCTAGTTAATTTCTATTGCCCAGACCAGCTATGTGTGGGCTGGTGTAACTTGCTACAAACCCTTTTCACACTCTCTCCTGATGGTTCCACACCACCTCAAGACTCTGAGCTGCAGCTCCTCTGCCCACCGAAGCAGAGAGCCAGACAGCTCCAGCTCCAGCTTGCAGGGTTTGTTGGGTAAGATTCAGTCATCTCAGAAAGATCCTGAGCACTCTGCAAGGTCCCCAGCACGTGAGTCAGGAGGATGGAAGAGGTTTGGGAATTCCCACTGCCTGAGCAGGATGCTCAGAGCATGCCATGTACACAGGGAGCTCTGCAGAGCACTGCCCAGCTCCTCCCAGCACTCCTACCAAGGAGGGGTGAAAACACCAACCAGAAATCATTGTCCAGAGAAGCAGCAATCCTCCTTTTTCCTCTCCAGCCCTCCCTCAGCACGAAGGGAAACAGCAGGGCTTTGGGACCTGTCCCTTCTCAGCAGTGCCATTTGGGGGCTGAAGGGGCAGAGCTCCCCAATAGTCACACTGTGGAGGTGAAAGCAGAGACTGCTCCACAAGAAATAGCACACAAGGGCTGAACTGTGGAAAAGCTCCAGCAAATTGTCACTCAAAACTCTTCCCAGAGACCTACATGGGGACAGGGAAAACCAGAAATTGCTGTAAAAAGCAGAGGTTGATGGTGCAGGTGACAGAATCCAAGTACTGAACTGATGGTAAGAGGGGGGAAGAGCAATAAAGGGAGGAAAGGATGAGCAACAAATAAGCAGTTAAAGAGTAAAAGGTGAGAAGCCTTTCAACAGGCTCTCCAAGTGTCCAAAAAGTAAAAATAAAGAAAGATAAGGGGGTAAAGAGGTAGGTGGTGGGTAAAGAAGATTAAGGTAACCAAACAAGACGGGCTCAATCTGAACACAGTGGGTGCCCTTAGGACTGGAAGGTGGGGAAAGAGCTTAGCCCAGCCACAATAAAGGAAAAGAAAAAGCCCCAGGTTAAGGGGGGGAATGGGACCAGGGAAGGCTGAGCCCCCGTCTGCCCTCCAGCTGGGGGAGCACCTTTTTCTGCTGGGAGGTTTCAGACCTTCACAGCAACCAGACTGCAAGTAGGGGCTTCCCATTCAAGGCAAACCCAAGAAAAATATTTTTACTGTTTAAAAAAAATAAAAACTCTATAAGGCTAGAGGCTAAGCAGCAGCTTTTAGATCACAAATTCAATCCAATGGCTTTTTTTTTTTGGTGGTGTTCAGATGTAATTTGAGTCAAGCAGATCAAAAACACACGCCAATGTTTTTCTATGATTTTTTTGCCCATGGTTTTGGCATGGGTTTTTTGACCAAACCAACAGTAGGATCAAAGAAACGGGCAGAGAACCCAACCAACTCAAAGCAGGCAACTCAATCAAGCATTTAACACGTCTCTTGAATCATTTCCTCAAAAGAAAAATATCTTAGGATTTTTGTTTGGGGTTAGTTGGTTTTTGGGTTTTTTTGCCTGTTTAAAATGAATTTCATCAGTAACTCCCTAGGAGAGGGACACGGTCAAAACTTCCCACCTTGTGGTGTGTGGTGGGGTCAGGCTCAAATCTCCTTTTGGGCAAGAGAATTGGAGAGAGGGAATCTGAACGCTGCCATCCCCCGTCCTGCCGGGCTGCCCCGACCTGCGGGATCCCACGGGGGTCCCGAGCTGCCTCCCTTTTGAGGTAAAGGAAAAACCAACCCACCTGGCAGTTTCCTTCCATTCCATCTCCTGTCCATCGATGGCCAGAAGTTCATCCAGCTCGGTGAAGAGCTGGGGGGGAGCGGGGCTGTCATCTTCCTCTCCGAGGATGAAGCGGATGCGCTCGGCGGCGGGGGAGACTGCAGAGGTGAAAATACTGCGGTTAACAGCCTGGGAGATGAGCAGGGAGGGGAAGCTCCTCTCCTGCCCCTGCTCCCCAAAGCCATTCAGCTGTTTCTCCAGGCTGTCTCTTCCATGGGACATCCTACTCGGTGCGGGCGGCGGGCGGGAGCCAGGGGAAGGCTCTCTCCCAATCTCCCCTTCTTTGCCTCTCACTCGACTTCTTAAAAGTTGAAGCTGGGAGTAAAGTTCAGGAAAACTCGTCTCTTCCTACAGTCCTTAACTATCTTACAGCGAGTTGCAGCCCTTGTAAAAGAAAAAAAAGAGCACTACGGAGCTGAAAATCACCACCCTGGGCGGCGTGTGCCCGAGGACCTCTCGCGCTCTGATCGGCTCGGATCCCTCACCCCTTTTTTATACGACCTACAAACCAGTTTCTTTTGGGGCTTGCTGTGGCAGCATCCCAGAGCTGGCTTTCCCCTCCCTGCCAAGGAGGCTGGGGCTGCCATTGGCCTGCAAGGCAGGCTGGAACCTCCCCAGCCCCACTGCTGGGGCACAGAGGAATATTTAACAGGAAGGTTCTCTCCTCTATAGATGAAGAATGCGACCCAATGCCTTTAGTCAGGCACCGCTGCACCCAGAAAAAACAACTGCCCCCACTGGGGGAAGACAGCCCAGGTAGGCAAAGAGATTCAGTTCAACACAGGCTCTTTTAACAGCTCCAGCAAAGTTCATCTGCATTATTAACTCAAGAAAAATTAGCGGAAAACCCTTCCTGGTTAAGAAACACGAGTGGTTCAAAATTAAAAGCCAAGAACGTCAAGGTCCCCATCCCAAAACCTCAGGGCACCTCCCAAAGGCAGCAGGAGCTCACGCCACAGGAGTCACCTTGCTGAAGGACATCTTGGGGGCTGTGTTTCTGTTCTGATCAGAGCACCTTCAAAGGAAGGTGTGATCCTGTGAGATTTTCAGACACCCCTCCTGCTGAATGTTTATTAGCATTAGAGTTAAACAGCAGACTCTGAACTTTGAACAGTTCTGCTAAAAACTCCTTTCTTTTCAAAAGATAGCTGTCTGTCTCTTGCAAAATGATCAATTACACCACGTGTCCAATCACCACTGATTTGTTCCAGGGTAAACAAAGTCTCCACTTGCAAAGTCAAAAAAGGAACCAGCAAGAAACCATCTCCTTCCCTCCCTTGTTTTTTTAAAAGAAACTTCCATAGATTGTTTCTTCAGCTACTCAGCAAAGGTTGATGCAAATCCATTTTTTTCACCAGTTAAGGTGATGGAGAAATAGAAAATAACAGAAAGAAGATTTCTTTTCTATGGAAGGATATTTGCAGACATAGATGCCCTTTACTGGGCATCTGCCAGGTGGGCAGGAGGGATGAAAGCACCCAGGTGATATCCATCCAGAGGACAGGTAAGCCCAGCACCCACCAGCCTTTTGGCTTTGACCAGTTACAGCCACGTGGCCCTTCTCTCCCAGCCCCAGAGAAGGAAACCTCTGAAGAGGTCTTTGAGCACTGCACGTCCTGCTAAACAGGCTGGAAAGTGATTTCCTTCTCTGGCTTCAATGGGAGCGGGGACGTTTCCACGTTCCTCCTGTCCCCTGGGACAAAGGCCTCAGCAGCACTGCCTTTCAGCACAGACACACAGCCTCATTCAGAAAAGCTGTGCCATCCCTGTGCCATTCCCCACAGCCCTTGCTGGTCCTCAACACAAATAATCCCCTCCAGCCACCTCCCCTCCTGCCCCAAGCCCATCACTCCCTGGCTACCGTTTCAGAGCCCTGGCTGCCCTGCCCAGGCTCTCAGCAGCACCCAAGGCAGAGCCCTGCCACCACGTCCCCCCAGCCACACAGTGCCCACCAGCTGGGAAAATCCCCAAACACCAAAGGTTTTCCCATTTCCCACCAGCCCTCCCACCAGCAAACCCATCACTTCCCACAAACCCAACAAGTTTTCCTTTCATATGCTCCTGAGCAGAGAGAGAAAGACTCCTGAACTGCAGATACAGACATTTAGCTACAGGAAAACACACCTCAGCCCTCCTGGTGATGAGCACTCTCAGGTAACCACTAGTTCCTAGAGAATTTATCTTTTTGCTCAGACCCATTTCTCAGAAGCTGTGAGGTGCATAAGGAGTGTTTGATTATTTGCCTTGGAGGTGACAGATGTACTCTGCACAACAGCTCCAAAACCTGTCAGCAAACACACAGCCTTCTGCCTGGAAATTGCCCTGGCAATTAGAACAGCAATTTGGACTAAAAATCCACCCCTAAAAACACGTTTAAAATGAACATTAGTATAAATAATTAAGATTATCCTATTCTAAAAATGCAATTAGGCCTAACACCCCAGCTCATCTCTATCCAGGCAGCCCCTGGTGCCAGAAGCTTGTGCAGCAATCGATGCACACAGACACGTGGCCCCTCCACAACCCACCACACGGAGAATTAAAAGGTGATGCCTGGCCAAAAGAACCCAAACCACCTTATTGCCTCAGCCTGCAGACTCCCTCTGCCTGTCTTCTCACCTTAACTGCTTTGGATTCCCTAAGTTGGTTGGAGCTGAGCTGCAGCCCACCCCCACTCCAGGCACTGGTGCTTGCCTGGTGGTGGGAAGGGTCTGGGGAACCAAAGGTGGGAGATTCCAGCTCCTGGCTGCTGGTGTCTGAGCTCTGCTCTCATCCTCCTGATGAGGAGTAAGCTCTGCAGGCAGAGTACCCCAAGCACACATTCTCCAGTATTTCCCCCCTCAGTCTGCACTGCTGACCCCCAATACACTTTTACATTCTGCACAGGGTTTCAGTATCACAGCCAGAAAAGCAGAATCTGAACTGAGAGCCTCCTGCAAGCGCCTGCTGCACCAACAGCTGCAACAAGAAGAGGCTGCACAAGGCACCGGCTCCAGCTGAGGGGAAAATTCTCTCTTTTCAGTCATTTTGCAGTGCTTTTATTACACAGGAGTGTTACCCTGACACTTGATCCCATCCCAGGATAATTCCACAACATTTTCCTCACTGAAGTGCATCGTGAGAGCAATCACAGAAAAGTTCCCCTCCAACCCTGGACATACATCCTACACATCACCTTCTTCCTTTCTTTCTTTCTTCCTTCCCTTCTCTCTTTTCTCTGCTGATTTCCTATTAGCTGCATTTAGCACAGATGATAAGGTTCAAAATCCAATTAAGGAATTTGCCAGGTCACAGGTCTCCTCTGGCTGGCTTTACCACATGGGCTTTATTGCAATTTTGTAGGTTAATGGGCCGTTTCTGGGTTGTTTATGTGCTCTCTTTAGCCAGGAGAACAACATATTTTCATCTTAATCTCAGGAGTGAACACTGTGTGCTCAGTGCAGACAGCCAGGTATCAGCCTTAAGGACCAGAGAGCAATTAACCTGGGGGGTGAACCCTGCAGACCCCCCCTGCCTGACCTTTGAGCACCTGCCCCAGCCTTGGCCATCACCTTCCCCTCTACCTAATCCATCCAGTTTAGGAGCTGCTGGAACCAGCACCATTAACACCAGGATCACCTGCTGCTCACTCTGTTGGGTGCTGCCTTCTTTGCCATCTTGCTCAAGAAACAACCTGATGATGGACGGATGAAAAAAAAATGCTAATTCAGGGATTTAGATGGTTAGGATTATAATTTTTTCCCCCTGAATGGGAGAGGAATTAAGGTATTAATTGCAGAGGGTAAAAGGCTCCAATGTCCCACTTAAAGGGAGTTCTTGCCACCCCAAAATGCCACCTCTTACCTCCCCTTCCTCCCGGCTGGTGACAAGCAGTCCATCAGGCAGCTTAGAGAGGACATCCCTTGCAGAGGAGAAGTGACACAGCAGCAGTTCCTCCTGGTTCAGCTCAGGCCATTTAAGAGCACAGTTTATACCCCCAGGGTTCCCAAAGGCACAAGCAATCTCCATCAGCAGTGAGCAACCTCAGGCAGCTGGGGAGAGCCACATCCTGCTCCTGCCCACCCTGCTCCCTGCCTTGGGGACCCTGCCCGGCTCCCAGAGTCACTCCCAGCTCCAGGAGTGCTCTCAGGGAGATGGTTACAGCCCTGGGATTGGGGGAACTGGGGTGTCTTCATGTCCAAGGAGCTCTTCCCCTGCCCACCAGCACGGGTTCCCTCCTGGGGTGCTTTGGGTTTTTTCACTTGCTGCCAGCAGCAACACTTGTGAGCACCCGTGGGACCTGGACCTCAGTCAGCTGCCTCCTCCATTCAACCCCACGGAACACAAAGTTCTCAGGGGCTTTGAAGAGAAGCAGGAGCTACAGAAATCCCCCAAAGACTTGGAGTGGAGCCCTCCCCAGAGCAACACTATCAAGCCAGGCTATTTGTCAAACGTGCTCTCCAAACAGGCTCATTAGAGCAGGCTGGGACTCTGCTCCCCTTGAATTTCTGGGGCTGTCCTCAGTCAGCCAGAACTCAGCTCAGACCCTTCTGCAGCCACAGCAAGCCAGTGAAGTGAAATACTGGTGCAGGCACATTTACCAGATGTAAAGTCATTTTTTTCCCTAGTTTAGCTGACTTGACTTTCAAACCTAATCCCTTAACCAACACAATTTTACCTGTGAGTTCATCTCCACACCAGACCTTCCACAGATTCATTTCCCTTATGATTTATACCTCTGATTAACTGCCACTCATTCTCCTGCCCCTTCCTGCACAGACAAGCCCCCACGTTTGAGTATTTAATAGACACATTCAAGGCACCAGCTGGAAGTAAGTTTCCAGTCAGGAGATTGGATAAGAAAATGAGGGCAGCTTTAGGAAGGAGAGCAGCCCCAAGCCCCAAGCCCTGCCCCAGCTGGGCTCCTAGCAGAGAGCAGCCTGAGCCACCAGCAGGTCACGGGCACTGCAAAAACCCCCTGGAGGGCAGGAGACCAAGCTCCAAAAATGGCAGCTCACTTGGATTTTGGTTCTCCCCTGATACAAGTCCCAGCTGCAGGGCAGGGAGGACACTGCCTGTCCCCTCTGGTCCCCTTACACACCAGGGATGGCAGGGGAAGCAGCAGCAATCTGGAGAGGTGCTGAGAAGGGTTCATTCTGGGAAGCTCCTTGCTCTGCAGCTCCCTGCCTTGACCAAGATCAGCCAGAAATACTTCATGGACTCAGCCTGGCAAGAAATGGTGGGGGGAAAACTGCTGAACCAAGAGCAGAGCTTGAAGGGGAGAATCAGAGAATGGTTTGGGTTGGAAGGGACCTCAAAGATCACCAAGATCCAACCCCCTGCATGGGCAGGGACAAGGCTCCAGAGCACCACCAGAGACAAGGTAGGTGAGGCTTTCACACTGCTCAGTTTTCACACCTAAAACCAGAAGTCACTCCAGATCACCACCTGGGGCCCCTTCACTGGGTGATGTGCAGCACCTGAGCCCAGCCCAGAGGGTAAGGCAGGGGAGAGCTGGGCACACTGTTAGCAAGGATGCTCTGCAATCCAGAGCCTGGCACACAGCCTCTCCATCCTGCTCTTCCACCCTCCAGGCAAGGATATTCCCAGTGTCACAGAACTGTCATGGCTGGAAAAGACCTCTAAGATCACAGCATCCAGCTGCCAACATCCCCCCTAAATAAAACATGTAAATACACAGATTTATCACTATCTGTGTCACCCACTGGAGCGTGTCCCCATGCTCCCAGGGACAGTGCCACCACCACCACCTCCCTGGGCAGCCCATCCCAGGGCCTCACCACTGCCTCAGAAAGAAAATTCTTCCTCAGATCAAGGCTAAACCTCTCCTGGTGCAACTTCAGGCCATTTCCAGTCCTGTCATTATTTATTTGAGAGAAAAGGCCAGCACCCACCTCCCTCCTGCCTTCTCTCAGGGAGCTGTAGAGAGCAGTAAGATCAGCAGAGAGAGCAGCCCAGCTGGGTGACAGCCACCCAGGTCAGGACCTGTTCCCTGAGTCCCCTGTTCTCTATCAGCTGAGAGCACCCCGGAGCACCCCTGAACTCAGCTGCAGCAGAAGGACACATCAGATCTGCTGAGAGCAATGCTGGCACCTGGAAAGGGTGCAGAGGGGGCACAGAGCAGCCCTTTCCCAGGCTCTCCCACCTCTGCCTCATCACCTCCCAGCTAATCACTCTAAGCAAGTGTGAGAATTTCCCTCTCTCTTTTTTTTTTTTTTTTTTTTTTTGTAAATTTGGTTTCTTTTCTTACAGGGACAAGTGATCCCTTTTTGACCTGCCCTCAGCCCTGCCTGTAATTCAGATCAGCCTTGTCCACAGGCTGGACTTGGCAGCCTGCAGGGAACACTCAGGGTGTACCCAGACCCCATCCTCAGCTGGTTCCTGCACAGCTATGGGGCTGCTCCATCCATCTAGAAGCAAATATCCAAATATCCCCCATCCCTTGATGCTGACCCTTCCCAGCACAGAAGGACTGGCATTGACTGCCTCTGGAATAATCCATTTTTTGCTGGACTGTTGTGCTGCATGATTGTACACGTTCTGTAAGCTCCTCTGCAGCATGTGGCATATATTAAGGCTTTGATCTGCAAAAAATCTTCAGTATTAGACAAATGCTTACTAATAACATATTCTCACCAGTGCCAGAGGAAAGGCAGCTTTTACATAACCATTTGCTGAGCATTCTCAGCTCCCTTTGCCTTCAGTGCTGCCCAGATCGTGCCCAAAAGTTTTGCCTACAGATATGTGGTGGAAACATCATCCTTGGGGATGCAGGGAGAGGAAGCAAAAAAGGCCCAGAAGTGTCTCTCAGCTCCTCTGGGAGGAGGGGCAGCTCAGGTGGGCAAGGTGTGGGACCCTTGAACCCAAAGCAGGAGCAGCAGCTGGAGCTCAGCCTGCACCTGACCCCTGCACGGGGTACGTGGGGCAGGCAGCTCCCCTGGCTGTGCTGCAGCTAGGAGATGCCAAACCACCAGAAAAACAGGAAATTTCCCTTTTTCAGTCACTGGTTTAACATTTTCTACATTCGCTGAGTGCCATTCTTCATGGCAAAGGCAGTGATGCCTCTGACACTTCTTTTTTACTGCTTATTTACCAGCACAGCCTGTAGCAAACCACCCTGTTGATAATCCCTGGCGTGATCTAACCCACATAACAAGCAATTCCTTACAAAACAGAGCTCACAACAGTATTCTGGACCTGTCCTGGAGGTCAGCCATCTTACTTCAGGTTGTGTGAAACTGCTACAGCAGCACATTTTTAAGGAGCTAATACCCTGCAGCTGCCAAAAAAAAAAAAAAAAAAAAAGACTTCAATAATAAAGCAAAAGCAGCATCTTGAGGAAGCCTGGCTATGTGCTGAGCTTGGTACCAGTCCCCACTGTCACACAGAGCTGGGATGCTGTCTGGCACTGCACCTTCCTCAGGCTTGAACACCAGTCAAGGCTCCAGTGAAACCAGTTCACAGCAGCTGCCATACAAAGCAAAGTTCCCAAATCACTCCCTAATTCTCAACCTTTGTCATTTTCTTTGCCCTTTCTCCCTTTGCCTTTTGGAAGCAGTGTCCCTTCCACAGGCTCTCACAGAGAGGTGCCCTTTGCCCCTCCAGAATCCTGCTGGGATCTCATTCCCAAACCTCCACACCTGGCTGGCACCAGTGATGGGTGGGACACAGCTCCTCCTCTGCTCCCATCACCACGGGCACCCAGCAACTGCTCAGCACAAGGCAGCACAGGAGGAAATCCCTCTCCCTCCAGCCAGCAGAAAGACCCCATCTTCCTTTCTCTCACTGTAAGGTGACTCCCCCAAGGCAATTTCAAAGCTCCTCCAAGTACTGCCCTTTCCTTGCACCACTTACAAGCCTTCCTGACAAACTACTACCCCTTTTTTAAGTTACCATTGCTATTTACCCCCTTTTTTAGGCACTGGTGAGAGCCCAGTGACATTGTTAAGGACACACCTACAACAACTTTGGGTTCCAAACAACAACTTTCTGAGTTCCAGCTTGCACGCAGTGACTGGAGGAAAGTTCCCTTCCCTCTGTGCACTCCCAGACCAGCCCTGGGGCTGCAAAGGACACCTTGGTGCCTGTTCAGCTCCCCTCACAAGCAGGGTCTCAGCACTGTCCTATTCCAGCAATCTCCACACCATCTCTGACCATTTCAGCACTTCCCAAAGGCTCCAGCAAGGGCTGGGCAGAGCAGCCCCAGGAAGGAGACCCAAGGAACTGAGCGGAATGATTTCCAGTTCTTATTCCTGCAGCTCCAGTGTCTGCCCAGCCCTTCATCCTGCCTGCTTCCCAGCCAGCATCTCTGCCTGAAATCGAGCCCATCTCTGTTGCCAGGCAGGATTTCCAGGAGTACTGAATGTCTCTGGCATCAGACACTTTTTGCTTTCAACTCTTTTCCTTTTGCCACCCCTCCTTCCCTCCCCTCCCGGTTTTTAGCGTTGCCAAATACCATCTCTGCTTCAGGCATGGAGAAAAAAGTGCATTATTATTCCTTACAGTCCTTGCAGGAGAGCAGCACACACACACACACACACCAGAGAGTCCAGAGCAGAGCCAGAGGGATGATCTGGGAACTGCAGAACCTTCAGATGGGGAGAAGCTGAGGGATTGGGGTTGTTCAGCCTTGAGCAGAGGAGGCTCCCAGGTGAGCTCAGAGCAACCTTCCAATATCTGAAGGGGCTACAAGAAAGCTGGGGGAGGGCTTTGGACATTGGGGTGGAGTGAGAGGACAAGGGGAAATGGGTTAAAACTTGAAGATTTAGGTTGGACATTAGGAAGAAATTCTTTATTTTGAGGGTGCTGAGCCCCTGGCCCAGGTTGCCCAAGGAAGCTGTGGCTGCCCCATCCCTGGCAGTGTCCAAGTCCAGGTTGGATGGGGCTTGGAGCAACCTGGGCTGGTGGGAGGTGTCCCTGCCCATGCAGGGGGTTGGGACTGGATGAGCTTTAAGGTCCCTTCCAACCCAAACCACTCCATGGTTCTGTTCTCTGATTCTTTCTCCCCAGAGGTGATCTCTCAGGGATCAGCAGCCCAAGGCCATGCTCACAACCAGGCTTGGTTCTGAACAGCAACAAATCCAGCTCTGGTTTGGGCTGAACAGGAGGCACAGACACAGCCCAGAGGCACTGCCACCTCCCACAGAGGGAAAAACCAAGGGCACAGAGACACATGATGGCTCTGATGGAGAGCAGTGTCCTTCCCCAGGTGACAGAGCTGGGGGACATGTGCCCATCACACAGCTCTGCCCTGCAGCCTACACCCAGCTGGAGCTCCCGAGGCCTCCTCGGCTGGAGCAGCAGCAGAACAAGGTGCCAGCTTCTTTTGGGATGCTTTGGAAAAGCTCAGCTTTTCTTTCCTCCCATCCCCACCTGAAAAGCTCCATTCAGTGACAAAGGGCCCGTTGGCTCTCAGAGGGTAACAACCACTTTATCTCAAAAAGCTGCAAAGCCAGTGGGAGAATTCAGACAAATCAGACAATGCCCTCATTGACTGGGGGAGGGAGCAGCAGGGTCTGGGCTGGCAGAGCAGCCACAAAACCAGTTATTTTCCAGTTGGGATGCTGGGCTGTGCTGCAGCAAAGCAAGTCCCATCAAGCAGGTCCAGCCCTTCAGTGCCCCCCTGCATTCTGGGGTTCAAAGGCTGCCCAGAGCCTGGCCCCAGCACCTCCCTCCCTGGGCAGCCCTGGACATGTTCTCCCATCCTCAGGATCTTCCTGGGGGGGCAAAGCAAAGCTGCTGTTGGACAGATCACTCCTCTCAGGGCTTTTTCTCCCCGAGCCAAAACAATTCAGAAAAGGGCTCTCACAATGCTACTTCAGTAGCAGAAAGACCCTATTGAGATCCAGACACAAGAACCAGTTTTGTCCCTGCCTTTAAAAATTAACCACCATTAACCTGAGGCTCGGGGTGGCCTGGGGCTGCCAGCAGCACAGCCCTTCCCACTGCCTGCCCAGAAAGAAACTCCTGATCCAACTTCTTCTCAGAAGGTGAGGGACATTTCTGCACCTCCTGCTCTTCACTGGTTTCCCCTTGCAACAGCAAGTAGAGTCCAAGCTTCTCACTCCTTTTCACTCTTGAATTTCACAGACTCACCCCCCAGCAGCTCCTACATGCACAGGGCTGGGAGATGCTGGAACAACAGGCAGGGTGGCTCACAGGCAAGGATGGCACCTTCAGGTGTGTCCCACTGCTCTGGAGCAGAACCCAGGACACCAAGCCCTGCAAACCCAGCTCCCCCAGAGAAGGGATGGGCTCCTTGGTACCCCTGGGGCAGGAGCTCAGCAGGTTGCAGAGTTGGAGCCCCAGCTGCCCAGAGATGGACACAGCCCTGATGCTGAGGTTTACAGGAGCTCCCAGGAGGCAGGAGTCACTGAAACAGAGAATGATTTGGGTTGGAAGGGACCTCTCCAGGTCACCCAGTCCAAGCCCTGCAGTATCAGGGACACCCTCACCCAGATCAGGGTGCTCAGAGCCTCCTCCTTGAACATCTCCAGGGATGAGGCCTCAACCTCCTACCTGGGCAACCTGGGCCATGGTTCCACTGCCCTCATGGCACAGAACTTGTTCCCAAAATGAGGATCTCTCATGGGAGGTTAAGTGACAGGGCACCACCCCCCAGGCACTTCAGATATATCAACAGCAGAACCAACTGTTGGAGAAAGCAAAAGAAGATGAAATGAGTTTGTTAAAGAAAAGAATGAAAAAAGAAAAACCAAACCACCCAGAGGTGGCCAAGGAAATGCTGCTGATCCATGCCAGGCTGGCCATGGACACCCCCTCCTTGGCTGCAGGACAAGCTCCCAGGTTTGGGGTGAACCATGGCACCTCCTGCACAGAAGAGGAAAGAGCTACTCGTGTCTGAGAAGCAGGAGGAGGAAAATGGACAAAATCAGTGGGTTTGCTGAGGGCTCACCTGGGCTGGGAGGAAGTTTTACTGCTTTAAGCATAGTTCTGTAATTCAATCAACCAGCAGAAGGAAAAAAAAAAAAAAAAAAAAATGGGTAAAAAAGCAAGACTGTTATCCAATGCATTTCCCCAGTCCAACTAAGGCCAGGCCAGCTTTCAGTCAGTGACTGCACTGCAGTCAGGATTAATCCACTCAGGAAAAGGACACTGCCAAAGCTGAGGAAGGAAGAAGGTTCATTCAAACAAACCTAACTTATTTTCCACTGAAAGATGAGAAAATGGGTATCTAGAGATGCATTTGGAAACTACTTAAGGAATGCAAAGAGAGATCTCCTGTTACTGACACAGAGGCTCCAGGCTGTAAGGAAGCAGCAATGCAGAGGACAAGGAGGCAAAACCCAATTCACAGCATCCCACGGTGCCAGGGACCTCAAGGCCCCCTTGCTCCAACCCTTCTGATATTATTGTTTGTCTCAGATCTCTCAGCACCCCATGAGCTGAGACTTCAAACTTTCCAAAGTGGGGGAATCCCCCCCTTCCCCTGGGAGACCATTCCACTGCTTCACTGTACTTGGTGACACCTTAGTCCAACACAAGCCCAGGTCAAAGCAAAACCACCAAATGTGACAATAAGGAAGCTTCAACCTGAAACTGGAGAGCAAGGCACACAAGTGAAATGAATTCATTAAGAACATAAGCAGCAGGAGCCTGAGAAGCAGTGGGTGAACTGAACCACCTGGGAGTGGGATGGCCCACGAAGAGGATTAAAACTTCTGCAGCAAAGCTTTGTGTGCAGCCCCTTCCCCACACTGCAAGGACACTTCATCTTTTTCCAGGGCTACCAGGGGAGGCAGCTGGGCCATAAAGGTGTCTGCAGAAGGAGGATGAGATGAACTCACTGACAGCTGGCCAAGACCCCATCCAGCCCCAAGATTTTACTGAGCTCTGGAACATTTTGTCCAGCCTGAAACCCAAAAAAAGAGCAGTCGATCCCTGAAACACCAGGAACTGGTCCCCAACTAATTTCAGGTGCTTCACTGCACTGCCACAGAAAGAAAGAAGTTCTTTTACCCTATTTCCATTTCTTTCTCCTGCCCTTTGGAGGCTTTCTCCCACCCTTTGGGGTTTCAAAGAGCCCAAAAGGTCAGCAAGCCTTCATTTGTTCCCAGCCTGTTGGGACTCACACAGACCTGGGGGGCTGTGGTTAAAAACAAAACCATTAGCAGAGTTCTGGGAATCCTACTTAAGCAGGTTTGGGTTTGTTGGTTGGTTTTTTTTGGGTTGTTTTTTTTTTTTCCCTGTCTTTTAAGCTCCTAAATGCAACTTTAGCAATTATTGGTTTATGTAATTGCCTAACATTTAATGTTTGCAGCAATGTTTTACAAGTAATTTACATGGAGTTCACTCAATGCTTTAGGGTTAATTGGTCTTTTGTCGTGCATTAAGCAGCTTGTTAATTATTAGAGGGTTGGGAGGCAAAAAAACAAGCAGGAGGTCAGTTTGAGGAGGGTTTGGACCGAGCAGAATGGCTGCTTCTAATTAGCAAAAGGCATGGGGAGGGTGGCTTTGGGCCTGAGTCTTGACCTTCTGATGGGCAGCCCCAGCCTCAGCCCCAAAGCAAGGAAGCCATGAGTGCAGGGATGTGTTACCAGAGCTGGCTCTCCTCTGCCCCACCTGGGGAAGGAGCAGCCAACATTTCCTGACCTTCTTGCTGCTCATCAGGCAAAGCTGAAACCACAGAATCATTTTGATTGGAAAAGACCTTCAAGATCGTCGGATCCAACCCTTAACAAGAGGAGAGGAGAGCAGAGGGAGGAGATGCAATTCCTTGTGCTTGGCACAGAGAAGGTAGGAGGGAAACCTGACAATTTGGAAACACCCAAGACAAATGGGTGGAACAAGGAGGATGCAGAGAGATGTGTCCCTGGGCCAGCCCTAGAGAAACAAAACCAAGCACCCACATTTCCAGGTTTCTGGACCAGAGGACACCCAGCCCACACCTCAACACCTCAATATTGAGGCACAAGTAATTTTGCACCACATTTGCTAAAAGGGAGCCCCAGGACACCTCCTCCTGTCAGCCCAAAGGTGCATCCAAAGAGCTCTCAAATCTCAGAATGCTTTGAGAGGGAATTGTGGCTCCCTGGAGCCCTATCCCACCTGCCCCTCTACCTAACAGGAAAGACATGATACCATAACCCAGTAGCTACATTAATAACTTAATTCCCAAGCTGGCCCTGCTCTGAGCAGAGGTTTGCACCAGAAGAGCTCCCTAAGAGCCTTCCAGCCTCATTTGTTCTATTCCATCAGCAATCTCCACCTATAGCTGATCCTGGTATCTGCTGCCCAAACATGAGGGCTCTGCCAGGCTTCCAGAACAGCTTCCAGTGATGAAGAGAGACTGGCAGCCCCACGCTGGTTTTAGTGATCTGGTTGGCACCGTGAGCTGGGAGTCAAGATCAAAAAGTAAAGTAAGAAAAAGCCAGCTCTGTATATTGGAAGCATTTGCAAAAACCAACCAACCAACCAACAAACAAACAAAACCCACAAACAAATAAAAATAACACATCCAAGTGCCCCAACTTTTAGTCAGATGGAGCTATTAATTAATAACCCCCCACCCTGTGGCAGCCTAAAGCATTTCATCCAGGAGCCCCCACTCCAATGACTCTGGATGCTGCAGACATCCCCCAGGTGCTGCCTCAGGACCAGCCAGAGGACAGGAGTAAAACAAGCCCCAGACAAGCCCAAAACAAGGCAGGTTCCTCTGCCTTCAGGGAACTGACATTGCCCAACCCAACATGGAGCCAAACTCCACCTCTACCTTTTCAATCCTTTCCCAAGCACAAAAATGTGACCTCGTCTGAGCAGCACCCAGGAGCCCAGCTGGCTGCCATATGGATGCTGAGGATGTAAAGAAAAAAAAAAAAAGGAAGAGGGGAAAAAAGAGAGACCGAATCAGCCAGGTCTGACTAATAATGTTTTAAACAGCTTGGGATGGAAAGGGCAAACCAGAAATGAGCAGTGTTTTCCCAAATGTGTTCCACCAAAGCAACAGTTCCTCAAAAGGAGATCATTGTACAGGTATTGATCTCCTCACAATCATTAAATGCTGCCTTGATTTCCTTTTAATTACTTCCACTGCATTTTAAAATGCTTTGTGAAACACAGCATAAGTGTCTCAGCGTGATGCTCTGAAACTCTGACCTGTTAAAACAAGGGAATTCAAATTAAGAGCTCTGTAGTTTTACTCTTGTTCAAACTTGATTATTGAGAAATAAGGAATGTACTTGGGGTTTTTTCTAAAAATAACTGATTATCAAGTCAAGTCCTAGTGTGTGGCAAATCATTAATTACTTTAACTCAGCAAGGGGGGCTGCTGCTTTCCTTCTGACCCCAGCAACATGAGCTCCAGGTAGGGTTAAGAATAAAACCATGGAAATAACTTCCTGAGCTTCACACCTTTTATGTCCCAGTGCTCCAGCCCTTCCCTGCTGCTCTGTGCCTGGGCCAGGCTGGTTTGTAAGTTTGGCTCAGCACACGGCCATAAAACCAGGTCAAGGGCTGCAAAACCAGTTAGATTGCCACAAAACCAGTTCCATGGCCACAACGTAAATTAGACAGCCACCCCACCAGTAAGAGGGCCACAAAACCAGTTTGATGGGCACACTGCTGCTTAGGTGGCCATGAAACCAGTTAGATGGCCATGAAACCAGTTAGATGGGCACCCTGCTGGTGAGATGGCCATGAAACCAGTTTGATGACCATGGAACCAGTTTGATGGGCACACTGCTGGTGAGATGGCCATGAAACCAGTTTGATGGGCACACTGCTGCTTAGATGGTCATGAAACCAGTTTGATGGCCACAAAACCAGTTTGATGGGCACACTGCTGGTGAGATGGCCATGAAACCAGTTTGATGACCATGAAACCAGCTTGATGGGCACACCAGCAGCCAGGTGGCCACAATGGCAACTGGGAAGGTGAGGTGGGATGCTGGTGCAGGAGAGGTGTCCCCAGCAGCACGAGGCAGGTGAAGGTCCAAAGCAGGCAGCAGCAGCAGAGGGTGCAGGGAAGTGACCTGGGGCTGAAAGTTCAGAGCCCAGGAGCTGGGCAGGGCTCTGTTAATCCTGATATTGAAAGGCCCTGTCTGGGTGCCAAGCAGGCAGCTCCTCTGACAAGGGTGGCTTTGTCTCACAGCCCCCTCCACCTCCCAGCACATGGGAAACTGCAGAAATTCCCTTGTCCAGGAGAACAACTAAGCTGAGTCACTTGGAATCACAGGCTTTCAAGGTTAGTTTGCTGTCGGAGCCAGGACATATTTCCAGTGCTTCTCAGGACTGAAAACAACCTTCTACTTTTAATGACTTTGCCTTTTATCTTTAATAAGGGATTAGGAGTTATTTTTCCAGCTAATACCTTAAAATCCAGATAATCATAAAAGCAATCAGTAATACCCAATATATGTTAATTACTCATTTTCTTCTCCTCTCTGGTTGGCAGGCTGTCACTCATGTACATTAATTTGTCTATAATAAGGCTGCAAATCAAAATCAACAGAAAGCTTCAGGGTCCTCTGGGGAGTCACAGGTTTAGATTTGGGGGATTAACAGCAGATTATATCTGCGACAACAGGGAAGAAAACAACATGATGGTCAGAGACAGGTTGAACCATCTGACCAGCCATTTACCTGTGCCTGGACCTGCAAAATTCCCCCAGGAGTCAGAATGAAGCCCAAGAGTGCTGTAAAATAAGCTGAGGCTCTGGAAAAACCTTTCAGCTGTGGCATAAGAGCAGTCGAAGCTGAGCTTGCCAAATCCTTCCCAGTGAAATGAAACCCTACAATAATTTGATCTTTTCCATCTTAGGCTACCCTGGACTTTCCAGAGGGAACCTGCAGGAACAGGAGCTGTAGGAGCTTCACATCTGAGGTCAGATGGGGGCAGAGGGCAAAGCTGAAGGTGCTGGGATAATGAGGAGAAGCAGCACCTGGCTCAGGAAGGGAACAGCTGTGACTGCAGGATGGATGGGATGTCACCAAAAGCCAACACTCTGTCCTCCCAGTGCAGGCACCCAGGGGACTTTCTTCTGCTCAGGTTAATGAAAACTCTGGAGCCAACACTGCTGCTGTCTCAGCTCAGGAATATCCATCTGGGAAGTCCTGTTGGAGACACTTGTGCAGGAAGAGGGGAGGATGTCCCCCAGGAGGCTGAGCTCCAGACAAAGCCCCCAGGTGGCAGGAGGGAACTCTAATCATACATTTCATTACAGCACAGAACTAAGAGGCTGAGATCTTGGTGAGAAAACCCAAAAATCTACCCCAGCCCAGACACTGCAACAAGGAAAGAGCTCTCACTGCCCACAACATTAGCAGCTCTCTCATAAAACACAAGTCAAATCCTTCTCCTCTGGATTTTCACCTGCGTGCCACAGCATTCTAGGTGAGCCTAGCCTGGAAATATCCACTGGAAATCATCTCCAGCTTGGTCTTGAAAGCAGGTCCCTTGATTATGTACCCAGGGCTTCATCAAGCCAAATGTTAAACATTTCCATCACACATTTCCTTCCTCTCATGGTCAAAAATATTTTTCTCATACCTGGATGACTGGAGCACCAAAGCACTCAAGACAGCGATGTAAAATCTGGGGAGATTTTTCACCCAATCATTTGCTTTAAATACTTCCTTAATAAACTAATTGAATACCTAACAGATTAAATTAAGACCCAAACTGTACCATAATCTACCAAGAACATGAAAAATGAGAAGATGGCACTGAATAAAGAGCAGAAAGTCCATTTGGTTCCCAAGATTATGGCAAGTCAAACTGGTCAATCCAAGGGAGAATCCCTGCCAGATCATCTCAGCTGAGACTGTGCAAATGTGCTCAGCCAGCTCCTGACTGACAATGCAGAGATAACAGTACCAGCTCTTGACTTTATTAAAGTCTTCAGCTCATTACAGAAATTAAATGGGCAGTGACAAAAGAGGAGAGGTTTCTTCTCAATTCCCAGCTAGGAAAAGGGGCAGGAAGATGAGATCTGAGGTGCTCAGTAGCTCAGGTAACACTTCCCTTGATTCCTAGAGGATGCCAGCTGGGGAAAAGAAACCAAAACAAGCACCAAACCCTCCAGTAGCTGCATCCAGAGAAGGGATCACAGCCTCCCCCCGGGATACCTTGGACTGAATTTCAGTTCCCATCCCACAGAGCACTGACACCCACACACAGGTAACTGAATTAGGGGCTGCTGTCCTGCCTCTAGCCAGTAAAAAACAACTAAAATGCATCAGTTAGTACTTTCTAATGCAGAGAACTTAAGCTGCTGACTAATTGTAGGTTATATTATGGGATTTAAATAAATGTTTCTAAGTGCAAAGTGGCAGCCAAAATGGAATGATAGATCCAGTGTGAAAGAAACATCAATGTCAAAGAAATCTGAGAATCAGCTTCCCTTTAGGAAATCATAAAAAGTGTACAGCCAGCTTAAAACCCATTATTTAAATTAAAGTTTCCTCCTTGCTGATTCAAATCACTGATGACATGGAGATTTTTTTTTTTTTACTATCTTTTTTTAAGGCATAGCAGGCTCCCTGATGAACTGTCTCATACATTACTTCAGCTACTGCCTCCAGTCCTCCCCAGGAGATGAGGGCTCCAGGAAAAAAGGAACATTCCCCCAGTCAGCTAGGGAAGGAGCAGCTTGTGAGGAAGAGGTGAGGCTGTGGAGTGGGAAAGAATTCCTTGAGAATGCCACACAGGTGCCAGGATCATCTCCTGTGAAGAGCCCCACTCTTCTGGACAGCAGAAATGTTACAACAAAGTTTTGCTGCTTTCTGCTTCTAAAAGAACAGAGCCAAGAATCTGGAAACCTTGACTGAGGTGGCAGGACCTGAGCAGGCAAAGTGAGGACTGCACGTGTGCTCATCCCTCAGCATCCATCTGTTCTCTTCCCTCAGCTTGTAGTACATGGATTTCATGCAGCAGCACACTCAGGAAAAGAAGGAAAAAAAAAAAAAAAAAAAAAGGTACTGAATTACACCTGCCAGGAATCTGCTGTGCATAACCACAGCACCTCACCCAGCCAAGGGCTGCAATCCCAGTACTGGGAACTTCCAGCAGCCACCACCCAACCTCCCAAGGACAACTCTGTCACATGGGAAAATAACCTCAGAAGAAAAGGCAGGGACTTTGTACCCAGCAGGTGCATTAAAGAAAAGAACGTGGTAAGGGGGAAAAAAAAGTCAGGAGCTGTCTTGAGGTGTTGCTCAAGTTGAGGAGCCCCAGGGAAGCACCAGCTGGGTCAGAGCCCTCTGCCCTCAGCCACAAGCCAGGTTCTGCTGCTTCACTTAGGAGCTGAAGTCAGCTCTCTGCCAGCAAATCCCAGGGAGGATGGGAACAGTTCCATTCACTGCAGCTTCTCAGACAAAGCAGGGCCTGGTCCAGATAAAAAAAGCTTTTCTTCCAGCCACGTTGGGTTTTTATCCCCCAAAGAGACAGGAAATTGTAAGCAATAAAGCCCAAGGATTCCTTTTCTAAGACCACTGTCTCTGAAAGCTCCTCAACCAGAGATTCCCATCTGAAGCACATGCTTTGCATAACTTAAAGAAAATACACGACCTTGCTAGGAAGCAAAATATTTCTTGCAAAACATTTGCCTTTGCTGTGTGAGATCTGTCTGCTTTTCCTGAATGAAGGACACCAAGCCCCTGTCACTTGAACAAATGTCCCACAAAGCAGCTGGCACTGAGCTCACAGCTCTGCAGCCACGGCCTTCCAAGGAGGGAGCATCTTCTCTTCTGCAGCCAGTGCTGCCTGGGATGCAGGGGTTGGGTTTTCCCTGGTGTCCCCTCCCCAGGGTCAGGACAGGCACCTCTGCACCTCCACGTGGATGAGCTCCACGTGCTCTCCACGTGTCACAAGAGATGTTTGAGAAACCACTGCCCAGGTGTGCAGGGGACCCTCTGGCTCAGCATCCCAGCCAGGGCTGACCTTGTGGAGGCCACTGCAGACCCCTGGCACTGTCCCAGCTCATCCCAGGCAGCTTAGGAATGAAGCTGTCGTTGCTTGCAAGAGCAAACAAACTTAACCAGAGATAAAGGCTTCCGTGGCCCAACACGGGAGCCCCAGGTGTAGCCAGAAACCTGACCTCACCTCCCACCCGTGCCTAAGAACACCCTGGGTACACTCCAGGAAATAGTCTTCCCTTTTTTTGCTGTAAATAATACTTTTCCCCACCAGAAAGGATTGCAGAGATATTGAAAAACAACACCCCCACCACCACATAGGAAAAAAAAGAGAAGAAAGAAACTCAAGCCCAGAAGTGCCCTCTGCAAATGAGTGCCCAATGGCAGGGAACAAATCCATCACAGAATGCCCAGGGAGCAGCAGGAAAAGGGATGTTGCCTGGGAAGTGCAGGGGAAAGCTGAAGAAGTCACTGTGCCTACAGCCAAATCCACAGGGGGGCTGGAAAACCTGGGAACGTTCTGATGGACACTGAGCACCACTTCCCCCAGAGCTCATCCCAAATGTGGTCTGGAAAGGGGACTTGTCATTCCAGCGTCCTTGCTTTTTGTGGCACAGATACAGCCTGGGTTTGGAGGTGTTGTGTTTGGTTTGTTTAGGAAATAACACACTGCCCAGTGCCAAACCTGAAGCGGGCTGGGAACCCTCTCAGATAAGCAGAGCAACAAGTATGTGTGCTGGATTCCTCCTGGGATGTTTCCTGAGGTCAGAACCACTGCTGCTGGGATTTGGTCTCCAAGACACCATCTATCAAACACTGCTCCTTGCCAACAGGCAGGGCTTTGGATACCCCACAGGATTCCTCCCACAGAGCAACCCCAGAGAACCCACAAGTCCCTCTGGAGACCTTCAGTAGGGTCACTCCTTCTCCACTTTCCCTCCGAGGCACATCCTGACACCCACAGAATGTGGGTGACCTGCAGAACCCATGGTTGGGATGGGGAGAAAGGCAGGAGCTACCAACACCTCTGCCTGCACACAGCTCTTGGGAGGATGCTCTGGGAGAGTGTTCTGGGAGGATGCTCTGGGAGGATGTTCTTTCACAGACTGGGAGGATGTTCTTTCTTTCACAGCTCTGCTTTCCCTCCTGCAGCAAGGCCATTCAGCACCTAACACTGTCCTACACCCAAAGCTCTCAAGCTCTTCCGAAACTTGCACCTAGAACTTTTCCTCTGAAAAGCTGAAGCTGGGGCAGTGACCACCCCCTGGCAGCAAGGAGTCCCTGAGCACGGTGGTTCCCACCCAAGCTGTGTCCAGAGAAAAGCTGGCCAGGCAAAGCAAGCACTGAGTTACAATGCCTGCAAACCCCCCTCAGCATCACCACTGCTTCCAACACCTCAGACAAGAACAGGCAGCACAGGAACCCCATGCCATGAACACCAGGAGCCTGACCCACACAGCTGCAGGAGATCATCAGAGGTGAGGCCTGTGGCTGCTCAGCCATGCTGAACACACACACACACCAGTCCCTAAATGTTACCCTCACCAAAAAGGGCTTAAAATAAACCATGCTCACTGTGATAACCAGAAGGAGCTTTAAATGCTTCTGGAAAAGCTGCACTGGGAGCTTCAATGTTTTACCACGGAAAACTTGGGTTTTTAAAATGCAATATCTGTTAATGCTGGCAAAGAGCAAACTGGGCTGAATCTTCTAGGAACAAGTGATGGCAATAAGTAAGTCTTAAGCAAAGTCACAAGTGGGTGAGCTGAGCCCTGTGGTGGCTCAGGGTGTCCCCAGCAGCCTCCCTGGGGACAGAGGTGACCCCAGCCTCAGGCTTCCAAAGCTCTCCCCTTCAGACCTCACTTCCACATGGAACCTCAGAGCAAAGCAAAATACTGATACCCAAAACATGCAGGAGGCTGCAGCCAACAAGGAAATCAACCCCCAAAGCCTCCAACTTCCAGAGTAACCCTAGAGCAAATCCTGTATTTCTATTTAAAGAAAAAGGGTGATAAGAAATACAAATGCCTTTGCTGCACAATCTCTGCCTCACAATCCAAAAGCTCTTGTAAAATAATCATTACCAAGGGTTCAGAAACAAAGAGCCAACACGGGCATGTACCAGTGTGTACTCATTACATCCACATCTCAACATTAATTCACCTTCTGATAGTTCTTTCTCCCTTCAAAGCCCTCCCACTTGATTAAAGCAGCCACATTCCCTCCCTTCTGACATCAGGAATGCACAGCTCCTTCCCCAAAGCTCTGGGCTTCCCATTGCTCTGCCCTGCTCACTCCTCTGCCAAATTCCTTGGCAAAAATGGCTCTAACCAGAACTTTGATCAATAGGTTTTTAACCATTACAAGCATGCAATAACCACTGGGGAATGATGAAGCAAATACCCCAGGTGTTTTCCCATTTAAAAAAAAACCACCCCAGTACATTAACAAGTGACAAACCCATGAGATCAGTCACAGGATTGAGAAGAGTCAAGTCACAAACCTTACATCAGGAGCACACGTAAAGCAGTTTAACTCTTCTCCTAACCTCAAAATAACATCTGATTGCACGTGAGGACCATGTAAGGTCCTCTAAAACATTCAGAATTAGCCCTGGGGAGAGAATCATGTTGCCTAAAGGAGGCTTGGTTCTGGTGCAGAATGGCACTTTGGGAAAATCTAAGAACTGGACCCACCAGAGGATTTTTTTTTTACTGCAAACAATCTACAGCTTCTTCTCCAGCAGAACAAAGCAAACCCTCTTGGTTTGTTACCAGGCATCATATCCACTTTCAGAAACTGAGGGAAAGAAAAAACCATCCCCATGCCCTGCCAACTTCCAGCCACCAGCCTGCAGGTCCAGGTGGTGTGAAACATGGGATGTCCTGACCATCATCCCCTTTGCAGGGCTGGTACCTGCTGCCAGCTCTCAGCTGCTCAGCAGGACTGGGCTCTGGGGCAGGGGGCAAGGAGAAGACACTTTGCTGACATCTGTTCTGCTCCAGCACACTGCCCAAAGGCTGCCTCCATCTCCAGCAAACCTTGCCCATTCCCTGCCTCTATCAGCTTCTTATTTCATTCTTCAGTGTTTTAGAACCATCTTTCACCCCTAAGTGCAAAAAAGGATTTATATTCTGCAGGCACCCGTTTTGGTAAAAAAATCCTCACGTTACTACTTTCTTATTGAAAAAACAGCACATCTGGAGATTGGAGATGGAAAGAAAATGCAAAGGGAATGATTTGGGAGCAGGATGAACACAGCCAGAAGGGTTATGAGGGTGGCAGCAGCTCTTGCTGAGGAGCTTCCATGTGTGTGGAAGTGGTTATGGTGATGGAGGGTTGGACTCAGTGATCTTGAGGGTCCTTCCCAACCAAGATGATTCCATGATTCTCAGACAGAGCCAAGGCAAGAGCTCCAGCAGGAGGTGGGGAGAAGCCCAGCTGAGCTGTGCCTCAAGGATAAGGACTTCCAGGGAGCTGCTCATTGCCCTAACATCACCCAACCTGAGAACAGACCCTGGGCCACGGTGACCTGGTCACCAGGTTTCCTTTTTTTCCAACCTTTTTTCAACAAGAAGAGGGAGAAAGCATGAGCACAGCTTGCATCCCATCTAGTGAGAGCTTACCTGGCCTTCACGACAAGTAACAGGGAAAAGGAGAATGAATGTCCCTAAGTAGTGCAGGGAGCAGAAAGCCCTTTTCCTTCCCTCCTTACAGAGGGGGAGCAGGATGAGCTAAGGAGAGCACACGGGGAGCTTCCCAGTGAAGAACCAGCCCTGCTCAGCCTCCTGCCACCAGGTCACACTGAACTCCAGCAAGGGGGACAAAGCTCTCAGCAGAGCCAGGCTGCTGGAAACTTGCAGGGCTTCAGGATCACCCAGGAGGAGGCAGGGAAGTGACAGTCAAACCTCAGTCCTGTTTGTGTCCCAGTTCTCCAGCTCGTGACAAAAGAAATTCTTCTTTGGTTCTGAAACCCTGTAGTTATTAGGAAGTGAGCAGAGGAAAAGGTGAAAGGATGGGGAGAATCTGTAGCAGAAAGAGTCACCAGGCCAGGCCATGCTGTTTCCATCACCCCAGCAGGATGGAGCAGCTGAAAGCTCTCCCCAAATCCTACCCTGTCCCTCAGCTCCCCCAGGCAGGCAGAGCAGCTCTGCTTTGGCAAACTTAATATCAGCAATCTGCACGACACCTCAGCAGATGCTCAGCTTTAAATATGGATTTAAGTCTTCTTGAAAACAGCCAGGCTAAATATATGCTTTAGGTTCAGTTTGTTCCCTGGTGCTGTCCCAGCTCCTCTGCTGGTCCTAGAGGTGGTGACAGAAGGTGCCTGGCAGCCCGTCCCCAGACTACTCCAGTCCCTCCTGTGAGCACAGCAAAACTCACCCAAACCCCAGGAGAAGGGGATATGGTAGAGTCCTCTTCCCATATGAAAGGTCCAACAACCAAAAAATGCTCACATTTAACCCCAAATGTGGTTTCTCATCTGGTGGTGGAAGCTTCTTATTTATTGCCAAAGCATTAAAGAACCCACAAGACAGAGAGCAATCTCCTTTTGAAGGCAAACAATTAATTAAAAATACTGCCTGATTTACATATCTATGCAGATATATTTTAAGTAGAGCAGGTAAAAGAATTGGAAATCTTCCCTTTTCACAGGTGAATACAAGTCCCACTGCCAGGCTTGGAATGAAACCCAGGTTCAGCCCCATTTCTTTGTAGAGATCCTGCTGCTCATCCCCTCCCTCTCATATCCCCCCTGTGCCATCCAGCACTTGGGGGACTGCAAGAAGCTGCAAACCCCAAAGGAAATCACTGAATCATCTCACATTTCTATTTTTTTTATCCTCTATAAAGAGTTTAGAGCACGAGCTTGATACCTGAGCTATTCAGCAGACAACATTTAACCCCTAACACCCAGGTGAATGATTCAGCCCAGCATTCTCTGTGCTGCCAGCACCACTTCTTTTGCCCCCAGCTGGCAGATGTGACCCTACAAACCCCACCAGTCCTTTTTCAGGCACAATCCATCCCCAGATCCTCCCCCCAGTTCTTGAAGCAGGCATGAAACCACTGTTGTGGATGGCACCACTTCTCTGCCCCTAGGAATGTGGGGTATGTTTCAGCCCAGCTCTAATGCAAGGCCCAGACTAATCCCCCTGCAGAGCTTTAGCCAGGCTTTGCCAAAGGAACAATTGTTGCCACTAAAGAAGTTTATGCTGTTGGGTGGTGAGGGTTTGCTTTCTGCAGAGTGAGCTCCTATTCCCACGATGAAATGCATGCTGGAATGAAGTCACTTGACTGCCTTTCATTTTTCTACAGACTCATCCTTCTGAAGTTTCCCATCCTGGGCAATTTACATAGGAACAGGCTGGAACAAGAAAACCATGATACAGACAAAAAGTAGGGAGAACAAGTCTCAGACAGATAAAGGGAAACCCAAATAAGAGTAAGCCCAACAAACGGGGTCAGACATGTTCTCTAGGAATAGCCAGAGCTCAAGGAAGGGGCAGTGCCCAATGTTCCAGTCAGCACTCTGCCTGCAAGCCAGAAGCAGGAGCCAGACTTCCTCTTTTCTCAGCAGCATCTCCAGCCCCAAAGCTTTGCAAGATGCCCCAAAAAGCTTTGAAAGGCCCCAAAGACCGAGTGGCCAAAGTCAAACATCAAAATCCTCCCCTGTCCCAGAAACTTCTCCCTAGCCCCAAACTTTCCATGGCTTTCCTGGACCTGAAGCCAGGCAGGTTTGGGCAGCTTCCACCAGGAGATCTACCCCATCCCAAACAGCTCCTCAACCTTTGGGGATCTACCATGATGTGTTTACTTGGTAAGTGCCTGGAGATGCAATTCAGCTGCTTGCAGCAGTTTCTCTGCCTTCCCTGCACAAAAAGCCAAGCACCCATTTCACTGCTGACAACAGAGACCTCCTGCCTGCTCCCTCCTCTCAGGGTTACTACTGACTCTGTGCCCTTCTTCCTGACTGATGATTCCCAGCCAAAACCAAACATCAAACAAGCCCCCAGCCCCAGGATGCCACAGGGCTCTGTAGCTCCTTGCTGTCTGGAGTACACCAAGGTGCTCATCTCTCCCTGCTCTCAGCCCCATCTCCAGGGGGTGGCTCTGCCCTGACCCTACAGCTGGCTCATGGCAGAGCCCAACTCTTCCCTCTGAGTGCACAGAGGTTCTGACACCTCCACTTTCTGCTCCCTTTTGACCTTCCAGCATCCTTCCACACGTCACTGCTTTTAAAGCAGGAGAACTGTTTGGTTCCAAGGAAGCAAAAGGGCGGAGTGAGCAGCCTTGTGCTGCTGATCCCAGGCTCCCCTCACACCACTACAAGTACAACACAAGGGCACACACTTCCCTGAACAAAAAACCCCTCTCACACGGGCCAAGTTGTTAATCAGAGTCCCAAATCCTAGCCCAGTAAGGAATGGATGAGAGCACTCTTGGAGCATGAACGCACTGGAGAGTAACTGCTGGAGGTCCCCGGGATGCTGAGAATACCTCTCCTTTCCTGCAGACCTCTGCCATTCCCAGGGCATTTCATACCCAGAGCTCAGACCTAACTCCAGCACCCCTCCTCAGCTGCATGAACTCAGTTCCCATTACTATATTTAAATATCAAGGTCTCCAGTTGGAAGCAAGACTTGAACAGGAGCCCAATCCCACATTCAGGCTGAGACTAGCCCATTCATCTCTTTCTTTACAAACAAGAGGAAAGGCTCTGCTGATCTGTGCATACCTCCATTCCATTGAACTGCTGAGGTCCACACTCCTCTTCCAGAGAATTTATACAAACCAGAAGGCAAAAAGCACCAAGAGGGCTCTGCCTTTTTATAGACATAAATCTGGTGATACAAGTACCAACACATCCAGAAAGAACTGCTTACATTTCACTTCACATCTGCTTCCCTCTTCAGCTTTCAGATGACCAAAGCTCTTTCCTACACAAGATGTTGAGGTATTTAATGTCATCGTTTTAAACTTCACTCGGTGGGTAAGAAATCAGCAAGCAAATCCACACAAAGACTCAACCCCTGCTTGAGCAGACGTTGGGTCAGGATTCAGAGCTGAGCAGAACAGCCCCAGATCTCAAAGCTTTCCTTTCAGCTCTCATACAGAGCTATTTTAATGAATATACCACTTCGCAGGGAAATGGCTGACACTAACAAAGGAGAAAGGAAATAATTTGCAATTATTAATGTACCAGGGCTGAGGTCTTTTCCACTTTATCTTGTTTATTCCTCAGGTTGATGACATTTAAATGTCAGTTTTGCTCGGTTTCCATTTCCTTTGGTGGTTCTTCAGCTTCCAGACCTTCAGGTCACAGGTGAAATAGTTCCTTTTGGCTTATCAGAAAGTCAAAATGATAAAAGGGTCAGAAGAGATAGAAGCAAGGCAGTTGTTGCCTCCCAACGAGTTGTTGTTTCTTCAAGGCACAAACACATTCACAGCAGCATCTGCTCCAACACCACAGCAACTTCACAGCAAGTTCCCCATCCCTAAAATAACCCTGGCAGAAAGAGAAACCCCGGAGAGGGCCTTGGACAAGACCCACAGCTTCAGAGGGCTCAGCCTGAATAGAAGCCTTTCCTCAAAAGCACTTGCAGGAGTACAAAGCAGCTTGGGTTTCCTGGCTGATGACAGAAATGGATTTAATTTTAGGGTTCATGCTCCCCGAGGCTCCAGCAAAGCAGACACTGCAGAGATATTCTGGGGGGAGACAGGAAGACCTCCCCTACCAGTGAGTGTTCTGTATCTGACTGATTCAGGGTTTTTAGTCACACTCCCAGTGTTGTCATACCAACTCACTGGCATCCAAGTAAAACAGGTTTTTGGCCTGGAGATCTCTGGTTTGCCATCCAATGGTTTGCCATTTCTTAATCAGCTAATTCCCTAACAGCTTCCTCCTGCACTCAGCATTATCTGCAGCATCCCTGTGCCAGCCAGCCTGCAGCAGGAGAGAAATGAATGGTAGGGGGGTGCCAAGAGAAGGGAAAGGGCCCAGAAATGAGTGGGACAGGGAGAAGGGAGCAGCACTGTGGAGCTCCAGACATCCCAGCACATTCCCCGGGATTCTGCCAACACATCCACTGATCCTCACTGGATCAGCAGCTGCTGCTGCCATCCCCACAGTGGCATCTGCCCCCTCATCTCCCAAACCCACAATCCCAGCTGGAGGAGGTTAGGAGGTCATGGACACAATTCTCCCCAGCTCCTGGGATGAGAGGAGACCCAGTTCCAGCCCCTCTTTGCCCTCCCAGCTGACCTCAGCTGCAACCCATGGTCCCATCCCTCCAAAAGGGGTAACCTGCCCATCTCCTTGCAGAAGCAAGAAGGGATAGGCAAACCTCAAATAAAACTAACAATAAAAAGGACAGCAGCTTTGAGAATAACTCGAGTAAGGATCAGCATCTGCAACAGCCCCCAGAGGAACAGTTCCATGTGATCACAAGAGCCACCAGAAAACACAAGGGAAGGGTCAGAGCGGAAAAACTGGATGTTGGTTCTATTAAGACAAGAGGGTTTTGCACAGAGCCTGCATTAAGCCTTCCTAAGGCTGCACTGATGATTTCCAGTTGTCAGAGGGAAGAAGCCATGTCCAGCTCACAGCTCAATTTCCAACCCCCCCGTGGTGCCAGCCCCGAGCCTGCTCGTGCCTCCCTCCCTGGCAGCCTCACTCCAAACCCTTCTCTTTCCCTTGGTCTCTCTGGAAACCAAGCTCAGAGGAGAACAGGTCTGATCAGCTCATCCTGGAGGCAGGCACGGCTGGCTGGGGCCAGACAGACTGAGCAGAGAGGGAGGAGAACATCTAATAGACCTTTCCCCAGGTCAGCCAGGAACTCCATGCCAGCTCCTCTTCCTCTCCTGGTTAGCACAGCCCAGGCTACAGACACCTGCACCACCAGCACCCCTAACCAAGGGCTGTGTGTCTGGGTCAGGAAGGCTCTGCCTCAGCTCTGGAAAAAAAAATTTTGAGTTGCAAACCCCCCCCCCCCCCAGGTCTGAAAGGCCCAGGGAATGTTGAATCAGCCCCCAGGCCCCAGGGACAGGTCTGGTGGTTATGCCCTGGGGGGCTTCAGACTCCTGTTTAGGTTCAGGAGAGCCTGAGCTTTGGGATGCTTTGTTGCCACGCTGTCCCACAGAGAGTTTAACCCCAAAAAAGGGGCAGCTTTGCAGCACCAACCATCCCCTCCACCATTCAGCTCTGGAAATATCTTTGCCTTGAAATCAAAATGCTTTTAAATGAGGTTTGGGGTTTTTTTTCCCCCCGCACGGTAAATTCCTCAGACTTTTCTGTCCCTCAGCAGTTTCACGTGAATGCAGAGAGCAGAATTAGGGAAAGCATTAGGGTGCTTGGGTCATTCCAGAGCACATGCTATCAGGTCAAGACAGCAGCTTAGCAGAGCAGCTCCCAGTGACAGGAGGTCTTCCCCTCTTGCTGCTGGGAAAGGACCCAACCTCTCCTTTGCTTCAGCTGCCTCAAACATCAGCAGTGCACATCTCCAAGTGGCAACATTTACCCCGTAAAACCTCCCAGAGGCACTTTTCCCGGTACTTAAAAACCCAAGAAGTCTCAAGACAAAGCTGAAGACTCGTTTGAAGTCCCCGGAGCAGACAGCTGCCCACCCTGTGCCCTGAGACCCAGATGCAAACTTTAGATTGAATTCTTTTCCTCTACATTTAGCGTGACTCATTGTGACACCTTTGGCCAAGGGAGATTTCTAATAAAAACTGCCTGCTGAAGAAAAAAAGCAGCAAAGAGCATTCTCAGTGAGGAGCTGGAAGCAAACCTGCAGAGCCCAGGCAGGACACGCAAAGGAAAGTGCATTTTCTCAGCCCAGCACAGAGGTGCAGGGACACTGATTCAGCACTGCACTTTGCAGATCATTTTCTTTGTTCTGCCCAGATCACAACGCCCAGTTCTTATTATTTTAGCTCAACTAATTAATTCAGTATTAACCAGGTGGGGTTTATCTTTTTAACTCCCCTCTCAAGGGGAAGCTAAAGCTAGAGAAGAATCAGAACTTCTACTTAATTACATTTCCACTTAACCCAAACCCACCTGTATCAGTTGTTCAAACAGAAGAGAAATGTAGAAGTATAGCAGGAGTCTGACAGTGTTAGGGTGCCAAAACCAGGCCAGCTGAAACAATACTCCTGCTGTATTTGTGCTTGAAATTCAAATTAATTTTGTTATTTCAGGGTCACGGACTTGGATCACCTCAAGCTGACAGCATCAGCTGAACATCTCACCAGCTCTGCCACCTCTCTTGGTGTTATTACTGTGGCAGTTCCTGTGCTTTGGTCTTTTCATGATGAGAACAATGAAGGCAGGTTTTAAAAAAATACCTGGAAAGGTGACACTGTGCCTTTCAATGCACACCTCCTGGAAACTGTCCTCACCAAAAGCACCTTCTCATTTCTTTGAGGAGAAAATGGTCCCATTCAGTCCCCTTCCTTCATTCAGTGGCTGCTCCTTTCAGACACATCCAGAACCCCCTGAAAGCAGAATTCAGCTCTGAACAGTTTTATCCTGGCCTTTGCCTGAGGGGAGGACAATTCTCTTCTGTAGATTCACATCACTCCAGGTACTTGTGATGGCTTCACAAAGGGGCTTTCTGAAAGTCTCTTCCAAACTGGAACTGCTCTGCAGCACCACTCTGATTGCTTCCCAACCAAAGGCAACCCTACAAACACAGGATGCTTTCAGAAGCACCTAAAGACACTCCCCACATCACTGCCATCAGTGTTCAGAAGGCAGCAGACTCCCCCAAAGCACCCCTGGCACACGCATCCCAGGGCACTCCTGCTCTCTGACACCACACCAGCAGGAAACAAGTTTGGGGATGGGCTGAGCTGCTCAGTCATGTTGAGGACCCAAGCAAAGATAAAGCTGAGTTTAGTGGTCTGGCTAAACAGTTCCATCCCTAAGGACACTTTTGTGGCACTTAAGAGGATGGGGAATGCATGGGGGGAAAAAAAAAAAGTTAAAGAAATGTTGCTGGAAAGAAAAAAAAGTTATTGGGGAAAAGGAGAAGGATGTTGGAAGGATCCTGACTGCTTGCTCAGGACAAGAGGATGCTCCAAAGATGGAGCTTTTTTCCCCCTTGGTTTTCAGCCCCTTGTCCTCAGTCCCTGGTACAGAGCAGAAGCTGTCTGTGAAGCATGCCAGCCAGAGAGGATAATGTGGGAAAGGCTGTTCCACCAGGATGAGATTTCCCTGCACTCCCAGGAGATCCCTGCCAGAGGTCTCTTTGAAGCCCAGCAACAGCATCTCCCAGGGCAGTGGGGGCAGAGCAAGGCTCAGATCCTGGGTGTCCCACACCTCCTTTCTACTTGGAAGTGGATGAGCATGGAACTTCAGGAGGGTGTCCAGAGGAGGGCAAAAAAAGCTGAAGGGTTTGGAGCACAAGTCTCAGAAGGAGCATCTGAGGGAGCTGGGGTTGTTTTGCCAGGAGAAGAGGAGGCTGAGGAGAGACCTCCTTGCTCTCCACAACTCCCTGAAAGGTGGGGATCAGTCTGCCCAGTGATGTTACAAGTGATACTGGGCTCAGGGTGAAACAGGGGAGGTTTAGGTTGGGTATTAGGAAGAATTTCTTCACTGCAAGGGTTGTCAGGCATGGAATGGGCTGCCCAGGGAGGTGGTGGAGTCCCCATTCCAGCAGGGATTCAGGAGTCCATGAGCCATGGTGCTTAGGGACAGAACTTAGCCAAGCTCTTGTTAGTCTTATGTTAAAGGTTGGACTCAGGATCCTGGAGGTCTTGTCCAGCCAGGGTGATTCTGTGATCTCTAAGGTCTCTCCCAACCCAGCCATGCTATCATTCTACTGACTGATGCCTGAACTTCAGCAGCCCTAACGTGCACACCAGCTATCCAAGGACAAGTGTTAATTTCCCCCCCAGCCTTTACTCTCAAAAACAACTTCAGAAATGACCTGAAAGGGAAAAAAAAAAAAATCACAATTCTCAACATTTTCTGGGCAGGAGAAGAACTAATCCCCACCCCAGAGGTACCCAGTGTTTGCCTTAGCAACCAACATGGCCAAGAAAAATCACTTCAACTGTTGCTGTGCATGGGAGTCTCAGCCCACACCTACTGTGGGAGGAACATCTCAGCCCTGCCTTTTATCTCACCTACCCCAAATCTGGATTTTGCAAGGGAATCAAAAGAAAAAAGTACTCAGCTCCTTCCCCAGCTGTCACAAGCAAGGAATGAAAGCTTGGCAAAGGAATGAGTGCGTTGCTTCGTGTCAAGAGGGAGATATTAAAAGCACACTCCAGTAATTATTTTAGAAAACACACTCGAGGGGAGAAAGGGGAAAATATAACGTGGGGGTGCAGGGGGATGTGTTTTGCAGTGATAAAAACCTGCAGTGCTTGCTCACCCAGCAGCAGGGAACAGAGAGCAGCTGCCTGCTCCTCGCTGTTTCCCCACAGCCACTCACCTGCTGAGGGGCACCCAGCACTCCCAGACCCCCCCAGCACCACCAAACCCCTTTCTGCCATGGATTTACCTGTGAAGGGGGTGTTAGGTGTAAGGGAAGTGCAGTGTTTTTTGAACAAAGCTAGATGTTCATAAGAAGCCCTCATGTGATCAGCATATGTCCAAGTCAAGCTAAAAAAGAAATAAAAAACCCAGCCCAACACTTCAATCGAGAGGTGTTGCAAAGGGTGCAATTTATTTTATTTTTTTTTTTAATTAACTGTCTGAGAAAAATCCTGTGCTCTTGCCAGGAAGAAAAAAGAAAAACTTTGCCTAGGGTGACAGTTCACATCTAGAGCCAGCCTCACACCACCCTGTGCCTTCACAGAACCAGAATCATTTGGGTTGGAAGGGACCTCTCCAGGTCCCCCAGTCCAACCCCTGCAGTATCAGGGACACCTCACCCAGATCAGGTTGCTCAGAGCCTCCTCAAGCCTCACCTTGAACATCTCCAGGGATGAGGCCTCAACCCCCTCCCTGGGCAACCTGGGCCATGGTTCCACTGCCCTCATGGCACAGAACTTGTTCCTGACATCCAGTTCAATCCACTCTTCTCTAATTTACACCCATTTTCCCTGATGCTATCCCTCCAGGCCCTTGCACACAGTCCCTCTCAGCATCCCCTCAGACCCTGGGAGGTTCCATCCTGCCCCAGTGCCTGTGTGTGAGCAGGGATGTTCTGCAGCCCCAGGAACCAGAGCATCCCCATCCACACCATCTCCAGCTGGAGCTCTCTGTCCCTACACCCCCTCTGCTCTGTCACTCCCACCCCAGTGACAAGTCCTCCCTGCCAGCTGAGTCTTCAAGAAACCCCTCCTCACCTTCCCTCTGCATTTTTTGAGGTTGTAGCCTCTTCCCTGAACCCACCCATAAACCCATCTTGAAACCCAAGGCACTGTCAGGTTTGTCTGCCCCAGTCAGACAAATCCAGGCGATCCCCCTGGGCTGAGAGGAACCTCCCAGGAGCCTGACCCTGCAGCAGAAGGTTCCTCCTTCCCTCCCTCCCCAAACAGCCAGGATGCAGTCAGCTTGGACCAAGCCACCAGCCTGCTGCTGGGCAGCTCTTGAAGACCAAAACACCCCAGATTCCCTTAAGCTTATGGTAAAAGGCTCTGGGACCATCTGCCCTACATGAAATATTAGTATAAAAAAAAAAAAAAAATTGAAAAATCAATCCCTTTGGCCATCCAGCCTGGTATTTTTTAAAGGCTCCCATACTGGTCTGCACTGCTCTCCCTGTGCTGAGCTGAAGATTAAAGCTCTTTTTAAAATCTCACCCCGTGTCTTGAAGAGCCAGGAAAGAAATGAGATTGCTGAAAAATCCACCAGCACTAATAGAAAGAGGGCTCTTGGCACATCCTCCAGCTGGGCTGCATCTGCTTGCCTAAGAAGGGACATTTATTTCAGTCCTGGAGCTGTCCCTTGCTATTTATAGCTCTTGGCTTAATTAAAGAACTTTCAGGGTAGACACCGAGGCTGAGCCTTCCTAAATGGATGTTTAAATATCCTTGTTGAATTAGCTGGATCTCACCAGGGATGGGCTGTTCCACACTTGGGATGACAACTTCCACTCCTGCCTGGAACCCGACGGGGACCTTCTGTGTAACACGGGGACTTGTGCAAGCCACGTGCTCACAAGCACTGATCCTGAGGCCAGGGGCAGGCAGGCACCAAGACACGATGGGTCTCAGGAAATGAAGGTTCTTATAGGAGAAAAGAAGCACGAGGTAAGAGCCTGTTCCTGAGGCACTGGTGGGACACTGAGGGCTGCAAACACCCACCTGCATGCTGAGGTCTTGGACACCAGCAGGAGTGATGGGCAGGATGGAGAACCCAGAGGGCACAGGAATCAGAGGGCATTCCAGCCCCTTGGGTGGGCTTTTCTTGCCCAGGAACAGTCGTGTTGGTGAGGAAAAGGACACAGCCAAAATAAACCAGAGCAGCTTGGCCTCTGGGGACCCCTGGCTACCACTGCTCTGAAGTACTGCACTCAGCAGCCAGATGTCAGAGAGCTGTTCATACACACACACACAGCACCCCTCTCTTATCCAGGCACTCAGACCCACTTGAAGGCCTGAAGAACCCCAAAGGACCAAAAACTGTATTCATCACACAGGCAGCAAAGCACAATGTGAAGGAAACTAAGGAGAGCAATGCCACCAAGCTCAGGGTGTCCCACACCAACCAGAACAACAAACTGTTGGGTGCTTGGATTGAAAATGAAGAAGTCTCCACTTAAACAAATCAGTGTGGTGAAGTCATGCTCAGGGTTACTCACCACAACATCCAGGGATCTCGATAAGCCAAGCAGGGATTAACCAATTTGAAAAAAAAAAAACACACCACCAAACCAGTGCCAACTGCTGCTGCCAGATCTGCCAGGTCCAGATAATCTTTTAGAGATAATTACGGTTCCCTCTCCTCAGCAAACAACCTCCTGAGAACAGCTCAGAACCAGGTACTCACCCACCAGCAAACTCTCCAAAACTGGGAGCAGGCTCCAAGCAAGGAGCAGTCCCTAGAGCTCCAGCTTTCCCTGATTTTCACATCCCTGCCTTTGGAGAGCAGGCTGGATCTCCAAACAGAATTACTGCACATGAACCTCCCCTTGCCCAGCCAGCCTCCCACACCACCTGCATGAAACAAACCCCTCCTGACCCACAGCTCAAGAAAGGTTTGGGGGGTTTTTCAGTTTTATTTCAAGAACTACTGCTGGTGGGTAGAAGAATTTCTCTGAGCAAACTGCAAAGCTTGCTAAGCCTTGGATGGGATGACATATAATCCCTTCCCTCCCCCTTGCTGTCCAGGTTTCCTCTAGAGGTTTCCTCTAGAAACCTCTCCCACAGATCCACATTTTCAGCCTCTCTTGCCCATTTCTGGTTTTGGGGCTCACAGTGACACCCTTCAGCCAGTAAAGAAACCTTCAGTGATGGCATCATATGCAGAACAGCTGCAGCAAAGACTAAAATGAAAGATGGCCTCAGCTCACAGCCACTTATCCCTCTCCTTTA
Organism: Heliangelus exortis; assembly: GCF_036169615.1. NCBI lineage: Eukaryota > Metazoa > Chordata > Aves > Apodiformes > Trochilidae > Heliangelus > Heliangelus exortis. Next base: position 42,872,234 of record NC_092425.1, on the reverse strand, counting down.
AGGGTTTCCAAAAATTAGATTCTGCAGTAACATTCATCCACCTGTCAACATTTTGTCTCTTGCCAAAACTCAGCTTTTCCTCTCTTCACGGATCCAAGCACCAGGAAAATTCTGTTCCACCATGGAGCTGGGCAGTGTTCATCACTGCTCCTTGCTTTTGGGTTCCAGCTCTTTGCTGAGCCCCCAGCACCAAAGCCAAGTCCCACACTCACTTCTGAAGCCCAGCACCTGGGGCAGAGAGCCCATACCCACCAAACCAGACACACTGAATTTCTTTTCCTCCCCCTCCATTTCCTTAAGCATTCCACTGAGTTTAGACAAATCTTTTTCAGGACCACAAGTGGTTTAAAAAAAAAAAAAAAAAAAATCAGTAATCCATACAGGATTTCAACTTGGAGGATAAAACCTTTATACTTGGCCAAGAGCAATAACATATCAGGAAAGAAAACCATCTCCTCTTGCAGCCCTTCAGCAAAAGCAGCTCCTCTGGGGCTTTAGAGGCAAGGCACTTCCATGTACAAATGTGTCTGCACAGGCATGAGCAGCACCCAGCTTTGGTGGGGATGAAGACATCCCACAGCTGGAGCCTTGTTCTGAGGTACTGCCCATCAAAGCAAGCTCCCTCCTTGCCTGTTTCCATGTCACTTTTGAAAAATGCAAGTGGGAAGAGGCACAAAGCATGAATTTGGGACACGTGCCCATACCTTCTTAGTCCTACTCTTTAAAGAGAGGAAAAGAAAAATTAAAAAGCAAGAGGTGCCTCTAGTTAATCTCCTGAGAACAGGGTTTGAGGCTGTTAATTGCCAGCTAGCTTTACAGTCCCTGACCAGAGATGTTCAGCTCTTTGTTACCTATGTTACCAGCATCATTTTTGTGATTATTTTCTATTAAAAGCCTTAGGGCTTGAACTGAGATGCAGCTGTTACTTTATAGCTTATAATACTGTGTTTGATTACACCTAGAATTCCCCAGGATATTTTTGAAAGGGACAGATATTTTGTATTTTGAGCTTCTTGCTCCCCCCTTGCTTGGCACCACCTTTGCCTATGAAAGGACTGAATTCTGTCACAAACACACACAGTTTCCTACCTCCCAGAAACCACTGCCCAGTCACAGATCAACTGAACAAAGATGAGGATTTCCATCCTGTCCAAGAACCCCACAATTTCCTACTTCTGTTGCTTCTGACCCAATAACCAATGGCTCAAGTCAGCCCAAGCCTGGCCCCCATATTCCAAGCACTTCTGTTCTAAACACACCCTCAAGGCTTCAAAATGAAGATATCCCTGTCTCTGGCAGCATCCACCTTCTGCTGAAGGGTCCAAGGGAGCTGGGCCCCAGGGACCCCAGGCACGTTCTGCACAACGGGATCACCTCCCAGTGCTCTGACACTGAGCCAGGGGGGAGCCAAGGTCACCTGGAGGGCAACCAGAGACCCTTTCCCAGAGCAGGCAGGGATGCAATTCCTCATGGGAAAATCTCCATGGGAAATGCTGCAGTGAAGCGTGAGGAAGAGGGAAAGAGATTCAGCCTGTCCTTGGATCTGCTTTCCTTGTTCCTCCTCGGGCTCATCCCCTGCAGGTAACAGCAACCTCTGCCACATGGGATGAGGCTGAGGGGACTCAACACCTCCCCCATGCCAGCCAGAAATCCTCCTCCTGGCCAGCTCAGCCTTCCCCTCTCCCCATTCCCACAGCCAAGCACAGAGCAGCTGAGGATGCCCAGAGGACTGAGGGCTGAACACTCCAGCCACGAGCAGCACAAACCCCACCATCTCTTCCCTCTGAAAACCCCATCTGACACCACAAAACTCTGTCTGGTTTCCAACCCTTATGTGTGCTTTAGGCAGATAAGAAAAGGGTATTTAAAGCCCACTTACTAGGAATGCAAGAATATATACTTAATTTTGTTTTACCCCCACAAGACTTGTATGCAGGCTTCCTAAAGGGCTAAAAAGTGTTTCCCTCTCCCTGGCTGTAGGTGGAAACCAGGGCTGGTTACAAGAGATGCTCTTAGAAAGAAGATGCAGGTACTCTCCATCAGGGACATGGCTGCACCAGCCCGTGGTTAGAGCAGCCCCAGTTCAGCCAGCTCTGGGGCAGAGAGCAGGGCTCTGAGCTCCAATTTTCCTCTCTGAGCACAGAGACAGCCCTGCAGGCCTGGAATCTCCTGAAAGGGCTCAGCAGAGGGAAAGCTGCCTTCAAATCTCCTCCTCAGAGCAGCAGAGGATGCAGCCCTGTCTGGATTTCTGAAGCAGGCATCTTTCCCAAGCAATAATTCACTCAGGATAAAACATATCTGTACACGTTCGGTTTCCCTGACTCTCTCCAGATGGGAGAGCTGAAGGTGGTTTATAAACTTCCAGAGTTTGGCTTCTTTAACTGGACACACATTAAAAAAAAAACCTGCTCTTTCCAGACTGCACCAATTCCCAACTGGGGAAGCACAGCCAGACCAGTTCGGAGCTGGAACAAAATGTTTACAGAGAAGGTTTGCATTTCTGGGCCTGTTTCCTCTCCTGCCCATATCCACAGACATGTTCAATCAGGTTGCTTTGCTGGGGGACAAAGCTTGACCTGGTGAGTCAAACCCAGACTTGGTCAGAACCTGATTGCACCAGAGAAGCTGAGAAATCACCTCCTGGAAAGAGATCCAGGCTTCCCAGTCCTTAGTGACAGCTCCCAAACACCAGTGATGGAACCAATCAAAGCTGCCTTAAGCTTTCTACTCAGTTTAAAAAAAAAGCTCTCAGTATAATGGAGACAACCAGGTTATTTCCTAAACTTTTAGGAATTATTTCAACCACTACTGTATTAAAAATTTTGCAAATCAAACTCCATCTGCTTATCCTCATATCTGAAAATTAATTAAACTACCAATTAGATACAAGCTGACCTGACAGTGTTCAATACTTGGCCAACTTAATAACTGCAAAAATCAACAAAGAGAAGGAGCTCTGTAAATTCTAGAGACTGATACACACTCTGCCCTTCCTCAAGGTGTGTGAGCTTTCTTTGTGTAAATCTGGGGCTTGCTTGTTTCCAGACATGGTTAACAAAACAGAATACACGGATCCAAAATCTTCCAGCTCCAGGGAAACGGCTGCAAGGCCACACAGCTCAGTCCCTCCAGCTCTCCATCACCTCCATAAAAGCACTTTCCTGTTTTTTATGTCATAACAGGTGCCCTCATCTCCTCCCCTTGATATTCCCAGCCCAGTGTCCCGGAGCCTCAGGTACCTGCAGCCTGGGTGACTCCTGTGTGGCCTCTCTGGGTGAGCAGAGTCCCTGGTGACACCCAGCCTGCTGTCACCCAAAGCAGCATTATGCAAAGGTCCTTAGCAGAGCTGCCCCAGCAGCCTTAATCCTGGCACCCACAACACCCTCGCCCTTCTATTCTTGGGTCCCTTCCCAGGAAAGGTGCTGAGCTACGTAAGAGGCCACAGCAGGCTCAGGCTTTCCTCTTGCCTTGGTTACTGCTTCTTTCTTACCCCCTGCTCCCCCCTTGCCCACCCTGCAAGCCCCTGCAGAGCTCAGAGCATCTTTGCAGCCATCCCCCCCCCCAAAGGGCCTCCAGCACACCAGCCCCCTGCTCACCCTCTGCTTCTCTCCAGGCTCTGCACCTCACTTCTTGCTTTTATTCATTTCCCTCCCTCCAAAGAAGAAAAGCAAACTCACAGACTCTCTCCTGTGAGATGGCCAGTGGCCATCCCCACTCCATGCCCACCCCCTGTGCTGTCCCACTGCACCACACACCCTGAGCAGGTATTGCAGCTCCTGGTGCCACATACCCTCTGCTGACAGCTGCCTAAATACATGGAATAGATTTCATTTCAGTGTAAAACTGCTGCTCAGCTTGCCCCAGTTCTTTTGTTTCTAATATTCCTCTGCTTGCGAAACTGAACTTCAGCCACCAGCCCCTCATTCATTTACTGTTAACAGAGATGATTGAAAAAATCAGGTTAAAAAATCAGAGCTTTCCTGCCATGGGTGCCAGGCCTGAGCATCAGGCTGAGCTGCTGGGGAGCAGGGAACTGCCCTGCCCAGGGGCACACTTGCTGTGACTGGGAGGGAACAGGGCCCAGAACCCATTCAGACCCTCAAAAAGCCCTCGTCAAAGCTCCAGTAGGAGAGACCTAAAGCTGGAACAGCCTGAATATCCAACAACTGCCTCACACTGCCAGCCACCTAGGAGGCTGAAAATGAAATGGAAATAAAAAAGCCATTTATAAACGACAAAGAGTGTCAAATGCAGCAGAGCAGAAGTTTCTGAAGGATACACAGAATGGGAGAAGAAAGGCTCCTTAGCCAGCAAAGAAAGAGTAGGAAACAAATAATTCAGCTATGAAACACAAGAATTTCAGAAGGACACAAAAAACCTGGGGATATGAGGCAACATGTAATTCAATGTTTGGAAACTCAAGACAGTAATCTGAACTACTCCTATCCTTTACAGTTTTCTAAACTAACTGTGCCAGCTCGTAAAGAGATCTGCCCACCAGGGCAAAGCAGCAAGTCCCTGCAAGAACCTGCTGAAGCACCTGGATCCAGGAGCTGGGGAATGATGGAGAAGCTACAAACTGAAGCTATTCATGCTATTGCAGGGCAATACTCTGCACCTACAATACTGTGTGGGATTTAAGTGAGCCCACTCCAAAAATACAGACTGCAAAGAGGCTGCAAAAAAAAAATACAGACTGCAAAGAGGCCAGGCTGGAAGAGAGCAGGGGAAACTTCTGAGTGCTGAGAAGCCCTCCCATTTTGCCATGCTGTTCGTGAGTCATTAATTACCCCCAATAGTCTGAGCTGATCATACCCTGGGGTCTCCTCCCACATGCAAACCTTGTTAGCATGTTTGGGTTTTCACAGCTCCATCCCATTCCTACCTAAGCAGCTCTCCCCAGATTTCAGAAGCAGCTTGTGGCCAACAGAGCAGAGAGCAGGAGGAAGGGGACTTCATGACAGCCTCCCCTGAAGAGCTGCAAGTGATGACACCATGCAAAGATCTTTTTCCTCTAATAACAATTTCAGCGTGAGTGGAAGCTCAGGGCATCCGCACCAGACCTCATTTGCTTCTCAGAATTCAGATATTCAACCCCTCCAGCTAACTCAAACATACAACGATGCTACATTTTAGTCTTCTTTTTGTTTGTGGAAATCAAAACTGGTGAATTGCTGAAGGGAAAAGTTTGATCAGCACCACAAGTGATGGGTATCACAGCCAAATGCCAGGTGGGTGTTTCTGACAGCCCCCAGCAGTGGGTGGCTGTGCCTCTCATCAACCTCTCCTCTGAGGCTGTTCCCAGCTTGGGTTGTAGGGAGGGTGCTCACGCTGAGAGCCAGGCCATGGCCTCACTCATTGTGTTTCCTTCCTAGCTCTTTACACCCAGGGTCAAATTGCTGCTTAAAAACTGGCCCCCTCCTGGCTGGCATTAGCTGAGGAGCAAACTCAGGTGACAGAGAGGATGAAATGTCTGCTCTGCCTCTCTCCCAAGCCATGCAGCCCTTCAGCAGCACCTGATGGAGCCCACTTGGTCCCTGCACGAGGAGCTGACTGGTTCTGTGGAGCCTGTCTGCCCTCCAGGACCAGCCCAGGGACAAGAGACCTCTGCAGTCAGCAGCAGCTGGACCAGAACTTACTGAGAGGTTTGAGGATGCTGCTGCTCGTCTCATCAGTGTTTTCTACGTCTGATTTGTCGGAGTAGTTCTCAGAGATTTTCTCCTTTTCTTTCTTCTCTTTGTGTCCAGGTCTCCTCCTGTGACGCCTCCTCCTCCTGTAGCTCTTCGGCACGTGGACCCCGATGTAGATGGTGTGGTGGCCTGGGGACACAAACACAAACATGTAACTCCAGGGGGGACAGAGCCTGCTCCCTGGCCAGAGCACTGCTGCTGCCTTGCATTCCAACAGCAAGCACTGGAAATTTCTTTGCTGGCCTAACAAGAACCAGTACCAAGCTTCTGTCTCCAAATGTGAACTGGGAGCTCCTTAGTTACCATTTGGACAACTATTTTTTTTTACAATTATTTTTTTTTTTGACAATTATTTTTTTGTACAGCCATTTCTGCGAGTGCCCACCAGTGCAGACTCTCTGATAATTATTCTGTCCTTGTGACTCATTTAAAAACAAAGCCCAGAGAAGGCCATCACCCTCATTTTGCAATACTGACTACAGTGCCCTTCAAAACCAGTCTGTGTTAATTTTGCCACTCGTTTTACCAAAGCCACTGGCTGCACCTAACACCCACCCTCTGCAAACTGACCCAAAGGAAGAGCTTAGAGCAACAAAACCCACACCTCTTGACTACATAGCCCATTGGGTCACAAGTGGCAAATACCCCCCCGAGTACCAGCAGGGCATCACTGAACCCAGCAGCTGAGGAAGGGCCTCACACAGAAGTTAATGGGGATGTCTGAGTGCTTGACACTTTCCAAAAAGAAAATTTAAGTAAGAAAAGAACAAATGCCAACTTTCCTATTCTGACTGCAAGCACAAAGTCTGCCTTCTCCCTTTCAGAAAGACTTTCACTTCAAACCAAAGCACTTAAACTACAATTGTGTTGTCTCTTTTGATGAGAACTGTGCCCACCTCTCTATGCAGCACCCACAGACCCTTTTGCTCAAGAAGAAGAATGAAGCCCAGCAAGCAGCAGCACTCAGGCTTCCCTGGATCCATCCCTCAGCTGCTGGGGGCACTCAGAGGGACCCTTTGCCTCCTGCCCATCTCCACCAATCTGCCCTCACTACAGAGCACACATTGCTCTCTCCTTTCACCTGCACCTATTATTACTGCTTGCTTTTCAGCAGCATCCCACGGTTCCAGATGAATTATCCATTTACAGGACCCAGGAAGCTGCTCTGGACACAGCAGCAAAGGCAGAGCCTGCAGCCAGCAGATCCCTGCTGACCCTGCACTTCTCACTCCTCCTCCTGATGCAGCCAATCAGAGACTGAACAACTGAAAGTTTAGGCACAAACCACCCAATTTTCACAATGAAATGAAACCCACCCTGCATCTGCCCTTCTAAATTCCACATGCTCTCCAGGCCAGCTGGGAAGTCTGGAGAGCCCTTCACCTTTTTTTTTTTTTTGCATGGAGAATTGTCACACCAAAAGCCATCCCTTTCCAAAGGCTGCTCAATCAGAGTGGCTCTCCCTGATAGCAACTTTAAAACAGTTCCTAACTTAGGAAAACTTTGCAAATAACACCCTGATGAGGTGCAGGGGCCAGCAGGTGATGCCAATACCTGGTACCCATTACACTCCCATCCCCAGCAGGACTAGTGAGGTGCACAGAGCTCCAGCAGCAGCTCCTTTGAAAAACAAACACAGAGGACAAATTAGAATGTTAAATGCATGCTGCTGTTGGGCTACTGGAGTACAAAAAAGTATCTGAAAAAGGTTTCTTGAATACTGCAGTCTTAAAGCTCTCCCCCACCTGTGCATCTCAGAACACAGCTGCCCAGACACAACCAAGGCACCGTCTCAGGGAGCAGAACAAAACAAAAAAAACCAGACAGAAATCCAGGGTTTAGCAAGGTCCCCAGCCAGGCAGCACACCAGTGACAGAAGGGACCTGCATCTGCTGCCAGCACTGAGACCTTGGAGAGATGGGCTGACCCCAGGGAGGGGATGGGCAGAGCCCCCAGGGCAAAGCTGGAGACATCTAAGGGGCTACAAGAAAGCTGGAGAGGGCTTTTTACATTGGGGTGCAGTGAGAGGACACGGGGCAATGGTTTCAAACCCGAGGAGGGGGGATCTAGGTTGGGCATTAGGAGGAAATTCTTTATTTTGAGGGTGCTGAGCCCCTGGCCCAGGTTGCCCAAGGAAGCTGTGGCTGCCCCATCCCTGGCAGTGTCCAAGTCCAGGTTGGATGGGGCTTGGAGCAACCTGGGCTGGTGGGAGGTGTCCCTGCCCATGCAGAGCTTTAAGGTCCCTTCCAACCCAAACCATTCTGGGATCTGCAGTGAGACCTCCCAGACCCACACCTGAAGGTGTGGATTTAGCTCTGGTTTGCCAAGGGAAACAAGGAAAGCTCTCCCAGTGACTGGAAATACCAGCTTTACCATGGCAGATGGCACAGGGACAGAGAAGGGGACATCTTACCCAAGCACAAGCAGGAGGTGTCGGGTAGGGGTGGCCCTGGGACACAGACAGGGCAGGGGGGGCCAATCCCAAGGGATTCCCACAGCCAAGATTGCATTCAAAAGCCAGATGCAAAAAAAATATCAGTAGTGGTATTAAACCAGCATCCTCCTTTGAATCACTTTAATTCTGCAGGGGCAGCTTGATGGCAGCAGCCCATCCCAGCGAGCCTGCTGCCACCAGAGCAGGACAAGCTCTTTAATCTTTTGACCACGTGCACACAGTGCAGATTTTGGTAATATGAAACTGAATTGTGGATATGCAGGAGAACAGCTGCATTACTTAGCTGCTCTGCCCTACCCTGCAAGGCAGAGACTTACTTAATGCTGCTTTTTGTCTGCCCACCCCCCAGCCTCCTCCTCCCAGCCTGCTCAGGGAGGCCAAGCAAGACATTTTCCTTTGCTGCGTACTTGAAGTGCTTGGCATCTGTTTATATTGCTGCAAAGGCTGAGATAAACTTCTGGGCTCCCTTCCCAAAGTGCTGGGAAGGAAACAATTGACACGTCCTCTCAATGCCCTGGCTTGCTGAGCCATTTCCCACTCACCGGGGCAGCGCAGCCTTTCCCATGAGAACCATTCAGCCAGTGCCCCCGGCCTGAGAAACCCAATGGGATGCACGGAGCCCAGGGCTCAGCCCTGACTGCCCCTTGCACACCCAGCACACCCTCACCCAGATCAGGGTGCTCAGAGCCTCCTCGAGCCTCACCCTGAACATCCCCGGGGATGAGGATGCTCCTGGACATCCTCCTCTCAACCCCCTCCCTGGGCACCCTGGGCCATTTTTCCAGTGCCCTCATGGGAAAGAACTTGTTCCTGACCCCCAGTGAAATCTGTTCCTCTCCAGTTCAGACTGATTGGCCTCTGTCTGCACCTCACTGATTGCTAGAGCAGAGCCAGGGATTTCACATCACTTAACCCCCCCCCGGGGAAGATGCATGGCAAGAGCTGCAGGTCCTGGTGGCACTGTGTGTGGCTCTGCTGAAGGACACGGGTGGCTTGTGGCCTCCTTGACCTTAACACCTCCTTAACACCTCAACACCTCAGCAGCTTCTGCCTTGATGAGAAACTTCACTGGACACCAAATCCAGAGCAAAATCTCTTCACCTGATTATTAACAGAGCAAGAAGTAATCATCACCAGAGAGTTATTTCCCCCCCGTGGAAAAATCCTCTGTTAAACCACATCTTTTCCTTTATTAAGAGCTATTAAAGTGTAGCAGCTCGTGATTCAGAGTCCAGATTTAGAGTCTGGGCAGAGGAGACTCCCTGAGTCAGCTTTGCTGGTGCAAACCCACTCCTGTAGCACCAACTCCAAGCTGTGCATCAGGCAGCATTCCCTCCCTGCCTGCAACAATATCTGCAGCTCCTGGGCAAGCACGGGCTTGTTGACACCTTGGGAATGGAAGTGCCCAAATTCTCATGTCAGCCCCAAACTGGACGTTCCCAGGCCCGTGAAGCACCAGCCCTGTACAGTGTTCAAAGCACGTGGATCTGTTCATGCTGTAATACAGGCAGCAAGTGCCAGAAGAAGTCTAAATATAGTGAGAAATCCATAGTTTCAGTGCTGTTTCCCAAACTGGTTCTAAAAGCACATTTGAAACCAGCAGAACCATAAAGAATGGACCCACAAAGTGTCATAGAGCTCAGGTTTCTTACAAAGTCTGAATTTAGATGGTTCTGGGGAGCTCCATCCTGCAACAACAACATTTTCTGCAAAGCTTCTTGTACTGCACATCCCAGCACACACACAACACATTCCCAGTGGCCACGGTAGCAACCCAAGGGTAGTGTACCAGGAAACCTGTGGTACAGGAAATGCACACTGAAACCAGAGTCTTAGCATGAGACAAAAATAAAAAAAGGGGGGGGGAATAAATAAATAAAAGAAATGAAAAGGTGAACCAGCAGATCCGATTAGATAATCTAAGCCTGGTGATGCCTTTTGTGCCTGAGGTCTCTGCATTCCTCTGGACACTGGGATGAGCCTAGAGCTTTCTGCAGTCTTCATTTTCTGATTCTTTTTCCTTCCAAATATCTACAGCCAAATGAAAAGCAGAAAGCAATAACTTCATGATGCTCTCTGCTTTGAAGCACTCTTGTAAAGGGTGGCAGTGCAAATGGTTTGTGTATAGCTACCCCCAAACCTGGTCACCTGGAGAAATGAGCCAAAAAGTGACAGGACCCAAGGATAAAGTCTGCCTGGTGCAGAATGTCTGGGAGAGAATCCCTTCCTCATGAGGGGGGTTGTTGAGACTTAGAGCCCGGGCAGAGCAGCCAGAAAGAAGCTCAGACTGATACCTTAGGAGGTAACGAGATGGCAACTTAAACATTTATAAAGCAATGAAAATGAGCTGAGCACCAGCAGTGTTCACCTGCCCCTGGTTTTTACTTTCAAGGCTCCTTTCCAAAGAACCATGAGAGGCACATTAAATGTGGCCAGGTCAGATGGGCTCATGGGGTTACACCTGACACAGCCACACAACCAGCATCTGCCCCACAACCAGCATCTTCATCCCCACAACCACCATCTTCATCCCCACAACCAGCATCTTCATCCCCACAGCCAGCATCTTCATCCCCACAGCCAGCATCTTCTGCCCCACAGCCAGCATCTTCTGCCCCACAGCCAGCATCTTCATCCCCACAGCCAGCATCTTCTGCCCCACAACCAGCATCTTCTGCCCCACAGCCAGCATCTTCTGCCCCACAGCCAGCATCTTCATCCCCACAGCCAGCATCTTCATCCCCACAACCAGCATCTTCTGCCCCACAGCCAGCATCTTCATCCCCACAGCCAGCATCTTCTGCCCCACAGCCAGCATCTTCTGCCCCACAGCCAGCATCTTCATCCCCACAACCAGCATCTTCTGCCCCACAACCAGCATCTTCTGCCCCACAACCAGCATCTTCTGCCCCACAACCAGCATCTTCTGCCCCACATCCAGCATCTTCTGCCCCACAGCCAGCATCATCTCCACAAACTCTGGACACTTCTGTCTGGGACAGCTCTGTGCACCCAAGCTCTCAGAGAAGACTTGAGACAGCTATTTCAGGACACCCAAACCAAGGGTTTCCCAGGGGTCCCAGCTGGATGGCAGGGGACCACAGCACACCCTCGAGGCTTTATTGTTGCTGTGGCTTCCAACACATGCCAGGAGCACAGGGCTCTCACTCCCTACCCCTAAGGAGCTGCTAATTTGATGAAAACTTGCTCCATGGTCCCAGTCACAGCTATGGAGTCCCACCAGCCAGGGAGGGGAGAAGCCACCTTGGTGGCCAAGGAGCAGGGGTTGGGGGATGGCCAAGCACAGGGCCAAGAGGACCCTGGGATTTTCAGAAGGGTCCTTCTCCTTTTTGTGCAAGAACCAAGGGAAAGAAATGACATAAAAGGCTGATGGCCCAGAAGGACAAATAAATCACAGGGATGATCCATTTTAAAGGAGAGATACTAAAAGTAGCACTAAGCAAGTCCCAAACTAAGCCCTGCTTAGTTTCAAATCAGCTCAAGAAGTAAGAACAAAAGGCCACGTGCTGGGTGCCCTTAACTCTACCTGGTTGTAAGGGGTGACAGCACTGGTGGTGGCCCTGCTGTCACTGGAGAGGACAAGGGACAGAGCCAGCACAGCACTGCTGCTGAGAACCCTGACACCAGGGGAGTGCACACAACACAACTGACTTCCCCAGGCCTTCCTGCACAGCTATTTTAAAAATTATTTTATTATTGTATTTTTTTTTATTATTTTTTTGTTCTATAGAATGGTTTGGGTTGGAAGGAACCTTAAAGCTCAAGATCCAACCCCCCTGCATGGGCAGGGACACCTCCCACAGCCCAGGGTGCTCCAACTTGGACACTGCCAGGGAGGAGGCATCAACAGCCTCGCTGGGAAACATCTTCCAGTGTGTTATTATCCTCATAGGGAAGATTTTTTTCCTGGTATCTAACCTAAATCTCCCCTCTTTCAGTTTCAAATCACTACCATTTTATTTGTTCTAAAAATTTCCCAGGAGGGATGAAAAAGAGCATCAATTTCCCCAGAGGTGAAAAGACAAGCCACAGAAACAACAGGGAATGGGGAATATTTCCAAGATAGATTAGGAGGATGCAAATTCTGGGTAAGGAAGAAAGAGATGGAAATGTACCACATGGCTGGTTGATGCAGAAGGAACAAGGAACAGGATGATTTCCCCCAGCAGTGTCACATTGCTGTCCCCACAAATGCAAAAGAGACAGGCACTGAAACTCAGCAGCAAAGCCACCCAAAGCATAGCCCAAGCTGCTGGGGCTGACCAGCCTGACTCCCAAATCCCAACCCCATCTCCAGAGGGGTTTCAGAACACTCTGATACCCAAGGGACTGATTTCCACCTCAATAAAACTGTATTGATCAGTACACAGGATTCATTGGGCACTTGGCTGAAGTCTGGGTGAGATCTGAAGAAGCCAATGGACCAGTGGGAGAGAAATCACCCCAAACCCTCCCCTTTCCCCAGCAAAACAGCCCCACCAAGCAGCAGAGCCACAGAAAAGATGCTTTTCCCTCCAAGGAGAAGGCAGCCCACACGAGTGCCTGTCCCAGGCAGGAATTTCTGAGTGCAGAAATGTGTGTGAGTGACCCCCAGGCACCAAATCACCTCCTGGCAAGAGGTTCCCATGAAAGGAACCCCAGGGCTTTCTGAGGGCAGGAAGAGCAGGTGGATCCCTGGAGCTGGACAAAGGATGCTGGATAAGGCAGTGGCTGGGAGAGGCAGAAGAAACCATGTCCTTATGGAATAAAATAGCACAAGTCTGTAACCAGGGAACTGAAAAAAACCTGAAGATCAGGAATGGCCTCAGGCATAAAGGCCTTTAGAACAATAGTAGGATGCAATAAGCTCTGGTATGTGGCAGCTGGCCAAAGAAAAGGGGCAGAGGGAACCCATCGGGTGATGGGACCAAATACTCATAACAAGACACCCATAAGGTTGAGGATTCATAAAGTAGGAAAAGCCAGCAGGGAACAGCCTGCTGGGAGAGAGGCAGTAAAGGGCCAAAGGGACAACAGAGGCTCCAGGAGAGACAAACCCAAGTTACCCCACAGATAAAACAGGAAGAGACAGAGGAGAAGCAGCTCCCTGGGAGTACTTTATAACCACACATCACCCCTTGACATGCAGCCCTTTCCTAAACTCACTGAGAGGGGGATTGGAGATCCCTCCAAACATGGATCTCTCTCATCGTGGAGACTGGAGATTATTTTTTTTTTCCTTGGATAACATCAGGCTTCTCAAAACTCAGTATCTTCAAAAGGTCACTTTAAAGTCCCCTCTGTGGCCTTTAAAAGGTCCCCACACAACACCACTACAGTCAGCCAGCCAGCAGGAAAGTCTCCCCAGCCATCTGGCTAAAGCCTGCACTTCCCCAGTCCAGCTCTGTGCTTCTTGCTGCCCAGTGCTGACCCAGACTTGAACTGTCAGATTCCTAAGGAGATTCAGAGGCTGCCCCAAAGGATGTTTAAAAGGTGAGCAAACACCCTGCCCTGCAGAACAGCCTGGCTCTGGGACATGGAGCTCATAGAAAGGCAAAAGACCAGAAAAAGAAAAGGCAAAAAAGAAATGATACCATTGACTTCTTCAAGAAACACTGCTTAGAAGGAGCAGACTGAGTCTGCCACCAAAAATTGTCCCAGGAGGCTTGGCAGGACAGGATCAGAAGATGGAGCCCTGCAGACACACAGTGATCACAGCATTGTCACAACTGAAAAAGGCCTCCAAGATCACCCCGTCCAACCAACATTTCCCACCCCAAATAAAATAGACTCATCAATATGTGTCACCCACTGGAGCATGTCCTGAAGTCCTCATCTACGTGGCTTTTAAATGCTCCCAGGGGGAGCCTCCATCACCCCCCTGGGCAGCCCCTGTGCCTCAGCACAGAAACCCCAAGAGCAGTTAATGGCAGGAATTAAGGTTTGCTGCATGGCAGGACAAGATGAGGCAGCTGGCAGGGAATTCCCAGGCAGACATTGCTGAGACAGACCAAAAAACTTGTGTTTGGGGCCTTCTCCCTGAGCTTTATGTAAGCCCCTTGGCCACAACCCCATAAGCTGCTTTTCTTTCTTCTTTGGAGCCCTGAGAGGTGACAGAAGCCACCAAACCTGTCCTGCTGTGATCTGAGCTAATCTGGGCAGCACTGCTGGGGTTCCAGGGAAAGAAAAGGAAGAGCTGAGAAATGCTCAGCCGCGAGGAGCAGGGCAGAGGAGCTGAGAGTTCAGTTTTGCTGAGCTGTTCAGAACCCTGGCACCTTTGGATGTCCTGGCATCTGCCTTGAACACTGACCACAGCTCCTTTAACATTACATCCCCTTCCAAAATGTCCCAAATAGTCACCCAAAATAGCCCATTGTGGCTGCAAGTCTTGGCCTCATCTTCCATGTTCCCATCTCAGTAATTACCAAGGCTGCACCTCTCACTATCAGGGCTCCAGATGCAGGGAGGGTTTGGATCACCTTCCAACACAAGTAAGAGCTCTGGAATGTGTAAGGTGCTGGCCCCACCATAGAGAAAGGACCTCAAATGACCTGCTGGGTACCACAGCAACAGGAAGGCTCCTGACACCTCCACTCTCAACTCAGAAGCAAACCTTGTGATGTTCTCAGAGCCTGAGCCCCTGCTCACTGCCAGTGACCCTGTGGGGCAGGGTGCTGTGCAAAGGCTGAGGAACAAACACCCAAGTCTGGGCACACATTAGCAGGAAAGCCAAGACACAGCAGTGCAATGTGCCAGGCAAAGCTCTCCCTAACCCAGCATCCCCTTTCCTGGGGTTTGCACAGGGCCAGGCAGCTCAGGGGAGGTCCTTGTGCCTGCCCCAGGCTGCAGAGAGACCCCCAGCCCTGCTCCAAGCAAACCTTGACCCCGAGGCTGCAGTTACCACTAAAGATGTCAAGGCTGGGGTGGGTTTTGTGAGGCCACTGCAGCCCCAGCTGGGGTTTCCTGCAGGACACCAGGCAGGAACCCAAAGCCCCTGGTGCTGCCCAGCTCACACAAAGGCCTCTCCAGCAGCACCAGGCTTCCTCCGAGGGAGTGCCTCAGTTTCCCCTGCCTCTTCTCAGCCTCTTCCCACTGCTGAGGAACTTCTCCTGCTGTTGTACCACCAGACTGAGAACCTCATCCCAAAGGTAAAGAAGGACCAGACCCTGGCAAAGGGTGGAACCGTGACCCAAGCAGGGTACAGCCTGCACTCAGCCCAGCAAGAGGTTGAGAATTAAGCCCAGTTCCACCAGTTGTGGGCAGGAAGGACACCCTTCTGCTCCCCAGCCCCACGAAGGCTGTGACTGCTTCATCTGGCCAAGTTTGAAGGAACTCAGCCCTGACAAGGGCTCAGGTATCTGCCACTATCTGCCACAAACAGAACTACTCACAATTACCTTGGTTGGAAAAAACCCTTCAAGATCATCAATCCAAACTCTCACTGAGCTGCAGTGTCTCTCCCTGCCTGCCAAGTGGGTTCTGTCCCTTCCCCTCCCTGCGGGTCCATCCCTTCATTTACAGCATGGAGTACATCCCTGAAAGCACTGCCAGCTCTGCTCTCAGGCAATGTGTGTCTGCAGGCTCCTCAGAGCTGACAGAACCCACCAGGCACACCCCATCTTGTATTGCCTCAGCTCCCCTTACAGCATCTCTTGCTTCCTCCTGAGGGCACAGCCAACTCATCCCAGGTTAGCAGCACCTGAACTTGAAGTTTTTCTCAGAGCTTGGAGTAAGCAGGCATCAGCTCCTGTCCCAGCAGCTCAAAAGCTGCTGCTGATTCCTGACACCAGATGAACCCATTCCATCCCATGGAATGGCCAATGGAATTGCCATGCTCAGGGATCCCTTGGGATCAGGCTAGCAAGGTGCTCAGGTGATGTTATCTCCACGACAAAGGTTTCTGACCACACCACTTCAGGGGGGATTTGTGTTTCACACCCTCACAGCATTTGCACTACGGACTGAATGAATCCACACACACACAAACCACTCCCAACTTTTCCAAAGGGCTTTACCATATTATCAGGAGTCTGCAGAGGAGTCAGTCCACTAAACCTTTTCATTCATGGCAAACCAGCTAACAGGACATGTCTGTAACCTGCCAAATGTCATGGAATAATAATAATTAAAAAAAAAAAAAAGCTGGAGAGAAGCTCATCTGAAATCTTTCATCCAGATACTTCAAAGCTGAGAAGATCCAAACCACTCATCCTGTTCTTACTCTCTGCAGGGCAGCATTTAGGTCCCAGTCTGTGCCTGTCCCCCCCAGGCTGTACCAGCTGCTGGGCACAGAGAGAGCACCCAGGCAGTGCCTCAGCCCCCCTTGCTTTGCTTTTGCACAGCCAAAGCCTTGCTCAGCCCATTCTATCTCTGCCTGCAAATTAAAGGCACCAAAGAATATTCATGAAGCGTACTCTGTGCTGAGATTTTATCTGATTCAGTTTTAAATCACATTTGTTTCAGAAGCAATTAAAACCTGATGGGAAGCAGGGCTTCTGGTTATTTCTGCTCTCCCTACAGACAGCGATCAAAAACTGCGGGTGGGGAGGACAGAAGAAAATGAAACTAAACAGGTAAGTACAGCTCATTTCTTCTACCTTCTGCCCGCTGAACCAAGGTAAAGATTTTCAGTTATCTTTACCCTTTAAACCTCTCTCCTCACTGATCCAACAACCCAGTAATAATCTGGGGCTTATGGCATCACACAGCTTTCTGCCAGCAAAGTGCAATGACACAACAGGGATGAGAATAGAAAGCAAGGAGGGGGAAAGTGAGGGGAGCAGGCAGCTAAAATGAGCAAGAAACTTCTGATTTAGGCTCTCTTTCTATTATATTCCACAACCATACCGGGATCTGGGAAAAACTCCCCGCTGGAGCAGTGGGGGATTCACTCCTACAACAGCAGCAGCTCCGAGACCCTCTGGAGAGCTGGACTTTGCAAATCATTGGGAAGGCAGAACAAAGCCCTGGCTCCTTCTCAGGAGGCAGGGAGCTCCTGGGCCATGTCAGCCTTCACCTCCATCCTCCTCCTCCTCCCCGTGCAGCCGGGGCAGCACCAAGCCCGGGGGAAGTTGTGCTCCCAGAGCCAAGAATACCTTATCTCAAAGGATAAGGTGGAGCTTTACTTTTCCCCTCTTGCAAAATTGGTTATTAAGTAATGTGTTTATGTCACACATACCAGCACTCCTCACAGTGGCATTACACCAGATGTCATTACCTTCAAGGAAAGGAACGTGCAGTGCTCCAAATGAATGGGAATGCTTTGCTCCTGCAGGAGGTTCAGCTTAGGGCAGGGCCTCAGAATCACAGGACTGCTCAGGCTGGAAAAGACCTTCAAGATCAACTCCAGCCTTGTCCTAACCCTATTCCCCTGTTCCTGATGACCCAGCACCAAAGCAGCTCTTCCGCAGCTCCCCACATTTTCAGTCACTTCCCTTCCACGCTCTGATCCAGAGCCAGGCAGAGCCCTGGTGTCACCAAGAGACGTGCAGCATCAGGGCTGGGCAGCAAAGCAGCTCTGCACAACTCCCAGGTACACTGAATTCATCAGCTGAGCCCTCCCACTGACAATGACAGCAGGGGGGGGCTGGGATGGAGTAATTTTTGAATGCCAGGAGTTGATGTGAGTAATGAAAGAGCAACACATTCCAGCGTAGGTGCCACCCCAGAGGAGCTCTGAACAGGCTCAGGCCGCAGGCCAAAGGGACATTCTTTTGTACTTCTGTCAGGTATGTGTGGTTTCTATTAATGTCACTCAGCCTCAGCGAGGCCGTGACCCACATTTGCCCCAAGCCGAAAAGGTCTCAACATCCTACCAGCCAGAAATGTCCCTTTTTCCTCCTCCTCAAAAAAGCCAAGTCCTTCCCTCACCCCCACCTGCTGCAGCAGTGAGTGAGGGATGGGGTAACTCAGAGTTCCTGTCTCCAACTCAGAGACAGCACCTGAGGCCATCAGCTACCCACACAGACACCCTGCTTGCTTTTGTGCAAAAGAGGGGTGCTCAAAATGACACTTTTAAAATTCTGTCTTGCATCTGTCTAAAATCAAAACCAATTCACAGGCACGAAAAGCATCTGAGCACATCCTCACGTGTGGCAGGGGGGTTTGCCTGGTCCCTCCTGCAGCTCGGGAACCCCCAAGTCCCTCTGTCCTGCCACTCTCTTCTGATCAGGGTTACAGTTCCCTAGCAGTTACAATCTCCCTAGCAGGAGGGAAAGAAAACCTCTCTCCTCTCTGCTCTGCTTTGTTGTTTGCTTTTCTTCCTACAAGCTCAGTGAAATTAAGAGTAGCATTAGAGAACCATCCTGGGACATCTCATCAGCACAGGTTGGCTGCACTGCCTGTCAAGTGCAAAAAAATGACTGGGAGGGGAATGGAAAGATGAGGCAAGAGAGGCAAACAGCTTCATAATAGCTGGGATGTTGCTTCATGAAAGTAGCCTAAAAATACAAACTATTCAGAAAACAAAAATACACCTGGAGGTAATGCTGCAACCACTGCAACCCTTCTAGAAAAAGCAGGTTGTAACTACAGCATGGAAGGGGCTGCAGGAACAGAGAGCACTCCAGAGCCCACACCTTCAAGTCTCCAGATAAATGCTGTTCAAAACTACTCCAGTGCAGAAACCAAACAGAGAGACTTCAAAGCAACTGCATCAAACATCAGCTGAAGGTCTCCAACCTGATGTTTTAGCCCTTCCATTAGATCCTAAACTGACAGAGGGAAGATTGAGATGAGACATTAGGAAGAAATCCTTTGCTGTGAAGGTGGTTGGGTGCCCAGAGAAGCTGTGGCTGCCCCATCCCTGGCAGTGTCCAAGTCCAGGTTGGATGGGGCTTGGAGCAACCTGGGCTGGTGGGAGGTGTCCCTGCCCATGCAGGGGGTTGGCACTGAATGAACTTTAACTTTCCAACCCAAACCTTTCTGTGAGTTTGTAATTTATTCTATACAGGCAGCCTAGGACTGGGGGATGGGGCATGTGTGCACATCAGACATCCACATCCATTCAGGGCACTTCCACACGAGGCACTTCTCTGGGTGGAGTTGGAAGCAGCCGAGCCAAGTAAGATCTCTTCAAGGTGCCAAAGCCTTTCCTGACAGCTTGCCCTGGGCTAATGCCCCAAACTTGCCAGGTGTACACTGAGTTAAGGCTGTGCCAGCCCAGCAGCACCAGAGATGGTCCCTGGGTGCCTGGTGACACTGCCAAGCAGCTCCCTGTGGGACTGAGCTCAGCCACCAGCAGGAGCCTGGCAAGAACCATGGCACTGCTTCTGGCAGGAGCAAGGAATCAGCTGGGTACACAGCTCCAAGTCTCTGTTCTGTTCCTGGAGGTCACACCTGGGCAGTGCACACCCCAACAGCACGGGGCAGCATTTCAGACAGTAAAATTTAACAAATGTTCTCCCCCTCTCAAACGTTTTTCTGCTGTCCCAACGGATCAATTATTCTGGGAGCAAAAAGCTAATACAAACCTCCTGTCATTCCAGGCCTGCAGACAGCAAACAGCCTAATTAAAGCCAACATGATGATTTATAGTGGCTGAGCAGAGATTACTTCCTCCAAGAGAGGAAGCAAACACAGGCTTTTTCTGGTTTGATTTGCTGGAAGTGTTCTAATCCATCTTCCTGCAGATTACTTTCTTTCAGACTGCTTGATCCTCTGCCGTCCATTACCAGTGACAATGACCTGGCTGTAATCTTACACCTTTCCAAACGTTTCAAACCCAGAGCCACAGGCATTTGTTTGCAAGTAGAGAAATCAGAATAAAATTCTATGCCTGCAGCAGGGGGAAGGGCAGCAGTGAGAGGTGAGCTGCAGGTCTGCCTGCCTGGGCAGGGGAGTCCCTACACAGCCTTGCCTTGCCTTTCCTCCTACTCCCCCAGTAGTTTTTCAAGCACCCAGTCAACTGATCCTCCTAAACCAAGATAATTTGCTGCAAATAATTCATTCCTATCAGCTTAACAATTTTCTGCAAACAACCTGAAACTAAACTTCTTTAGATTCCTTTTACCTTTGGGATTTCACAACGTTTTCAGCTGCGGGAGGAAAGAAAAACACTTGCTGAGGAGTCTACTCTTTGCCTAAAAACTGAAAAACCTGTTTGCTCTGTTAAAAAGTTCTTCTTCGAGGGAAAAACCATCTCTCTTTGTGCCTCCTGAGCTAAAAGAATAACCCAGGCAGATGTCTGTGTGCTGCCCCGCTCCCACCCCGACCCGCAGCACCAATCCTGCTGTTTTTTCCAGTCTGCTTCTCCATCTGCTACACACCTGCAACACACCCTGCTCCAGCCCTTCCCAGGGATACACAGGGATTGCCAAACTCTATTCCCAGAGGAGAGACCAGCAGCCCCCTGCCAGACACAGCACACAGGAGGTTGTGGGATGGGAGACACAACAACATTCACTCCTCAGCTACCGAACAAGAGGATTTCCTTAAAAAGTCATTTCCACCCCCACCCAGTTCTGGTGTTTCAGTCAATTTTAGGGTTAATTACTGGGCAAAACAAAGGTGGTAAAGCACCCTTCCTCCCCAGCACTCCGAGCTCTCTTACCTTCCACTTCTTCTTCATCACATACATGTTTAAGGAAGGAAGCCCCTCTATCCAGCACTGCCTCGTCCTCCATCCTATAGTAATAGAAAAGAAAAAAGGAATGCTCAGACTTCTCCTGGAGGGAGCTGTTGGGAGCAGCCCAGGTGGTGGGCTGGGTAACTTGGAGGCTGGTGTTCATCTTCCTGCAGGCACTGCTGCTCTCCTGCCGTGCTGCTGCTCCAGACACCTCCTCTCCTGTGCTCTGAGCTGGCTTCTCCGAGCTCCAGTTCTAACCTTGAGAGGACATCAGTGCTGACAGGTGGAAGAAAGGTAATCCCAACTACAAGGCTTTGGGCTTGCTTCCTGTTGCTTTTTTTTTTTTCCCCCTCCTCCTTTTTCCTTTTGTTTTTTTTTCTCCCTAAAAGGATGGATGCACTCCCAGGCAAGTTTGGGGCAGTCTATGCCCCAACCAGCAGTCTGGGGAATTCCAGTTTGCCTTTAAAGTTCTTCCCCAATCCCTGGGCTGCAGAGCCAGAGCCAGGCAAGCCAGCAGCCCCTGCAGAGCCACCCCCAACGCCCGGGGGGACCCCAGCCTCCAGCCAGCCTCTTAATACCAGCAAAGCAGACTTGTGTGCTGGGAGGCAAGCTGTGGGTCACATGTTGGCCTGACAGAAATCTGACATACGAGGATTATCCAGAGACCCAGCTAGAGGCAGCTAGACCATCACAGCAGTCATTTATGTGTGTCACCCATTCATTCAGCCACTTGGGGATGGGGTTTAGTAGTTGCTTCCTTTCCCTTCCCCCTCCTTTGCTGGTTCTCTGTATGGCAGAGTCCCCAGTCCCTGTGCTTCCACCCTACAAGTGCTCCTTGGACTGCCCAGCACTGCAGGAGCTCTCCCACAGAATAAAACCCTGCACGTTTCCAAGGGCTCCTCTGCAAGCTCACTTTTGACAAGCAAGCACAAAAATGCTCAAACAACAAAAAGCAAATGTAGCTCTATTAAATAATCTCCTTTGATAGTGCTCAGGGGCTCAGCACACATTTGCTGCTCACTGCTGGCCACTCACTGGGGCTGCTTTCTGGCTGAACACAGCTGCAGGCTGAGCTGCTGGTTTCCTAGAAAGAAGCAGACATGTGGGGGTACAGAGCAAACCCCACTGCCCTTTCCCTATTCCCAAGATGGATCAGCCACAAACATGGTACAGAAAGAGACAAATCCTTTAAAAACTCTTCACAGCCCTATTGCTCTCACTTGTGGTCCCATGAAAGCCTCCAAGTGCATTAGCAGCAAACACTAATAATTTTTTTAAGGCATGTTCAGATTAAGGAGAGTATAAAAAGTGAACTGATTAATACAGAGAAATTCATTTCAGTGTCTTAGGATATCGACCTTAAATGTCAACACCTACCTGAACAAGAAAAACAACCAAAAACCAACAAAAAAACAACCAAAAAAAACCACACACACAAAAAATCCCAAGAAGCAAACAAACCAAAAATCAGGCACAAGAAGTGCCAGCACCCCTGTTTTCAGACAGCAAAGGCCCAGCAGCCATTCTCCCACCTTTACCAAGTTTTCCTCCCCTTCTGCCCCTTCCCTAACCCACCACGGCCCCCTCCTTGGCTCCTTGCCTGCAGATCAGCTCCATGAACAAGTCTCAGAGACCTCACAGATAAAAAGCACAAAACAGGTCAGACCCAAAGCCACCAGCTAAGGCTCCAGAAATACTCATTTGGCATTTGGATTGCTGGATGGGAGCAAATTATACAGCAAATAATACCCTGAAGTGAAGGGGAACATCAGCCCCAAAGCTCAGGTCTGTTTCAGACCTGTGGAACCAATCCCCCCCTTCACAGGGGCCGTTTCTGCCCCCACTGTCTGAGCCTCCTCAGCAAGCTCCAGCTCTTCCTTCAGTTATTCCAGGATATTTATGCAGCTTTTCCAAGGGGAACACACTGCAGGGCTGCTCCTGCCTCTTTGCATCGGGTGTGAAGGCAAGCACCAATTTTTAATTTTTTTATTGCCTTTTTTTCCCTCCCCCCTCAGGGCAGCACAGTAGCCACTTGCTATAAACACAGCTGAAAGCATCTGGCACAGATGGGAGAGGATTTCCAGACCCAAACCTCACACACATTATTACCCCGTGCACCCTGTTCTTACACACACACAGCCCCTGCCCTCTGCCTCTCTGGCCCCAACCCCCAGCCACTCAGGTGCCTCAGGGACAGGTACAACCACACCTGAGCATCCCTGAGCTCCTGCTCCAACACCAGGGGCTCCAGCATCACCAGCAGTCCTATGGTGGGGGGCAAGAGGGAGAAAGGAGAGGAAAGGAAGGAAAGGGGCAATTTTCATGGCCTGCAGAGAACATGGTGCTGAAAATCCACCTGGTGACACCCACCTAGGAAAACATCTGCTCTAATTCCCCACCACAGCAATGCTTTAGGACACTGAGCTGCCAGAACATGGAAAAGAAGGGCAACAAAGCTGGTGGAGGGTTTGGAGCACAAGTGTTGCAAAGAGGGGCTGAGGGAGCTGGGGCTGTCTGGCCTGGAGAAGGGAAGGCTGAGAGGGACCTCTTTTCTCTTTACTACTACCTGAAAGGAGCTGTAAAGAATCAGAGAATGGTTTGGGTTGGAAGGGACCTCTCCAGGTCACCCAGTCCAACCCCTGCAGTATCAGGGACACCCTCACCCAGCTCAGGGTGCTCAGAGCCTGTGGGGTTGAGGTGGGGATCAGTCTGCTCAGTGATGTTACAAGTGATACTGGGCTCAAGGTGCAGCAGGGGAGGTTTAGGTTGGATGTTAGGAAGAATTTCTTCACTGCAAGGGTTCTCAGGCATGGAATGGGCTGCCCAGAGCAGTGGTGGAGTCCCCATCCCAGCAGGGATTTAGGAGTCCAAGAGCCATGATGCTTAGGGCTGGGGTTTGGTGAAGCTCTTGCTGTGCCAGGGCATGGTTGGACTCGATGAGCTTGGAGCCTTTTCCAGCCAAGGTGACTGTGTGATCCTGCAGAACCATCCCCAGCAGCACCTCCTGGGCTGGGGGGCACAGAGCCCAGGCTTCCCCCCAGCCTCCCACTAACTGCTGGGATCCATTTCCCCCAGTTCCCAGCCCTGCTTCCTGGCTGGAAACCTGCAGAGGACAGGACAGGAGGGAGCCCAGTGCTTCCCCCAGCATGGACCGGGAGCTGAGGGGATGGGAAGGAGCTGGGGAGGGGGTGAGAGGCCAGGAATAGAGCTTGGGTTGTCTTGGCACAGAGCCCCGGCTCTAATCCACAGGAGTTTAGGGATTAGACTCCCCAGGCACCACCTCCCTTGACTTGGTCTTTTCTGCCCTTCTCAGATTACTGCTGGGATTTCTTCAGGTCAAAATCTAGCAAGAAAAACAAAACATCCTTCTATGAATGGGCAGGGAGGAAAGATTTTGGCCTCCCCCCCTCCCAAATTTTGTAAACAATATAAAATGGGAGTTGCAGAAATTAAAAAACATAATAATTTTAAAAATCACTTGAAATTACAGGAAAATCTTTACTTGGGTAAAGGTATTTTCACCATCACACACACTCTATACAGGAGGCTGGAAGTTTAACAGTTGCTTAATTTAACTTAAAGGTCTTATCCAAGCAAAACAATTCTTATGATTTTAATAGAAATGTACCTTAATTTCACAGCCTGGTTTACCAGATAAAAAGCAGGTAAAAAGCATGGGACATTCAGACACCTTTCAACTAGACCCACATCCTCATTCCTGCTACTGCGAGATTTTGGAAACGAGCCTCAAAAAATGAACTAAAAAAATCTTGGATTTCTATTTTCACCATCTAGATGTGAGCAAGTCATGCACTCTGACAGAATACACTCCAGTGACAAACTGTGAGTAATTGGAGTAATGCCTGAGTAATTGGCTCTCAGGATAGCTCAGGAGCTTGGTACCAGCCCTTTCCAGCAGTGACTTGATGCAGCAGAAGAGGAGTCCCAGGCAGGCAGCACAGCACAGCACAGCACAGCACAGCACAACACAGCACAGCACAGCACAGCACCCTCCTCAGACACCACTGTGCTGTCCCCAGCTCACAGGAACACCCTGCCAGACTGCCCAGGAAGAGTGGGATTCACTGAGTAGTGACAGGGATCCCAGACCTCAGAATGGAGAGAAAAATCAGTATAGAACAGGCAAAATGAAGGAAAGCACAAGGATTAAAAGTCTGTTCTACAATCAGCAGAGCTGATAAATGAGCAGGGAGGTTTCCCTCTGCTCTGCCTACACTTATCTGACAGTCTCTGCTTTTATATACAAAATATTTGTTAATTTAATTATTATAAAAATTTATTATGCATTCTTCCAGCAGGTCTCCTCCTTAAAGAACCAAACACTTGCAACACACCTCCAAAGTTGTCCTGTCCTGTCCTATCCCCTCTTCCCATCCCCACCAAAGCCAACCCTCCCAAACCAGGACAGGTGGACAAATGGAGGGATGGAGGGACAGGCAGAGGGATGGGGGGACAGGCAGAGGGAGGGAGGGACAGGCAGAGGGATGGAGGGACAGGCAGAGGGATGGAGGGACAGGCAGAGGGAGAGAGGGACAGGCAGAGGGATGGGGGGACAGGCAGAGGGATGGAGGGACAGGCAGAGGGATGGAGGGACAGGCAGAGGGATGGAGGGACAGGCAGAGGGATGGAGGGACAGGCAGAGGGATGGGGGGACAGGCAGAGGGATGGAATGCTGCGTTCCCCAGCCACCCCATCCCTGGGGTGCCCGGGCAGGGGGGCAGAGCCTGGGGATGCCATCAACTCCTGTGCTTTTTTAACTCCACAGCTGAGGAGAGGGGAGGGAAAGCAGCGTTTGGGGCAAATAAAGCAGCAGGGCTGGTGTGGGAGCAGGAGCTGTGGCCCAGAGCTCCAGCTTGCTTCAGTGAATAACCCCAGAAGGTAGCCAGGGAGCCAGAAACCAGAGCCAGGACTTGCTGATAAGCTTTTATGGTCCTACCCGTTTCAAACGTCCTCTGCAATGAGGAAGGAACTCTAGCAAAGTCCAGACTGAAGGAATGAAAAGCCAAGCAGAGCCCTGAGTGCAGTGGGAGCAGTGGGAGCAGTGGGAGCAGCATGCCCAGCCCCTGGGAAAGGCATTTCCAGAGCAATCCCTTTGCAGTCAGCCAGGACACGGAGCGGGGCAGCTCTGGGGAAGGGGAGAGGACTGGGAAGGTCGGGTCAGAGAGCAGCTCCTGGGAAAGGCAAGGGAGGTAAGGACCACCTGAGCCTGCAGAATCCATCACCCTCCTCTGCTTCCCCAGGCCTAGCATCGTTGCCCTAGCAGGAGCCCTTGCTCAGAAACCTGCCCATGAAGCTGAGGCACAGGGGACAGGGATGCAGGAGGAGAAGAGACAAGGTTGGCAGGGCTGAGCCACAGCCACCAACAGCCCTGACTGTGACAAACCCCAGCACAGCCTCTGGGGGCTCCCAGACAGGATGCACACAGTCACACCATGTTAGGGGTTGGAAGGGGCCTCAAAAGATCCCGAGTCCAACCCCCCTGCCAGAGCAGGATCCCCTAATGCGGGTCCCACAGACACAGCTCCAGAGGAAGAGACTCCACAAGTCCGTGCACAGAGCAAAGCCACCAAAGCTTCCCTGGCAGTGACAACCAGTGTCCTCTGCAAGCCACCCAACTTCCCTGCCAAGGGTGCCTGGATCCCAGAGGTAAGGAGTCAATAAGCTGAACAGGCACCTTCTGTCACCAGAGAGGCAGAGGCAGAGGTTCCTTTCTCTGCAGCCCGTGAACCATTCAGATGGTGGCCAAGTAAACAGGAAACAAGGAAGAAGCCTTGGTCCGCATCGATTCCCTCACAGCCCGTGAGCAAACACTTGAATCAACAGCCCCAGTGTGACCAAGTCCTCCTGAGGGGCTGGATGGCTTCTGCTTTCCTCACACGCTTGTGGGCTCTATCACACCGAAGAAGGAGCTTGCCTACATTGAGCACAGTCTGCTTGATGCACTTTTAGAACACGCTGCCAAATTTATCTTGGATGCAATTTCCCCCGTTAGCTCCAGAGCAGAATTTATTTCCATGCTTTCTCAGCAAAAGGCTGTACTCACCAGGAGCAGAGGAGGACAGAAGCCTCTGCTTTCTGCTGAGAGATCTTGTGCTGGAATAGTCTTAAATCTAAACAGAAACCCAACTTCTTAGAAACTAATTCTCAATAATCACCAGGGAGCTGCCCCCCCAGGTGAGTGCTTTGCCCCAGGCAGATGCAGACTGGGCAGCAGAGGCAGGGAAGGTGCTCCAGCACCCTCCTGTCTGATGATGCAGGGTGTGTAGGGGAAGGCTGGAGCAGACACTACCCCTCAGGAGGCTGCCTGCCCATTTGTTCTGGGCCCTTCCTCAGTGCCCCTTTGCTGGTTGCAGTGCCAGCACGTGCTGGGGCACCATGCACGTGGCAGCTGCTGAGCAGTCGTGCAGACACTGTAGTGAAACAAGGAGGAAGCAAGAAAGCTTTCCCAGTGCATCACAGAATCCCAGGTTGGTTTGGGTTGGAAGGAATCCTACAGGTTGTGTAGTTCCAAGGCCCTGCACGGGCAGGGAACCTCCCATCAGAAGTCAGCACCAGCTTACAGGCACCTGCAGGCTCTGGGTCAACTTCTCCTTCCAAAGGGTCTGGGAAAACCGAAAGGGCTGCTCCTGCTTCCTCCTGACTCTCAGGCATGACAGGGACACAAGCCTCTCGTTATGTGACACCAAAGCAGGCTGGTTTCAAGGGGGCTGGAGAAAGGAGGAGCACCACAGGGTCAGTGTACAGCCCATCCATCCTGGAGCTTCCCATCTCCCTTCCCTCGGGGTTCTGCCATGGAAAGGCACCTAGGTGGGAGCTGGGACAAGGCAGAGAACCCCAGCCCTCCTGGCACTCCTTGGCAGAGCTGGCAGAAGCCAGGCCAGGCTGGCAGAGCTCCTGTGTCCCTGCACAGCTCTGTGAGGTGCTGGCACCCATTCTGCACCCAGCATCCTGCTGACACTCTTCTTGTACAGCTGCACCACAAGCCAAGGCTCCGGGGTGCTCCAGGAGCCATCAGGCAGCACCAGGCAGAATCCAACCCTCCAGAGGTGTCACCTGCATGGCACTGACTCCCTTACCTAAATGTCACCCAGCAAATGCAGCCCAGCTGCTCACTGATACCTCACCATGAATGCTAAAAGGGGCTTCAGTACTAATGAGATCTTTTTGAAAACTGGGGGGCATGGACAGAGGGACTTTTCTTAGTTTTGGGTTTTAATAAATTCCCAATTAAGTAATCTCATTGCTATGTGAAACCTTTCACTCTACAGCACAGTTCTCAGGGACTGAAAGTAAGTCTTACTATAGGATTCTTTTAAAAGTCTCACTTCTTGACTAAATCTTTTCATGAATTCTTGAGGACTGAAGCACCAAGCACTCTACAGCTCTGTCTCAGCTGACAGGGGAGGCCTGCCTGAAACTGGGCTTAAGAATTATTTAAATTTATTTTGACAAAATAAGTTATTTCATCTGGATTTCAATTTAAATCTCTGAAAACTTCAGAGGGACCCTTCAACTTGGATACCTTTAAAAAATTTACTAGAAGAAATAATCAGGAGTGAATGAAACCAAGCCTTTCTTCTGCATCAACAAGAAAGTAGCACCAAAACCAAGGGGATAGTGGCACTGGAGCCCAGGTTAGGTGTAGCAGCTGCAGCCACTGTTCTACCATGGTTAGATTGCTTACCATCAAGTGACAACTCTCTGAAAACTGATAAAGTCACCTTACTGTTTGGTTTCATTTCCTTCTCTTCAAGCAAACCATGGAGATGTGACTGGAGACACACAGCAAGGAGAAGTCTACATCTCACCCAAGCTTCGTTTGGAAATTGGAGCATCTCAGTGACAGCTCTGTGTCCAGCAGGACAGGATGAACCTCTGCTGCTGAGCTCCTGCTTCCTGTACCTTCCACACACAGCTGCTCTAGGTAATGCAGCCAGAGCCAGGAGAGACACAGAGATGCTCTGAAAGAAATTCTGCTGTGTGAGACGAGCCAATCAAGAGGAAGAAGTGATTTCAGGCTGCAAATATTATGAATGTATCCATTTGAGGCCAACATAAACCAGATATTTTTGTAGCTTAATTTTCTGCAAAGCACGAAATATAAATCACACAAAAAAAGCTTTCTCTGGAGACAGAATGGTGTCAGGTTGTAAATCTACAAGCAGCAGTAGATTTTCTTTTAAAAACTATTACTTCAAGGCAGCCTGGGGGATCTGGCTTTTTTATTTCTGCCATTTATTACTGTGACAATGTCATTCCCCTCAATATTTTTATTTCGGTTTTATTACTTATAGACAGCTTGACACTGACCATGGTTTTACACATCCAGCTGGCTACTCCTACAAGTTTAATTCAGTACTGCATGCTAGTGGGAAAAAGGACCGCGTTCAATTTTGACATGAAAAAGTTCCTTAAAGCCCCCACCATCTTCCAAACACATGCTTAGGAAAACAGGGTTAGCAAAATCTTAAGAATGGTCCAAAAATGGTAAAGGGGCTGGAGGAAAGAGCACGTCTCAGGAGTGGACTGAACCAGGAGGCTAAGGTGGAAAGGTGATGCAAGATACAGAGTTTATTTTTGCCCTGCTTGAGAAAAATCAGGCAGTGTCCAACAGATTTATGACGCAGCCCATGACTGGAGGCTCAGCAAACCTGAGATGAAAACGCTCTCATAAATCAGCCCTCTGGAGCATTTTCGTGTGCTCTTCAACCAAAACCCTTGTCTATTTAAAACCAGTCCTGGTTTATGAAGCTGTTGCTCTTTGTTCAAGCCTGGTGGAAGAGCCCTCTGTGAGAAACCTGTGTCTCAGTGTGGTGTCTCAGAAGGTACCACAACATCACAAGTAGGTATTTTGTATCAGCTCAGCACAGGAGTTCAAAATGAGTGTGAGACTCCACAAGTATGTAATAGACAGGGATACACCTGTCCATAACCATGCACAGATCTATAAATCCTGACAACAAACCAGCACCTGCTGAGTGTTACCCACGTGGAGCCCCAAAAATCAAGGCATGGGTAGCTTGGACCCGAGAGGACGTTTCCTCCCTGTAGACAAGGATGTTGAAGTGGGCACCTCAGCCTTGCCAGGCTGCCTTTTGAAAGAAAAAGGTTATCTGGAAAGGGAGTTCCTGGGTTTAAGTCCATTTCCCACTCAGCAGAAGAATGGGCAGCGTGTACAATGCGGGGTGGGGCAGCACGCCCAGTGCCACCATCAACCCTGGGCTGGTTTTCTCCAGGGAAAACAATCCAGCACTCCCAACCCTGTCCCCCCAGCAATCAGCTCCTGCACTTGTCCTCCCGTGTGACTGTTCTGGGGGAAAGTCCTTTCCCTGGAGCAATAACCCCCAGCACAGCCAGTCCCCCCGTTAGCACAGAGGTGTGAGACGAGCCTACAGCTTCATCTCACTGCTCCAATTAAAGCTTGGAACTTGCCCTTCTCTTACCACTTTCAAATGCACAGCTCTGAACGTTGTCCTTCCCACCCCTTCCCAAGCATCTCTGAGGTGCTGGAGGCATTCTAAAAGCATCACAAGATGCTGGACACCAAGACTGGTCCAAGCCGGGCAGCACAGACCAGATGCTGGCTTTTGGCTTTCTGCTGGGAGGAGGACAGGCAATACCCAAACAGCACTAAGCTCCAGCAGGGAAGGAGAGAGCCCGGTTGTATAAAACATTTTGGACATATTTGAAGCAACCAAGGGAGCTAATGCACTATCAGCACTTCCCAGAGTGCAGCCCCAGCATTTCTGATCCAATTCTCAGCACTCTGAAGTGATAAGTGCTCGCTGGATACGCTGGCTTCAAACCCGTAATCCAGCAGCAGAAAGGATATTTTTAACACAGATGATTGCAGTAATCTGCCTCGACACTCACACACAGCCCACGGGGCACAACTGAGCAGCACAGGATGGTGCTACCCCAGCAGGGACTCCTTCAAGTGTGCAAATCACCAGGATCCTCAGCCATTAAGCCAGGGCTGTGCTGGGCAGCCAGAGACTGAGAGCTGGAGAAAGTGTGGGGCCAAGAGCCAGGAGGATGGCAAGGGTTGGATTTGATTTCTAAACAGTAGAGGCCTTAAGGTGGGTGGAACAGGAGAAAAAGAAAAAATAAAATAGGAAATAACCTCCTCAACCCGTACCTGGTCACACAGGGAAAGCTCCTGGAAGGTTACACAGCTTCTACAAGTGAGACAGGTTACTCAAAAGTAAGAAAGAATGTGGTGGCATTTGAGATCACATCAAAAGGAGTGTGATCTGAGCACAGAGCTCTAAAACCAGCACAGAAGAGGCAAAGTCACCCCATCCAAAAGTCAGCACACACACAGACCTGGTGGAGGAAAGAAAACTTCTCCAAGAGTAATAAAGAAGCAAAAAAAAAAAAAAAAACAAAACCAAAACAAACCCAAAACAGTGGCTTTCAGACTAAAATGCACCAAAAGCTGAGCTCATCCTGACTTGAGGATGCTTGTCCAGAAGATTTTACAGAGACTGCTCCCTAAAGGAGATGGGAGAAAATCTCTTGTGAGGAAGTAACCAAAAGTAATGTAACCCTGACAGCTAGAAATGCAAACAGACACTTCTCAAACTAAATTCCCTTTTTGCCTCCATCAACTGCACTGGGAGGGGAAAACAAAAAAACAACCACCCAAAAACCAACCAACCAAAAAAACCAACCCCAAAACACAAGCTCACAAACTACTGCAAGTTTCCTGAAGATGAAGAAACAACCCAGAGAGCGGAGGCGAGGGAGCAAAACCGTAAAAGTTATTTTCCATCCATCTGAGAAGAAACTGAAAGAAAGAATTTCATCATTTCCACCAATTTAAGCTCCAGCAGAACACCAGGAGAACGTAAAGTCCCAGCCCGGAGCACCCTGAGCCCAGGGAGCTGTTCTGTCTCCCAAGTGTTCAGCAAAATCCTGGTTGTGGCAGCACAAGCCCCAGAGCCCACAGGATGTGTCCCTCAGTGACACCCCTGAGCATCAGGCAGCAGAAATGTGACAGGTCCTGCCACAGGGAATCACAGAACCATCCAGGTTGGAGAAGACCTTCAAGATCCCTGAGTCCAACCTCAATCCAACTCCCACAACCACCAAACCATCTCCTGAAGCTCCACATCCAAGTGTTTCTTGAACACCTCCAGGGATGGTGACTCCACCACCTCCCTGGGCAGCCCATTCCAATCCCTCACCACTCTTGCAGTGAAGAAATTTTTAATATCCAACCTAAACCCTGGCACACCTTAAACCTTTTTCCTCTTGCCCAGACCCAGGATGCTCTTCCAGGAGAACAGTCTGGTGTAGCTCCTGGGCTATGCTCAGCCTGTAGAGACAGAATTACTTAAATCTGCCCCCTGGCTAGCACTAGCCAGGCTCAGACACACACAGGGAAACTCTTCTTCCACCCAAAATTTCAAGTCCCCACAGCAGAGGGGTCAGATTGTCTGTGTTTTGCCAGAAAAAGAGAACATCACTGATGGAACAGTGCTGGCCACAGAGCTAGGAGTGTCTGGGAGAAGGTCCCCACCACCCAGCTTCCCCAAGGCCCTCACACACATTCCCTCCTGGACACAGAAAGCAAATGTGGGGTTTGTACATCATTTGTCACCAACCCTCCCTGCAGTGGGCAATGTGGAGCAGGTCACTGGGGCAGGGAGCACCTTGGGACAGCCCCTGCCCTGTGAACTGGGCACTGCCTCCCAGTGACCCACTGGCTACCTCGATTCCCAGTATGGAGCCAGTGGCAAGCAGACCAAGCCCGTGATCTTTAAACTGGGACCTGCAGCCTATCAATCAGCCATTCATCAGAACTTGGCCCAGACCAGGCAGGGCCACATGATTGTGGCTTTGCTGCATTAGTCACCAAACAAAGTGACACGGGTTCTTCTGCCACCAGGACAGTGACCCAAACATGGCACAGAATAGAAGCAGAGGGGCATAAGCAGCCAATGCCTGGTCCTGCATCCTTTTAGAAAGGCCCAACTCATTCTCCCAGCAAAAGGAGGTTGCTACTGGCTTGGCATTTTGTTTCATGGGAGAGTCATGCTCTTTAATTTGGTTCTAAGTGCCCTAAAGCTGGATTTACAGCAAGAGCCAAGAGTGCACACCTGCACTGCTGAGCAGGCTACTACCAAGTTTTAACAAGACTGTCCTCCAGATGACATCCAGTTCAGGGCAGTCCAAAACAGACTTACTCATATCAGCCTAAAACAGGGCTGAGAACAAAACAAGAAGCAGTTTCTTGCCGGGAAGGGTTCACAGCTACTTCTTACCAACTCCTCTCCAGTGCCCCATTGCCATGGAAGAACAACTGAGAGGAGAACAGTGATGGATGCTCATACACACCTCTGTTGCAGGGGGTCCTCCAAGGGAACAGAAAACCTCCTGTAAGGACTAACAAGCTGGCTCAGAAGACCAAGCAGATCTCTGGAAGATAAAATTGGACTTCAGCATCTGCTTAAAAAAACTGGAGGCAGCCATTCTTTCAGAAGAAACCTCAGAGAAACAACGTTCTGTAACAGGCCCAAAACAGTTGGTTTGCTCTGATAATATAGGACATTTCAGCTGGGGATGGAGAGGGCAATACAAGGCAGCACCCATGGCCAGCACCCTGAGCATAACCTGCTCCCCCTGCTTGGCTCCCTGGGGCTGCTCTGATTCAGATCCAGCTCACCAGAAACCCTTCCCAGCAGTGCTGTTGGAACTGGACCTACACAGCTTGGTGCCTCCAGATTTCCCTGGCCATCTCTAAGTAGAAATCACCAGCACAGAGGATGGGACAGCAGTGGCCAAGTCCTTCCCAGCAGTTGGGATACAAAGGTGCTTTCTGTCCTGGCAAACAAGGTTTTAGTAGCAGGAGAGAGAGAGAAGGTGGTGAGTGAGCCCCAATCACCAGCAGCTGCAGGTGCTTTCTTACATCTATCACTGAGCCCAGCCCACGAATCTTCACACAAACACAAATTTCTTGGAAACAAACAGCAGCTTTATGGCCAGCACCTAATTGCAACATGGGTGTTTAAAGGTAAATGGAAAATACTCTATGGTAATATTACATCCCAGTTATCTGCACTCCTTATCTTGCATTTTTTTATTGCTTAGTGGAATGACTGGTCTGGGAACAGAGCCAGAAAAGCTGAGTTGGTACCAGAGTTCAAGCCTTTGTAGACATTACTGAGAATTTCAAATTAAGGGTCATATCCAGAAGTGTGGTGACCTCCTCATGGAAAACACCAGGTACCCACAGTGAGCTACAGCCAAGCCTCCCCAGAAAATACTGAGCTCTTTGTACCCAAGGCATTGCTGCACCAGGAATACTTAAGGTCTCTTATTCATCACCGTGAGGATGCCTGCATTTGTAGAAAAGCAGTTACAGAAACTTTTAGAGCTCACAGAAATCTCAGTGCACTCCCCATTTCTCCACTGCTGAAGGCTCAGAGGGCATTCAGGTTACTGGCTGGGAGATGTATTTTGAGCATGATGAGCTTAAGTTGGTTTTGCAATGCTTTTTAATAAATTAAGTTGTACACCTAATGTTCAGTGGACTGCATTGGCTCTGGGCTCTTCCAGCTTGATCTTTAATTTGAGTAATTATTTTAAAAGCTGGAGACATGATCTCCCTTTATTCAATGTCTGGAGAGGATTCTGATATTGTGAGATACAGTTGAGGTTTCCACAGAGTTGTTTTGCAGAGTACTCCCTTTCAACCAAAATTACACCTTGTGTTTTTGGCAGGGGGAAGGAGATGGGCGATCCAAACAAAATTTACAAAATTAGGTTTTTCTTTTGCAGCAGTCCCTGCCCTGTTCCAGTGCTGTATTCACAGGTGCAGAGGGTCCCTCCCAGGTTAAACTGAAGCCCAATGCCCACAGGTAGGTGCCCACTCATCCTGCTGAGAGGGATGAGGCATGGAAGTGAGGAGCAGTGGGAGCATCCCTGGTGTGAGCAGTGCCCATGGCAGCAGCAGCAGGGTGTCTGGGCTTGCCTCCCCTGTCAGCAGAGCAGGGGCCTGAGCCTGCACTCAAGCCCAGACTTGCTCACATTCTTTCCATGCATCAGGCTCTGAGGCTTGGCTTCAGAGGAAATGCAAGGGGTAGCACAAAGCCCAGCAGCCCCAGCTCTTGCAAGGTCCCAGCTACAAGTGGGACCCAGCTGCTCAGAGCACCACGTCCTGACCCAAGGGGCTCCTCACCCCAAAGCCACCTCGAGGACCTGTGCTTTGGGTGCCATAGTGACCCTGCCTGGCACAGCACAGCCCCCTCCTCTGCCCTGCAGCCCACTGTCACACACCCTGGTGACACAGGCCACCCAACCCACCCACGCTGGGCACTCAGCCTTCATTTGGCTCTCCAGGCTACCTCCATCTCTTCAGATGCCTTTCCACCCATCCAACCCCCCACTTCAGAGACCACTCCGTCTTTGAATGGATCTGGTTCTCAGCCAAACGTTTCATTTCAGTCCTTTTCACAGTTACCCACAACCAGAGCACCCACCGTTCTCAAACCTTGCAGGACACAGGATAAGCTGTTTTTCTAAAACCCATCTGTGCCTTCTCAATAGATAAACTGATCGCTTCTCCTTCAGAAAGAGGCAGAGCCAAACACTGCTTTATGCTGAGGGAAAAGCATTTCCACAGTTATGGGAATATCTTTGCATATATCACATTCCTGTCAAAGTACTTCTTGCTCTTAAGAGAGAATTATCTTTTCTTCCCGAGCACATTTTGGTGATGTATGTGTGTCAGTAACACAATGGAGAAAGACACAAACTCTGAAATGGAAAGTTAATACTCTGCTAATGACATCTGTCTGTTCAGGACATTTTTTTCAACAAAATTAGTGATGCCAGAGCTGCAAGTGAACCATGATCCAGACACAGGCTGGGCAGCTGGACCAGGTGGAGATTCCTTCCAACTGAAAGATCCCATTCTAAGCAGATATTCTATTCTACAACCTCCCTCTAACACCACCCATCAAGTGAAGACTTTGCACTGGTCTTCAACTGATTTCCAACCCCACCCCAGGAGCAGCTAATGGCTGCAATTTAGACTTTGTTCCTATCCCTCCAGCCCCATCTGATCAGCTCTCACTCACCCCACTATCTCCCCAGTCCTTTCTCCTGCTCATGCCAGTGGAGCTGCTTCCACAGCCTCAAGGCTGCCTGAGCTGCCCCAAGGCCACAAGTCAGCCCAGGTAAAAGTGGGGTTCAGTGGGATTGAGGCAGCAGCAGCCCCCCAGCAAGTCAGGGAAGGCAGGAATCAGGATGGGGGCCTGGAAGTGCCATGGAACACCCCACTCACACCATGCCTGGGACACTGCTCCTCAGACCTGGTTGTTACTGACAAACCCGAGCCCAGGAGATGAGGAGATGTTAAACCAGGCAAACCCAAGCCCAGGAGATGAGGAGATGTTAAACCAGGCAAACCCAAGCCCAGGAGATGAGGAGATGTTAAACCAGGCAAACCCAAGCCCAGGAGATGTCAAACCATTTGTCTGGGGCACCTGGCAGGGCCCAAGGGGCTGTGCTGCTGTGCCACGAAGGCTCTGGAACAGAGCTTTGCTGGGGAGAGAAGGGAACAAAGAGCCCAACCACTGTCATTGCCCTTATTGTTCCTGCCTGGAGGGACACCCAGGCTGGGCCACTGAACGGGGCCACTGTTCTTCAGCTCTGCTCTTTGTCTGCTGAATGCAGGGACTGTCAGACCTGGAAGTGATATCAGACTCTGCCAGTTGAAGGAGGACTTGAATAAAATCCCCCACCGCCAGATTTGCCAACTATGAGACCTGGGCAAAAGGCAGAGGTGTGGGTGCCCTGCCTGAGGAACACCTCCAGCCAGCTCCTTAACCCCCACTGCTCCTTCAGCTGCTCAGCAGCTCTTTCCCAGCCTCCTTCTAACATCCTCATTGCTAAGGCTCCTCATCCTTAGCAACCCCGAGGAAAGATCTGGATGCTTACGCAGAAGGCTGACGGTGTGTCTGAAGTGTTAAATAGTCACAGGCCCCATAAAGCAGTTAACTTTGCAACCTCCTGGTCAAGGTTAAGAGTTGAACTGGGAGCTTCAGATCAGTAAGGCTGCGAGAAGTGATTAAAATTAAGTAAAAACACCAAACAAAGTACTCTGATCTTCTGGTTGCACACACCGGTGGCAACTTGTGCTCCTGCAAAATAGCCAAAATGGGAATGTTTTAAGAAAGGTCAGGATTTGACTTGCAAGATTCCAGGCTTCTTTGGCTTCAGAATACAAACTCATTTATTCATCAGAAAGTTTGCATGCTTTGCTCAGAAAACAGTAGCAGAATGTGCCACAGGAATCAATTTTGAGTGAAAAAAGGCAAAACCGTGTTGCACCTGCAAATCCGCTGGGATTTCTTGCCCGAGAACAGCTCAGTGTGAGAACTTGCAAAAGAAAGTAAAATTAAATCTCCTCTGGGGAACAATCACATGAAAGTTTAGCCTGTCTCATTAATTCCACAGCTTAGCAGCAGTCATCTCGCACAGGTTAAAAAAAGGAGGTGCCATTCCCACCGTCGCCCCCAGATATCTGAGTTTTCCACCCACAATTGTTTGTGTCCACAGCCGGGCAGACAGGGAAACAGCCAAGCTGCAAATGTAGCAGGAGGAACACTGAAGCAAGGGAAGTTCAAAACCACCCTTCAAAAAAGAAAAAATGTAGCAAAGAAATCCCAGTTGCTAAAGGAAGTGAAAATAATAACCAAGCAAGATGAAAAAGCAGCCCTTGAAATCTGTCTCTACAGGAGCAGCACAGGAAAACCTCCTCCAATTTAAAAAGAAATACAATTTGTTTCAGAGTCTTTAGCTGGATCCAAGCTCTTCTCTGAAACTCTGCAAATCTTCACTACAGACCGTACCTTGCAGGAATAATTTGTTTACGAGGTGAAGAAAATTATGTTATTCATCAAGCCAACATTTATATTACACAGTACTTTAAAATATTGTATTTTACTATGGTAACATTAGAATGGAATGAATCCATTTTTATAATTACAATTAATAACAGAATAAAGCTATTTTAGTAATCCCCAGTCTCAAAAGAAGTCGCCCAAACAATTCCCACCACCACTGAGTTCAGTTTTTCAAGAGGCAGTTTGAGATGCATGGGTCAGTACCTACAGAAGGACAATTATGGTTTATTTCAAGTCAGATTTAATAAAAAGCATTTAGCAAGCATATATTATATATAGTAACAAAATAGAAATGTGACCCTGCTCCCCTATAAATAGAATTACATAATAAAGCTAGGACTTGAAATGCTGTGACTTGGAAGATCACCCTCCCAGTAAATGTATAGATTAGCCTTGCTGTCTCTCTATATATACCCGTTTTTATATATAAACAATACATGAACATTTAAAAAAAAAAAAATACCCCTCTTTAGTCTTTGTTTTACTTTTGCAGCAGGATCAGCTCTGCTAAAAAGCAGAAATCTCTGCAATTCAGATGCTGAAAGTTTATTTGAACAGTCAGTTAAAAGGATTCTGATTTTGGTGATGTCAAATTACCTCTCCTGCTTTTTCTGGTGACAAAACATGTCAAAAATAAGGTCATTTGCCATTTCCTCTGACGTGCTCAGAGCAGTCTCAACTACTGTGGATCACAGCTGACTATTGTATGCTGAGTCCTCTGCTCTTTTTTATTGACAAGCAAATCTGGACAGAACCCCACAGCTCCAAACAGAACTGAACACCCCGAAGATCCGAGATGGAGGTTTCTCACATTTCCATCCCATAAAACTCACACAAATTCTCCCCACCTTGTGCTTGTGGCAACTTCACGAGCATCTTATTAATCTTAAAAATTAACAGCTGCAGGAGAGGCATCCAAAGACCTTTCTGTCTCTTCAGTTCAGGTGATCAGGCAAGGGAAAACCAGGAGGATGAATGATGCCTGTGGGGCTTCTGGCTCTGCAGGACACTACACATCATCCTCAGTCCCAAAACACTGGGGCACGGGCCTGTTTCACAGGAGGTATTGTCACCATAATTAATATCAGGCACTGATTGCCAGGGCTAACACAGCACCTTTCAGCTCAGTCTCTTCAGCTTTTACCTGGCAGCTGCTCATTATTTGACACTGAGCCACTGAGCTCCAGAGAGGGTGGTAGAGAGTTACCCAGGAGCAAGCAGGCTGCAGGACAGACTGAACCAAGGTCTTTTTAAGCTCAGCACCTTCCTACATACACCACACACAGCTTATCACCCAATTATAGGTTCTATAATTGTCTTCAACATTGTCCAACAGCCATAAAAAGCATCCATCCCACAAACTACGTACAGTCCTGAGCAAACCCAGTAGAAACAAGATGCTGCAGCAACTCAAAGTCCAAAGGCAGGGGGGGTCGGAAGCCTTGCTTTGAGTGGTTGTAGGATTTCACTGCAACCTTGATAATTTTATTGCTGGGTTGTTTTTTTTTTTTAGTTCAAGCCACACAATGAAAGATAGTTATGAGAAAGACCTCTGCCTGCCCATCCCAGTAGAGTTGTTCAGCAGGAGCACAAAAGGGAAGCTTTCCTTTCCCCAGAAATAGCCCAGAGTTCCTTT
This sequence comes from Heliangelus exortis, assembly GCF_036169615.1. Classification (NCBI taxonomy): domain Eukaryota; kingdom Metazoa; phylum Chordata; class Aves; order Apodiformes; family Trochilidae; genus Heliangelus; species Heliangelus exortis. The sequence goes on along the minus strand of NC_092425.1, from coordinate 42,832,951 downwards.
ATCAATATTAGCTGGGAACTGCTCTGGGTTTTCAAAGAGCACTCCCTTTGCAGCCTCTAAATGGGTTTGCAGCCGGAAGCAGCTAATTGACTTCAACCTGATAGGAGTTATCAGGGCCCTTTTAATTTGCTCAAAGCAGAAGTTCAAATTCTAAATCTAATGCACAAAGCAAAACATTGGTGAAAGGCAGGTCAGTGGAGCGTGAGGAGGAGGCTCTCACTCAGGCAATGAACTCATTTTTACCACAGAGGAAACAACTCCGTGCCACAGCACCCCAGTTACAGCCCTAAGAACACTGTTCTCACCCCAGCACCTTCAAACCCAGCCTAAATTCCTCTGGTGCTCCCAACCCAGACAGAGGAACCCAAGCACAAACCACTAAAAGCTGTGCTAGTTTTGATGGGGACAAGTGTAACTACGAAATTACATAAAATTTAATAAATTATTAAAAAAAAACCCAACAAAACGAGAAGCCTAGCAAATGCACACTAACAGATCAGCACGTAGGCACAAGGACTCATCACTTTCTGGAGGCACAGGAGTGTTTTCAGGCTTCCCCCCTCCTGAAGCAGCTATTCCATCCATGCCCAGGCAAGGCAACTTCACCTCTCCAACTGCTCCTCTCTGCCCAGGCAGCATCTCCCACTCCTAAGAGCTGCTACCCCACAGCAGCTGCCTGCAGACTTATAAATAAATACAGTCTCTTTACCCTCCTGCACACCAATTTTCATTCGCTATCTTGTCCAAAATACCTTCCAGCTTGTTATTTACTGTGCTTCTTCAAGGTGGCAGTGCAGTTACCTTCAGACAGAAACACTCAGGGCTCCTCCAGCC